>NC_140125.1:49291927-49841465 GCF_964035555.1 Netta rufina | reverse complement strand
GAGCCATTCCCTCTAGTCCTATCAGTGGTTATCTGCGAGAAGAGGCCAACCCCCAGCTACCCAATCCTTCCTTTCAGGTAGTTGTAGAGAGCAATAAGAAAAGTAAAAGAGAGAAAAGATCCCATCCCCATGTTATTTTTCTTGTACAGAAGAAAATAAAATCAATATTTTTACTAGCCCTTGTGAAACTAAAATACCCAAATACATCTAAGATAGTTAATCAAAGAAAATGATAAATGGTATCAAATTCAGAAGCAGATAGTGTCATAAAGACAGAAATCAAAGCAAGAAAAAGAAGCTGTGTTGACAATCAAGAAAGACTAAAGTTGAAATGCTCTTTGTTGTTGTTGTTGGTGGTGGTGGTGGTAGTGGTTTGCCTTGCTCTTTTACCATTCCAGATTAAAAAAAAAAAAAAAAAAGTATGACTGTTAAATTCATTTGTCCATGTTCTGAAACTGAGAAGTTATCTACACAGCAGCAAAAAGCTTAACAGTAGTCCATGTTTTAAATCTAGTAATTGATACGGATTACCAATTTATAGATAATTTGGACTGTGTATGTTGGAATTTTCTCTTAATCATATTAACACCATAATATTTAGTGTTAGGTAACCAAACATGGTTTATGCAATATTATGTAATGCATATAACATTATCCATCATTATGTCACTTTGCCAAACTTCTTTAGAAACCAGAAGATCTTTGTTCCTTAAAAAGGCTCTTTTTAGTGCATCTGATTTCTTTTGAAATTGAAGAGAACTGATGAGTGAACATGCTGCAGCAGTCCAAGACAGATGATTAGCGAGCACACCCAAGAACGTAAAGCAGGAAATTCACATTCTTTTTCTAAACAGGAATACTGCTTTCTAGGTTTGAGAAAGTCCCAACAATAAAGAATTTCAATTACAAATAATTAAAAACCAACCAAACAAAAACCCCATGCTAACATTGCCCAACTTTAATTAAAGACCACCTAAGCCCAAGTTTAAGATGCTACTACAGAATACCAGAAAAATATTTGGGTTGTTACAAATTGGAAACATGATCTACTTTTTCATATTAGAAAGAGAAAGGATTTTGTTGTAAGTAAGTAAGTATTTGAATGCATAGTGAACATGATGAATAATTTCTTTTCCTATTTGGTGGAAAGGAAAATCCATCTCATGACAAGAGGAAATGAGAAAGTTACTGTAACAGCTATCATTTGGCTTACCTTTGCCCTACGAATTCGTTTCAAGACATAACCTTCACTACCCCTCACAAGGGCCCGTAAATGACAGTCATGTTTGCCATCAGACTACTGATAAATCCCATCTTTGCACAAGTCCTGAAACACTATCTAGAATTTAACACTGAAATTAGATATATTTTGTCCTTCAACAGGTACATATGTTGCTTATCGTATCAGAGCAATAACTTTACACCAGACTGTTCCAGCTGATCTGCTCATCATTGTGAAACATGGTGATATGGCAATCAAATTTGGATGACACAGTAAAGAAGAGGGCATATACCATGTTGCCTGGTCATTACAAATTTCTGTTTGCATCATTACTTTTTTTTTTTTTTCTTCCCTAGGTTACTAGCCTTTCATCTCTGTTTTACAGAGCTTTGAGTGTGGGTGAATTCACACTTTTGGCAGAATTCAAGGTAGCAGTGGTGACCTCTACTCTGAGCATTTTATCACAGCAATACCCAGACTATCAGGTAAGATTGTGGCAGTTGTAAGCAACAGCAGATCTGGCAACTATCTTTATCTTTCCCTTTAGAAACAAAAAAATATTCTCAACAGGCTGTGGCATGAACATTTGATGAATGTTAAAATAAAACAGACCATATCTGTATACAGAACCATGAGAACTGCTTCATCAATTAAAACCAATATATGCACTTTCACAAATCACAACTCACAAGATGACAGTGAGAAGAGACTACTAACAAAAATAAATAAATAAATAACCACAACAGATTCAGTTTAACAATGTTTCTCTATCTTTACATGTTCTTTTCATTAATATAGATGAGGCCTAAGGTTATGAAAGCTCTGGAAAAGGTAAAATTTAATTGTGTCTGGACAATATCTCCTGGAAAAGACTTAATTTTAAAAGAAATACAAATAGCTCTTTAACTTTCAGATGAGCATTAGGTTCTGTAAGTTCTGTAAGGTCTTGTCTTGTAAAATCCCTCCGCTCCTAATTACTGGACCAGTTTGTTAGCAGGTTAATCCAAACTCTTAGAGGACATTTTTTTTTTTTTTTTTTAATGGGTGGGTGGGGGCAGGCATTAGTATATGCAAGACAGAATGTCCTCTACAATTTTCTCCAAGGATCTTCCAATTTTCTTATTTTCTTTCTCAATCTAAGTGTTAAAACTTACATTGGTCAAACATTATCATTGTAAGTGAGCAAGACAATCTCCTCATATGAGGCGAAAACCAACATTTTTAAAGTTAGAAGCCTAAAGATGGGCAACATTACTAATTAACTGGCCTGAGTTTTTCTTGTAGGTAGGTCTAACAGTTCAATAAACTAATGAAAATGAAAATATTATAAAGAAAAATTTTACAGATAAATATTTTGATGCCAGATACACAGAACGTATCTTCTTTCTCTACTATTATGTGTGACAGAATTTGAAGGATATTCACTTCTGAAGACTTCATCTGCTGCTGTTTTTATCAAATACTTAAAATAACAACAATATTCATATGACATCATGCATATTTCCACAGCAACCAATTATACGTATCATTTGTATTCAATGAAATAAGAATGAATAGATGGACACTTAAATGCAAACTATCATTTTCATGTAAATAACCCTGTCATTAAAAACGGAGAAAAGAAACTACAGAAAGCAGGTGTTCATACAATTAGAAGTCAGTAAATATAATGCATGTTTTTCTGTGTCTGCCACAAAGTACCAGTACATACTTGAGTGAATAAACTGTCTCGTATTCCTCTAAATCCTAGTCAGTCCATATTTGATCACCAAAGCCAGTGTGGTGCAAATTACCTTAACTGATTAATTTTTCTAGCTTTTAACCCTTCTCAAATCATGATGTCTCTTTTGGACAACAGTATTTTTATGCTACACCACCCCCACCTACCCCCCCAAACTCATTTGATACTTCTGAGACCATTCCTACATTTTTCTCTCCAGGAGGTACCAAAGAGATGGCAGCCCTTGGAAAGTGTTCATTTGGAGGTTCTCACCCATTACAACATTTAAATTTTCACTAAGTCATCTAGGCCTCTTAGACATTCATTTGAAGGTTCTGAGAGACTTAAATAACACACTACAAAGCAAACATGACCCCCTAGACATTATTTAAAGACAAACTATTGTCATTTTAGCCATGGCTCACTAGCTCTTTACTAGAATACCTATACAATGAAGCTTGTTTAGACTAAGCTAACTAAAATTCAGCTTCTGAAACACTATTGCAATTCTTGCAATATTCCCCATAGCAGCATTTTCTATTTTAAACATCTGTTAAAAATCAGTAGCATTAACTTAATGGGATAATCTGGATGGGCTCTTTTGAAATTAATCAAACAAATTAGCATTATGGACTTTTAGCAGAGACTGAGAAGAGCTGATTATAATACCACACATTAAAGTAACAAGCACATCTATACTGGGGCACAGAGTATGCAGCAGATAGGCTTCCACCATGCAAAGCACATTTTGGGTCATACAGTTGCCACGTGCTAATAAAGTGATAAAGGAAGATCCTATTCTATCAACTGAGATATGCTTCAAATAAAATAATTGCCAAAATAAGAGCATTTCCTCCCTTCCTGCACCTTCTTCTGTCAATGAGGAAGTCGCATAATTGCATAATGATAAATGACTGAGACACACTGTTCCCAGGCATTCATAAATGCTAAGTGCTGTACTGAACGTATAATACTGTAATGTGCTGCTATATTCACACAATGGAACAAAACAGCAGGGCTATGTTAATTCAGTCCAGCTGTAGTGAATATCTACCTGACACATTCATTCTTCATTTAAAATAAAAACCAATTATTTCTGTTAAACTCCATGACTGCTTAGCAGTGCAACTTCTCAAGTGACAAAGCTTCAGATTAGGTAGATAACAATGACAAGAAAAACAGCAACCAGAAATTTCAAAATGTCAGCAGGTTTAAGTTGCATTGGCATTCAAAATTTCAGTTTGCCTGCAAATATCTGCCAAATATGAAGCAAAATCTATAAAGAAATTTCCAGTTCTTCTGGGCTAATAATGGGTAGAAATACTGTGAGGAAGGGCCCTCTCCTAGCTCTCTCTACTTCACAAGTGCAATTCCATTCATTCTTGCTCTTCTTATAATGAGGAATCCCAAAGGAAAATAAAGGATAAAAACTAGGGTGAGCAGAGTTAATTAATTTCCTTTAAAAATGTTTTCTGATTCAGATAAAATAAAACTGTAGAAACAACAGGAGCAAAGGAAAGATAAACTGAAAAAAGATTCAACTTTATGTGTTCACTGCTTTTATCTGTAGTTTTTATTTCTATTTGTATTGCTATTCCTCTTTTAAGGACAAAATTACTGAAGTAGGTTCCATATGGCTTGTGTTACACAGGTATATATACTTACAATGGTGATCTGATCTTAATTCTGATCTTAAATTCTATTAATCTATCATAATGCTAAATTATGCATTATTTCTCAAGTACAGCTATATTCTGCTTTATCACTCATCTCCTTGACTGCTACTGTAACTTCCACTCTTCTTGAGTACTCTTCTCACTTCAACCCTTTTCCTTTCAGGTTTTCTTTCCCTTATTCACCAAATCTGTATTCAGAAACTGTTCTAAAAGGCTAGAACGGATTTCTTCTATCCACATTTTGGTCTGCTTATCTCACATGTCCTTTCCTCCCTCATGTTGGGTCTGTTTTGATCAGAACACAGAGGGCCTATTCCTTTTGTTATTCTTTTGCACAGGGACTATCATGGCTGGTTCCAGTTTTCACTATTACGTGGTACTGCAATAAACATAGCTAATGACAACACTGGAAGGAAGTTGAGTTTTCTTTTCATAAAAAGGAGTTAGACACTAGGACACCCGGCACAACTGAATGCTAATCCCCTCACTATGCATGCTGGATGGTTATGGATAAGTGGTGCATGAGCAGTCAAGCCTAGATAAGTTTAGAAAGAAGACAGAATACTTTGCTGAAGGGCTGCTGAAAGGATTTCAAAAAAGTTAGTGCTATCACAGCTCCTGGCAAGCACTTCACACACAGAGTTCTGTCCAAAATGTCCCCTGATATTTAGTAGGAAGGAATACAAAGCCGAAGAGCTGAATGTATCAGGTCAGGAGGATGAGGTTCAAAATACAACAGAACTATGCATCTCTGCATCAAGAATTTATGCATTTGAATGCCAGACAGCAATCCTGATGCTGGCCTGTCAGGCTGTCATTAGTGATGCTACAGCTCACAGTGGTACCTGACAGCTACTGCAGATTCTGAGAATCTGAAATGCACCTCAGTATTTTTGGCTGCTCTGATTTGTTATTGGAAGAGTTCTGGTGATGTTCAACATATTCAAGTGAAAATCAGCAAACAGGAAAAACTGCAAAGCATAGGATGCTTAACCAGGGCACTGAAATCTTTAAATATGCATGTTCATTTATGATCTTTGTGATTTTAGATTAGATTGCACACAGAATTAACACCCTTTACTGAATATGCCATGTCATCTCACACAAACATCTTATCTGAAGTAAACAGCAACTGGTGGAGTATGAGGTCTCTCATCAGAGTTAATAGAGCATGACCACGAACAGGATTTGAAATGGGATTCTCAAATAAATGAGACTTCTTGAATAAAAGTAAGAAAGAGTTTTAAAAACTTGCAACTTTGTGGCATGCTTTGCTGTTTGATAGTTTCTATTTTGGAGTTATATTTTTGCAAGTTGGATCCATGACATTATTTTAATCTTGCTGATATTACTCCCTCTATTCATACACTTAAATTTACTACATATAAAAGCAGAAAGCACATTACCTCCAAGAGCTTTGGGAGGTTACATAATCTGAATCAATTTAATTACCATAAATAAATGTCAAATGGCTGAAATATATTTTCTCTGATTAAACTGTCAAGGACAAGAACATGCAGGAAGAGACAGTCTTTGTTTTATTCCTGTTACAGTAAAAAAAAAAGGGGGGGGAGTGCGTGGGAGGGGAAGAGTAAAAGAAAAATGAATATCTTATGAGTGATCTTTGCATAACATAAAAGAGAGGCAGTAAATCCCAGAGATGAAAGGATGACCTAGTTGTCCACTTTATTAGTAACTAAATAATACTGTTTGTGGGGAAAAACAAAACAAAACAAAACACCCGAATGGCAGGTCAACTGAGTGCTCCTAACTTGAAACACACTTTGCTACCTTCAAACCTTTGTCTAAAGTGTTTCTGCCCTCAGTTTATGAAAAAAAACCCACACATATGTATTCAATTCCTGATTATCCCAAATAAAATCAGAAAACACTAATTTTTAACAGTATGTGTGCTCAGAGAATTCATTCAAGACCTCTAGAAGCATTGGTTTCTCACCTTTGACTATAAGGGATTTTGAGGGGACAGGCTCAGCTGTCAATGGCTGTGTTTCCTGCTGAGGTCTGAACCACAAGACAATCCTTCCTCTGGACTCATATCCCGAAGTATAGTAATAAACGACATTAAAAAAAATATTTAAAAACACTCACTTTTAAGGTACCTACATACATTAATAAAAATGGTAGATGAATGTGATTAAGTTGTAATGTTCATTTTGAAATTCAGTATAGAAATTCAGAGCCATGATTTCTAGTAGCAACACAGCACTTGTGAATGAAACATTTTTATACTGTACATCTGTATTTTCCCAAACATTATTCATTCTTGTAGGTTTAGCTCTAGAAAATACAAGTATTATGAGTACTGTTGTAATGAGTAATGTCAGAAGTAAATGGATTGGAAATAACAGTTTAGGGTTACCTAAAGGAGATGCAGCCCTTCAAACTGGAACTATCTTCAATTTACCTGTAGTCTTAATCTAAATCACATAAGGAAAAGTATATTTACATTAAACCAACAAATACAGTTAATTGGGATTACTGCCCAACTATTGCCACTGAGCTGAACCTTAAATCATGTTGCTTTGAAAAAAATGAAACAGAACAAAAAGACCATCAGCTTTGAACCAATTTAACACTACCTGCTACTACGTTAGAATCAGGAAAAGGCTCAAATTGTGCAGGCTTGGAAAACCAGTGACCAAACTTGTTAACAACCTGTTGGACTTTACTCCAGAAACAAATTAAGAAACCAGCAAGAAGTTTGCTCAGAACAGGCAGCACAGGATGGTACAATGACACAAAAGATATGTTTTCTGAATGACAGGATTGGTAGCTCTCACCTGCAATCCTAGTGCCAGGGCAGCCTACTGAAGACAGTAATTAATTTGTCAAAAAAGAAATCCCCCAGTGGCTGCTTTTACAGGTGATGTCTGTGATCAGGCATTGTCAGGCACGTTTTCTGTCCCAGCAACACAGCTCCCTGATCATAACAAATTTGAATTGTTTATAGCTGATGAGTGAAGTGCCTTTGTCTAGATTTCAAAAGGCTAGATTTAACTGTACACAATTCTTGCATAAACTTTGCTTTGGGATGAGTTTATAGAATGCTAACATAACTGCAGGTGGATTTGTTTTAGTTATTAGACTAACATATGCATTGAGTTACCTGTGAGTTAAAATAGTGATATGGCTGTATTGATTTTGCCAATGCATCTTCTAGTTAATTTCTCGGTTTGGGTTTGCAATCTTTATTTTGCTTCCCATTTTACTCTTCAGCTTGTGCTTGGTCCCTGCAGTTCATTTGCATCTCTGCTAGAAAGTGTGTGTAATATAAGGCACAACAAGTTTTTAACTGTGCCATGAGAAGCTGGCTCCATGGAAAGTGATCAATCTCTAGCTAACCCAGTACAACTTCAGCAGCACCCCACACACCCCACAGCAAACAGTAGTGTAAAACAAAACTAAATCCTGTGTTAGGTCTTTCCTACAATAGGAATATATATATATATAAAATACATGTATTTTACATGTATTTTAAAAGAGACAGGAAAGAAAGCTTCCAGACATACTGCAGGTAGCTGCACTGCCTAAAATCAGTATAACAATATACAAGAGTTACTACACAAACACACAAATCTGTTCAGAGGAAACTGTGTTTAGGTTTTTCGCAGTATCTTGGTTGATTTCATTGACTCAGTCCTAAACAACCTTTGTGAGCATATTCCTTTGATCATAACCACCCAACCACCCACAATACCCCCTGTGCTGCTCAGCGGAGTATACAGGGGTTGAGAAGTCAATAGTGAAAGACTGAGGCTGAGCATGGGAAAGTGGGGAGGAAAGGTGTTTTAACTTTTGTCTTTGTTCTTCAATAAAATAATTTATTTTAACTGGCAATAAATTAAATTAATTTTCCCCAGGTCTAGTCTGTTTTGACCACAAAGGTAAGCAATCTCTCTGTCTATATTTCAACACATGAGCTTCCTCATCCTTTTTTTTTCCTCTTCTTCCACCAGTAAGGAGCTGGGTGGGAATTTGGCTGTTAGCCAAAGCTCACCCACCACAACAATTAATAGCCTGATTAACTGCGGCATTGAATTTGAACTTGGAAGTCCTGTTGGACTTCATTGGCACTCTGAGAAGAAATGCAGATCTCTCTGTTGCACTCTGAAGTTTGTCTAGCCATACAATTCAATAGCCATTCAATTTTTGGGACACTCTATTTGTCTACTGTCCCAGTAACTAGGAAGCTAACAATACAATGAAGGAAAAAAAAAAAAAAAGAAAAAAAAAAAGTGGGAAACCTAAAAGCAATCCCCAAAGCACATATTTTCCTGCCACTGTAGTCTATCTTGAAAAGACAATAGTCTATAAATTCTTATAGCTTACGGTTCACCTTTTCAAAATTATTACAGAATGGAAAATATTATTAGAAAGAGTGCTGTGCCTATTTTACAAGTAAGAAACAAAATGCTGAATTTTCAATAGCACTAGAGTATTTCTAGAAGGTTGTCAGTGGAATAACTGGGAACTAAGCCTTTTCCAAAGACCCGATCAAAGCAATAAAAAGTTAGCCATCATTTCCCTTAACTAACTGATTAATACTACAGCTGTTATTATTGTCATGGACCATTGATAACGCCAGATTTTGCAAAAAAATTTCCATCAGGGATAAACTCACAGTCTTGGCAAAAATGATTATAGATATATTTTTTAATTTTTATTTTATTTTATTTTTATTGGACTAAAAAAGTAGATTAGCAACATTTATTAACTCCAAGGTCTGTGTTGGACTTTACATGACACTTGTAAGTGCTAAGAACAGTTCTGTCTCATGAAGATTAGTTTAAATACCTGCAGGGCAAAATATTATATGCTCCCTATAGGTGGAATTTATGACAAGTAAAAAATAAATAGTAAGAATAAATGTGCATATATTTATTTGCTATTGTCAAAAAATTAATACACAAGTTTGCTGATATGTCTGAAAATGGTGCAACCCATTTAGTTTCTGAAAAATAATTTAATAATGCCATAAATATCTGTATAAGCCATACATCAGAGACCTGAGGGAGAAATGCAAGAAGGTTAAAAAACAAAAACGAACAAACAAACAACAAAAAAATAAAAACTGATTACAAGCTATATTGTTCTTGAAAAGATTAAAGTTTGAGGGAGAAGAGAAAAGGGAAGGGACATTGAAAAGAGAAAGGGAAAATATGACTCCAGGATGATTTTTCCAGGCAAGCATTATGCTTAAAAAAATCAGTACACTACCAATTATACTTTAAAGATTTGGCAATGCAATTTAACCAAGACAGTAAGAGAATCATTTGCAATTTGAACAACTTGGGTTTAAACAGTTCTAAACCCCTTTCTGATTCTCATAAACATCCAAGAAAAATGAAAAAAAAAAAAAAAAAAAGACATAAAAGTCTGGAGGACTTATAATGTATTTTCATTGCATATTACTATGATGGAATATATTGGAATGGCTATAGAGACAAATGCAGATGATGCAGAAGTCATTTTATACTCGGCAATGCCGAAAAAACAGATGTGATTATTAGTGCCAATTAGACTACATTGGTTTAAAATAAGTGAGTGTTGCCCTTGTGAATGACATCACTTCTTCAGTTGAAAAAAACCTACAGATCGTAACATCTACATGAATTAAGATCGAATGTACACCAGCACTTTTGAGTATCCTCATTTTAAATCTTACCAGAAAACCTGATCTTTTAGCGACAGAGCAACTTGCTTGGGATAGATTTAGCAACAGTCATAATTTTCCTGATTCCTGAGTATACTGTCTAAGGGATAAAAGGAAGAGCCAAAGAAACAAACAAAAAAAAAAGAAATAAATTTGTTACTTAAATACTTAAAAAAAAAAAAAAGTGACAGCTATAGTTTCTAATTAATAATTCATAAAGCCCTGCTTTTGTAATATGATACAGTATATCAAAGTAAGATTGCACAGGATGTATTATCTGTGTTTCAAGCACAAGTTTCTTGCTTAAGTACATATCTGTATCTTTTTCTTTAAATAGATATTTGTATTTTTATATAGTGAATAATATGGATTCTCATATGCCCGATTCTTCTGTTCTTTTTAAATATGAAGAATATTTTAGGAACTCAAGGCAAATTTGTTTTAGAAGTACACATCCATAAGAAAACACAGCTATCAAGGAAGGCACGTACTCATAAAGTTCTCATAAACTATACCAGGCTCTGATTTGGATAGGACTCTTCTGACCACTGAGAACTCTGTTCAATGCGAATCCTAGGCTAAAACATCTAACTGCTGAGTTATGCTTTCTAAGTATCTCAGGCATAGAGTCTTCAGGCTGAGGAGTATCTGATAAAGTTTTATGAAGGACAGCATCTTTCTCTCATACCCAGCAAAGCTGTCGCCCTGTGCAGAAAGTGTTATGTTTTGATGCAGGAACTGAGAATTCAGCCCAGGATGTGATTCCAGATGACAAAATCATACTCCATGTCATACTCTTATATAATTTTTGCTATAAGAGCTTTTTAAATTATGGGGCAAAACTCAAGCTTAACTGCATTTTTATAATAATTCAAGGAGGGCAATCACAAGCAAAGACAAAGTATCTGTGGACAACCTATGAATATAAACACGGTTATTGGACTTGAGGGAAAAGCCTCAAGACTGAATAGTTACTACGATTAGCTGAGCCATATGTTTGCAAAATATCTCACTGCTTACTTCACACATTTAATGGGCTATCCTGACAATGTCCTTTGTTAGTATTGTCCAGGATACAGACATTATGAGAGAGATATCGGAAACATGCACTTTATCAATCTACTACTTGTAGAGAAAGATGTAACCTCAGAGATTACAAGAAACTCTGCATCTTGTGGGATGAATGGAGGAAATGAAATTTCTGTAAATAATTTTGAGAGAATTTAGGTTGTACCTGCTGTTACATCTTTACACAATCATTATTTATCTGTGGGAAAGCCTCAGTGATAAAATAGGTAAGCCAACTGACACATAAAGACTGAAAACTCTCATTTAATAGTCTTTGACAATGGATAGCTTCGTCAAAAAAACTTATGCAAATGTTTAGAAATTCTCTACCAGATATAAAAAGATATGTCTAACAACCACAGTAAATAAAGTTGCCTCAGCAGTGAAGGTATGTGACTTCGAGAAAAATAATGAGGTTAAAAGTTGAATTCTGAAAATTACTTTATCCTTAATGGAAACAATATAAGAAAACATACGAAGGATGCATGTCTGTGCTCAGAGCAGACATGCCACCAGCATGTTTGTTAGCAAAGCTCTCCCACCTTAATAAGAACATATTATCAGTATATCAATAGGCTGTTTAGTTAGAAAAAACAATACACCATCTAGACTTCATTGAATGACAGTCCTGACAGGCAAAAGAAATCTAATTAAAGACCTCAAAAGCTACCAGTAGAAAAATGATTAAATTGGCTAAGGGCTTAATCTCAGGATGCAGAAGTAAACCAGCACCTTAATGAAACCAGTAAAAGATAAAAGTTCTTTAGATCCAGTGAATAATTAAAAATAAATAAATAAATTAGAAAACTTTCAGTACAGGGGAATATAGTTTAGTAGTAAGTTACAAAAAACTTTCTATAAAAAAAAAAACTTTCTGATGCTGCATCTGTAGGATGCTGTTTCCAAAGAGAGTTTACTCAATACTGAAAAGCATGTGCTTTTCAGCTTCTCGGGTGGAGGTAACTGAGTTTAAGTTGCCAAAGCTGACCTTAAGGAAAAAATCTGGTGATAGAGTAGGGGTTTTGTGTCAATGGATTGAAGGCCACAAATTGTCTTGAAACTGTTACTCTGTGGGCTTGTAGACGGTCTCATCTATAGTTTGGGTAACCTGTTCTGTGTTGCCATGAGTGCTAACTCAGGAAGGAAAGGAACTGAAGGGAACATGTATATCACCTCTCTCTACAACAAAATCAAGAATAGATCCTAGACATCCAAGAGAAAGTTCAGTTCTGGATCAGAATTTTGTTGTCTGTTTAATGATTCCTGAAACAAAAAGACAGCAGCCTCAGAGTAGATCCAACTCTAAAAATTATTGTTAAAATAATCTAACCCATCATTTTAACTTCTCACCATCAAGCATCATCAAATAATTGAAATGCTCTCCAGCAGTTTTCACCCTTGAATGGTGACACACTAACAGATAATTGTGATGGCCTGTGCATGAACTCAAGAGAAAAAAATCATAATTAATGCATAGCTAAAGGGATCTAATTAGTTGATGTAGGAGAATATCAGTAGTACTTTCCATGACCTTTTGGATTTACTATTCTGCAATGCATGGTAAAAAGTCCTGACAAAAATATCTTCAACCACATTCCTACAAACATGCTCACTGCCTATAATCATTGAGCTCTTGTTCCAGTTGAATGGGCTCTTCAGTAAGCCCATTCACACTAAGCCCATTAACAAAGGCAAGCATTTTTGGTTATCATGTTATACAAAGTAAGAAAAGCAAATGGTATGCTTTAGCTGTCATGATTTAGAATCTTTCAGTAGCATGTAGAACCATGAATATTAATTAAAATATTTACTTTGGTATGTATCATGTGAGCAGTGGTCTGATTGATGCTGCTTATTCATTTGGGATGAATGATGAAAAACTATGATGCTTATAAACGTCATATTCAAAGTCAGGTACACATAGCTGCACTTGTACAATATGACCCATCCAAATAACGCAAGACTTTATTTTAATGCTATCAAGTGTTGAAAGATTGAATAAAGACCAAAAACAGTGTAAAAAGCTCCTTCTACTAAAGGTTGTAGCTACTAAAGAGAGACTACTATCAAGTCCAGTTTTGCTCTTGTAAATGCCAAACAATGAGAGAGAACCAACTGATATTCACACTAATTAAACTCAGCAAATCTAAGACCTTTAGAACGAGGTTGACAGAGTTCATTAGTTGATGAAAAGAGCTGTACTTTATGAGTCAAGCATAAAGGGTAATCATAATCTTCTATGTATAATCACAGCCAAAATCTTTATGAAGATGCTGGTTGCCATCTAGAGCAAGGACCCTGATTTTGTAACAATCCCACCCTGTTTCCAGTATTAGATTTAATCCAACATAACAAGTTGACAGTATCTTGTGGGTCAAAAGATAAAATCTTATCTCCCTTCTTGAGCAATGGCATAACTAGTATCTGCATGAAATTTTTCTAATAAAAGCAGCTAATTTTTTCAGTACCTAAGGCTGTTCTACACCCTCTGTTCTTTTCTGCAACCATAAGTATTTTAGTTGGAGCCTTCTTTCTTGACAAATGAACTTACACCAATTCTAATACATTGGAGATGCAAACATGACTGATATGGCTTAGAGCAGCCACAGAAGAAGAAAGGGATGAAGGTTTAGAAGGTGGCAAAGCCAACAAAACAGACTGTGTACTCTTGGGCTACAGTGCCGAGACTATTATATCAGTTTCACTGATACCCTAATTTAGTTAAAAAAATATGGCAGTCTGCTCCCCAAAGATTACTGGCTTCAGGCACATACATACAGACTTTTTTGAAGAAAGGAACAGTACTTTGTGCCTATCTCTATGATTCTCTGTAAGGAGAACATTGCAGTCCTTTCCTAAATACTTGCAGTGGAACCCCCTCCCTAAAATAATAATAAAAAAAAAAAAAATAGGTGAGCAAGAATTTCATGGAATAACAGTCCAACACCTTATAATGTGCATCAAAAATGTGCAGCTGCAGCTTTTTTTGTTATTATTTTTTATTTTTCCCCCCTAAAGGAACCAATATGTGAAATCTGAGCTTCCTTGTTCTTCTCAGCAGGCGTGGCAGTTCGCAGACAGCAGTGGTTACAGCAAATCTAGTATCTCATCCTGCTATGCAGGACCTTCTTTCTCCTCACCTCAAAGGCCTTCCCCTGCCTATTTTCCACCAAACTGAATTGTGTCAAATTAAACCTGCATGGATCTAAAAGCCCTGCACTAACAGACAGGAAAAATTTAGAAGCTGAGTGATAGTGGTGGTTCAAGACCATGTGTTGTCCAGAAAATGACTCCAGGGAAATAGTCAAATAGGAAGCCAATCTATTTAAAAGATCCAGGAATGACTAATAGGTATCATGTACCACTACAGAAATTACTGCAGTTCTACTGGTAATTCAAGTAGGCTTTCCAGAAAAAAATAATCTGAAGGCTTTGAGGACAGTGACAATAACGTAGATAACTCCCTTTTGTAATTGCTCCACTGAGAGGTGGTGCAATGGTGCATGTGGAACCACAGTGTGACAGGAAAAGACTTTCGTCAGGATTAAAACCCAAAGGACAATCTGAATAAATTGAGGTCCTGGTAAACAGTAAGAAAGGCACATTTAGAACTTTGTGGTTCCGTCAAAGATGGGCCACATTAATGGTTGTGCTGAAGTCTATGAGGAATACAGATGGGTCTTCAAAGAAGCTGTAACAGTAATAACAGGCTTCAAGAGTAATGAAAAGTGGATGTCACTCTACTTTAGGCAGGCACAGAAGGACTATTTCCACCCAGCAGAACAAAAGGAAACAGAGAGGAAACAGCATGCCTCATTCCTCTTGGAACTACAGGAGAACATGTAGAGGCAAGGGGTTTAGAGCAAGACCCTAATAACATTGCCCAACAGCACTTGCACACACATTATCTGCAGTGTGAATATGCATATAGATAACACACTCAGAGAAACTTGACTGCATGCTCCATCTCTGCCTTA
Organism: Netta rufina; assembly: GCF_964035555.1. Classification (NCBI taxonomy): domain Eukaryota; kingdom Metazoa; phylum Chordata; class Aves; order Anseriformes; family Anatidae; genus Netta; species Netta rufina. The sequence goes on along the minus strand of NC_140125.1, from coordinate 49,826,128 downwards.
AAGGAACTTTCCTTACAGTGTTTCTAATGCCACTGAGTGAATACTTGAAGCAGCCCACTTAGATTCATCATCTGAAAAGCACCACACTTGTTGATGTTTTCCTTCACTGTTTGAGAGTATTTTGAAAGTAGACTTGTCTTGCCAAAACAAAAAAATGATGATGGGACGGAACAAAGAAATTATGGGAGTTGTTAAGTTTAATACCCAAACCCCAAGACTGCACTGACTTTTGACAGATAGCCCACAAAGCATAGCAAAAAATCTGATGGGGCATGCAGTACAGAGTCAGAGCACCATAGCCTAATGCAAATAACAAATGTTTCTTTTTCTTAAAAACAAACAAACAAACAAAAAAACAGTATTATCTGGATGAAACTATGCAAATTAAAAGTATCTTAACCATAAGACAACTAACTATGCACTCCTTGCTGAAAAAATGTACATCATGTAATATGGATTCACACAAAATCTGCAACATTATTCAAGCACCATCTTAGAAAGACCAAGGAATAAACAAGATTGTAACTTTGAAATGAGAATTTAAGAACACATTTCAAAGCAGAATGGAGAGCTCATGATTACTAATTATTTTGTTACTTTACTAATAAAAAAGGGGGGAGGGATTTAACACTTTTTTAATAGCTTCGGCTGTTCATGGGTCCATTCCTTTCCTTTACCTATCATTTATAATTGAAAACCTGCTCTAAGCATTAAGGCCTACAGAGTTTTTCTTTTCCTTCCTTCCTTCCTAGTGAGAATACTGCAGATAAAGCAATAAAACTAAGTAATGAATAAAAGTATTCTCTGAAAAATACAAAAAAGTTCTGAAGTATGGCCATGTCAAATATTGCAAACAAGCTATGTTTATAAACAGAGTGAAAATAAAAATGACTAACAGTCGTGAAAGAGTTAATATCAAATAACTAACAGCTGCTGTCATTTTCTGTTTGTTATTGCAAACATCATTTTATCAATTAGTCCTGAAAACTTTTACCAATCATCTGTTAGTGTTGAATTAAATCAATTAATATTTGGAAAGAAAAGGAAGTGAACTGAGATACCAACAAGAGCCAAGACAAAACAATCAAATAAATTCCCCTTCTTCCCTAAGAACCGATCACTTCTGCTTATAATGTCAAATATGGGTGTAGGGGGAGTAGGATGATAAAACAACTGCCAACAGTAAATAGTTTTTTCTCTAGGTCAGTGTAAATACTGATGGATTTTAAGTGTTGGGAATGTTGATGGGGGCACCTTTTTATTGTTTTCAGGAACAGATATCCACTTCTAGACAGGGACTTGCATAATGCTTTTAATATTTTCACCACAGCACACAAGTCTGTTTTGTTTATTTACTTGAATGTTAAGCACAGTTTATCATGGAAATGTCTCTTGCAAATTCTGTGTGTTTTGAGCCTATTTTCTCTCTTGTGTTTTTAGCCTTTTGGTACCTTTTCTTTTTTAGGGTAGACTTAGCATGCAAAAACATAATTTAATTGGGCAATAAAAATCCTGATATTTTCATGCTTCTAAGAAATATAATATGCTCTGTAGCTCACTGAAATAAAACCATTTCAATATATATTTTTTTTCTTTTTCTCCCTCATTGTTTACTTAAGCTTTTATTACCAGTGTGGTGCTCATGATGGGTGAAGAAATGACAGCATGGAAGCCTTCAGTCCTTTGCATATGCACCAGCTAGGAATAGTTCAAGTGGAAACATTACACAGATATTCCACTGGTGCAGATGCACTTCACATCTGACCTAACAGTGCTATCTCTTCTAAAGCAAAATGGCTAGTCAGGTTTTAAGTTTACTCAATTTTTTACCCTCATTTGAACTTCCTATGCCATGTGGACCTTGCCAAACTGTGCATGATGGTTCTATAATGCTCCTGCCAACATACCAACAGCCAATCTTCAAACAACTCAGTACGATTTGAATAAGAGTTTTCAAACCTGCATAGGAATCAACACTTCAAAGTACTGGGAATTTCCGATTCAGGGAAAATATCTGATGAGAAAATGCTCATGAAGAGATACTAAAAGTCTACAAAAATGAACACTGGTCTGACACTTGAATGTGCATTTGTAAGGATATAACTTGTATTACAAGCTTTGATTAAGATGCTTACATTAGTTACAAAGCATAATCCTTTATATTTAATTTCAAATCTTTGCCATGGGCACTTTTAGCATAGTATGTAGTGCAACATTATGTCCTAAAGCAAAAATCAAAGCTACCATGCAACAATTAACTCTTCAGCAAAATCATCCATAGTAGTTAAGATAGGAAGTTCCTGCTTCCCTGGAAGTGGCTAACCATCTGCCTCCAAAGGGTAGTAAATAAACTCCTTATTTTGATTTAACTGTCTTTATCTCAACCTATGAGTTTTCTTGCTTTTATTTTTCCTATGTTCTGCCCTGTCCTCCTAGGGTGTGGGGAATAAGTAAACAGCTGGGTGAGTACCTAGCCACTGACTAGGGTCAATACACCAGAGTGTTATTTTTAGCCATGAAGTGTAGAACAAGCAATGTTTTGCCATTGCTAAATAGGCAAGCAAGAAAAGCTAAGGTTTTCTATTACTACTTACAGTAATACTCTCATATGCCATATTTTAAAGTTGACTTGGAAATCAGTTTGTCTGCACTTCCATACATATTTTCTTTCTTTCTTTCAAAACTCTGAACAGTTATGTTAATGTGTCACACATGAAGATGGATGGAGCATGAACATAAACTGAGGTAGAATACTTCAAGATAATGAATGTATTATTCAATCATATGATAAAGAGCAGTATGTCATAGTTTCGATTCACTTATAGGTAGGTTGTTATGACATTAGATTTCACATCAACAGAAAGGGATATATTTAAGATGTTGAACATTAAGGCTTGTCATTGCTAATCAAAAACTTTTCTGACATGAGTATATGCATGAAGCTGAAAGTCTTCTGGATCTGTGCTGAGTCTCTGTAAGGAACAGAAGTAGTTAAAGGAACAAAATGGACAAAAGTTACCCATTGCTGTATAATGAAATATCACTTCCCCTGCTGAGTTCCACAAGAGAAGAGAATAATGAGGCATCTGCCAGGCCCCATGCAATTACAGCAAGATGTGGAAGATGGGGCAAAAGATGTCACAGTCAAGACACTGGAGGACTTATTCCTCACCCTAGCTCTTGCTGAATAACCTTTCATTTTAACCTCTTTGGATGTCAAACTCCTTAATTGCAAATTGGTCATATCAGCATTTATAAAGCACTTTACAACCTACAGACAAAAAGCATTGCCCAAGGCCCACACACACACTAGTACTATCAAACCTACTTGGTCAGCTACTTTAGCCATAAAAACAAAAGCTGCATAGTTGCTTTCTTTGCTAAACAGACTGGTCATTGCTAACAATTGTTTATGGTGTTACTGTTATTGGGATTACTACTACAACCATCAGGATAACATTTAGATACAGAGTAAGTGCCCCATACTTCTTAAACACAGAATAAAAAGACAGTCCACGTCCATGGGGCTTGAAATGTGAATTAAAAACAAAACAAAACAAAGAAAAAACACAACAGAACACACACACACAAAGGAAAACACAGCCATGATAAAACAAACAAACAAACAAACAAACAACAACAACAAAAAAACACACAAGAAAAGAGCAAGAGAAATTGGCTACTATAATAGCCAGTAATCTGATAATCTGATCTCATTTGTAGAATTCTTAAAAGACTAGCTAAACAGTGCAACAAAGTATATTCATTTCAAGGACCTGCTCCAGTGCTATCTTTTTTTTTTTTTTTTCTTTTTCCTTTTTTGATAGTGGTTGTTACAGCTGCTTCCTTCTCCTTTGCATTTTTATCTGCTCAGAAAACTAAATTATCCACTTGCCTATTGAACTTGTTATAGATTCACTACCTCAAAGATCGTTGAAATGAAAAGCAACATTAATATTAATATTTGGTATATTAATATTAAGTATGCTGATTTTTTTTTGCCTGTAAAGGACCACATATTGACGAGATGATGAGATGTACATCAGTCGAGAAATCTGCTGTTTTTATTTGTTAAACAAAGGTGTTGATGAAAGAGCTGCATGAAGACTAACTACAACAAAGAATTAAGTGATACCTACCAAAACCAACAGACTGAATAAATATGACTAGCACCTTTGGACCTTACCAACTAGCAAGTTAACCCAGGGGATAAAATTTGGCCACTAACATAGAAAAAAAAAAAAAAAAGGACTACACAAGAACAAACACATCAACAGGAATAACCTACCTTCTAAGTCCCCCCCAGGAGACCCCACTGCACAATTTTGTGGCTCTTTTCTCTCCACGGGGTTTTTGAGACTTAACACCTGTGCTGGGTGTGAGCCAAATGTCTATATGATGGCTCTTACTGTATTTGAAATCCTCTGCAGGTATCTATTATGTAACTTAATCACAAAATGTAAAGGAAATCCTTCATAAGAACTTGATGTACACTGGCCTCCTCACATGCCAGCAGTGATATTTTTCTGCACTCTGGTTGTTGACTCCTTCTCAGGAAGAACTTGCAGCCCTAACTAGTCTGTAGTGTAACAGAATTGGAACTACATGTGGATGTGTATGGAAAAGGAGATGTTTGTCCTGTATCAGTACTAGCATTACACACACTTCTAATTTTCCCTAAACCAATTACCCTAAGTAGACTCTGTCCAGTTCAATATATCATCTTTTGATTCACCACAGTACAACAAATATGAGAAATTATTTAAAACACACTTTTTAATTTTTTAATTCTTTTAAGCTCTTTGTTTCTGCACAGTCAATTTACAAATACAGTTAGCAATATTTCAACTACCAAAATAAGAAAGGTGCGCAGAATAATAAAAAAAAATCATTCTGCTCTCCTTAAATCTCTTCTGGAAGAAAACTGCTCACAACTCAAAAGCAGAGAAATTGCCATTTTAAAATAGATTCTGCCTACATCCATCAAGCTTTTCTTCTGTTTGTCAAGACTCTATGGCCTTGAGCTCTAGTTTAATTCAAAATGGTAAGTTAAGTTCATCCTTTATTTAATCTCAATTTAATGAATTACTGCTAAACGGTCTTTCTGGTAATTTATTAACACAAAATAATGGCTTTACAATAGGTCATTTTGAGCTTTCTAAGCTAGAGAGAACAGTCCACAGCATTATAAGGTTTTCTTTCATCTCATATATATCTAGTTTTTCAGGCATTGTTTTTGTTTTCTACAGGAAAACATTGTTTTAGGTTTCTACAGGACAATATTTTTCCAGGAATAAATTCTTGGTGGTTCCAAGAGCAACTTAAAATTCAGGAACAGATATTTAGTATAATTTCAGTTCATTTTGATATTCACATAAACGATTCTTTGTCAGCTGGGACTCTGTAGAAAGGTAATATTGGATGAGAGTCCTAGAATTTCCCCTTCACTCTCTTGGTGTCCTTATTAAACTGCTCAGGTTAAAAGCAGAATTAAACTGGTCTGCTAAATAATTATAGACCTAACTAAAATGTCAACCTGCAGCTTAATGTAATTCAGCCTTGACATACAGTTGGAAACTTGTATTTTAATGCCTAGAAAATGGGGTTTGCTTTTTGTTCATTCTAGTGGGAGTGAACTAGTGGGAGTTCAGATCTGTTCAGGTTAACCCTGTGCAGTGCAACATCAGCTAAGCAATTCTCCTATATCAGATTTTCATCTGGATGCAGCTGTGGACTATTTGGAGCAATTACGGTCAAATTGTATTGATATGAAGTTTCTTCCTCAAGGTCATGGCAAATGAGAAATGAATAATGCTGATAACCTATGACATTGGTTTCTTCAGGAGAGAGCTGGGATACATAGTCATAGTCTGTTATTTTGGAGTCGAAGAATATTTGACCATTTTGAAAGAACAATAGTAAATATATGTAAGCATTATACAGTACTCTACTACTAGCACTACAAAATACTGTAGAAAATTGAGAGACTTAATGTTAGAAAAAAAATAAAGGCTAAAATTCAGGCAGCTTTTTTGTCCCTTTGTTCTGCCATTGCCAAGGGGTGTTTTGATTAAAATATGTAAGTAAGATTTTTTCCCATCCATTTTAATACTTATTACCAGATTCTAATACACTACAACTTTACATTAATCCATAACTTCATGTGATTGTCTCTTGTGTTATTTGTAGAAAATCCTGTGTTAAATGTATTTGTGGTAAGAGTCCAGAACTCCTAACAAAAAAGGATTTACCAGTGATTGGCATAAGGTGGGATTCTTATCTGCAGAAAGACAATCTGGAAAAGGCTAGGAGAACTAATGATCCTTTCAGACCTAAAGGATAAAATAACGTGTGTTTGCAGAGTAGCTTTTAGAAGATGACTGTTCCAGATAACAGCAAATATTGATAACAGCAATGTATCAATACCATGGATAAATTAAAGACTCCCATCTCCATTAAAGATTCCAATCTCTCAGCTAATATGGGCTGAGCCTTGTTAGTAAACACTAAATTAACTAACAAAAAGTTTAATAATAATATGCGAGAAATAAGTTAAATATAAAGTTAGGTATAATGTCACTGATTACAGCTATAACTGTATTAGATCTTCTTTGTTACATTGCGAATATCTGTTAAAGATAAAAAGTTTTAGTAGCCATTATAGCAAGAGTTTAAAGACCTATAGCCCCAATATGAGCTGAAAATTTGAAGCCAGAAGAAATACCTCAACAAGTGTAGGATCTCTCAGAACTCCATCCTTCCCAAATAAAATGTTCTATTTAGCCAAATGTCTGAATTGAAATAAGCTTAGAGCAAAATTATTTTCACATCCTTCCACCATGAGTTAGTTGGTCTGCTAGGAAAACAAGGTATAGGGTATAGGCAGAGCTTAGACTTATCAGATCATACAAATTATGTTCCTTAAAAATACTCTCCTCTGCTGTAATAGGAATTGACAAAAAAAAAAAAAATCATATCATAATGAATGATGTCCACTATACTCACTAGGAACCTTGCCCAGTTACTGCGTATTATATTACATCTTCATATCTCAATAAAAGTAACACACACATATATATATAAATCTTTGCTTCAACTAAAATTACTACAAACTCCAACCAATCGACTAAAAGTGGTGTAACCAAGTTAGTCTTTTAAAACATAAATTATATTTGCAAATTGAATTGTGTACACATATTCCTAATAATAACATCCAGAGAACTTGGACTTCAGAGGAAATTCTAAGAGCCAATACAGAAGAATTATATAAAGGTCAGACTTTTTATATTTTTATATATTAGTTATGTATTTGCAGAAATCACAGATTCCTTTGTTGTTGTTGTTGTTAGAATTAACATAGAGAATGAAGTAAGCCTGGACCTCTAATGTTACTAAATTTTTGGAATTTGGTAGTAAAATTGGATTGGGTGACCCAGCTGATATGCAATGCATACCTCAAAGGCTAATCATTTTGCCGGAGTTCTCTTGGTATTAAACCTGAGAAGAAAATTTAAAGCTTTACTATCTTCTATCACATTGGCAGAAAGAAGCAGCTTGAGGGCAGTCTGTGTCTTATAGAAGTCAAGTACCTCTGGGAGTGAAGTGTTCCTAATGAATGCTACAATATACAGCAAAGAGACTGTCCCCTGGTGATAATAAAAAGATTAAGTGGCTAAAAAGCAGCAATCAGAAAAAATAAAAGATGAATGGTATGCTTTTTAAAGTGGAAAAGAATACAGAGTACTGTGATGATGGACAAACAAAAAACATCAGAAAGACTTATCCTCAAAATTGAGATATAAGGAATGGCATTCTGGCAGCTAGTAATGTAATAGCTCATAACAGCTTTTCTGATGCACAAAAATATTTTACTTGGATGTCCATGAAGTAAAGCCTTTCCTTTCCAGGTGTCATATAATCTCTTCTAATTGCCTTAGAATTCATAGAATGGAATATTTCTCTTTTGCACTGTCAGTTTAGTTTCTTTCCTGTTCCCTGCTTCCCTCACTCCACTGTCCTCAACAAAATAACAACAATTTGAAAGGGAGTAAAATGGAAAGCAGTGGCATGTGACTCTTCTCAATAAAGAGGAAGTTTCTTGTGATTGATCTGCAACAAGACAGGAAGCAGAACAACTGGCTATGAAGAGGTGGAATACCAAAGACAACTGCTTTCCACACCCACCTCTTTTTGAGTGCTTCATGTCAGGACTAGAAGGAGGCAAGATCAAACTTTCACATATCAACTTGAAAACCATATGTAACAACTAAAACCATATTTATCATTATTTCAGTTTTGCGAATTTCCTTCCAATTCCTGTTCACGTTACTTTCTGTGAATGTGCAGCCAACAGCAGTCAGGCACACAGACAAACACAAAACAGAATTATAGAATAATTTATGTTGGAAAAGACTCTTAAGATAATCAAGTCCAACCATCAATCTAACACTACCATGTCTACCACTAAACTGCGTCCTTTAGTGCCATGTCCACAAATCTCTTAAATACCTCAAGGGACGGAGACTCCACCATTTTCCTGGCAGTCCATACCATTGCCTAACCACCCATTCCATGAAGAAATTCTTCCTGATATCCAATCTAAACCTTCCCAGTCACAACTGTTTTCTCATGTCCAATCACTTGTCACCTGAGAAATGAAACTGATACCCACTTTGCTGCAACCTCCTTTCAGGTACCTGTAAAGAGGGATGAAGTCTCCCCTCGGTTTCTCCAGACTAAACAGCCCTGGTTCCCTTAACTGCTCCTCATATGCCCTGTTTTATACTCCCTTCACAAACTTTATTTCTCATCTCTGAATGTGTTCCAGCAACTTGATAACTCTCTTGTAGTGAAGGGACCAAAACCAAACAGTAATAGAGATGTGGTCTCATCAGTCCTGAGTACAGAGGGACAATACTTCCAGTTCAAATCCAAGTATTACCAGATTCTTTCTGATGTCTACACATTTTTTTTCTGTTGTACATTAGATAAAAGCAATTATTAAAATGCCCCATAAATGTCCGTTATACTTTAAAGATGAACATTTATCATCAAGACTTCCTTAGTAGACGTGTGTTCAAATCAATATCCTCCAGTGACATTTTTTTATCTGGGACTGTCCCTCTGTCATCTTCATTCAATGAAATCAGTTTGCAGTGAGATAAAAAGAATACTTTAGATTTAAGCTTTTGTTTCTGTTTTGGTAGATACCATATTCTGGTGGGAGAACATTTTTCTCTTTCAGAAAAGCCTGTAGGCTAACTGTTATTCGTTCTGACTTAGGTATGAAGACCAGCAACATCAACAAATGGCTTTGCCTGCTGACAAAGCATTTTCTGAATGCAGAGGTGGGGTTATTATGGCTGATGGCAGCTGTGTTTCCACAGTACTGTGAAAGCAGTACAGTGCGTGCACAGATCAGATTATGACGTCATGAACTACTAGAACAGCCTATGCCACAAGGAAAAACCAGAGAAACCACCCTTTCAAAAAAATATGTATTTTCAGTCCATCCATTTCCTAGAGGAAAAGAGGAAAAAATCAAGGTATTAGATGAAAGTTAGTCTTAACATAGCCTGGTGGTGTGGGTGTGGTGAAAAAATTAAGTCCTTCCTGGCCAAACCCAGTACACTTGTTAAGTACTAAGTAAGTAAAAGGACTTTCCCAAATAGTTGAAGGCATTTCACTGAGATGACTTTTGCTGCAATAATCCTATTGGAAAGACATCTTTTCAGAAGCAGTGGAAATATGCTGTGTGACTTTTACCATGTTATTTATTTCATAACCGGGCCCTGAATAAAAGCTATTTAGGAAATAATAATAAAAATAGTAGTATGACAAAATTGTCTATTTAGCAGAGTGGGAGGCAATGCTTACAAAAGTACCTGTGATCTAGTTTCTGTAAGGAAACCACCAACAGCTCAGAACTATGTCAGCAGTGCTCTTCAAGCCACCTAAAGCAGAGAAGGGCCAATAAACAAACTGTTGAACTCTTTTGTGCTTAGGCTCTATTTCTGCTTTTGGCCTTGGTAATAACCACGTTTCTTGGGTCCTCTGCATGTCAGGTTCCCCCACTTGCAAAACAAAGTGTAAAGTCCTAGTTTCCTTTATAAGGAATGCTGGGATTTATGATGCACTCTACAATAATGCAAAATATAATGTAATAAGTTAGCATTATTATCATATTGAAGTTTAAATCCAAATATTTCAAAGATTGAGCAGGTATCAGTGGGTAAAAATTGTCTTTCGCGTGTTTTGTTATAATAGCTTCTTTGTCATACAGTGAGGAAACTGATTAAGTTTCACTTGTAAAACCTCAGAAATATATAATTTTGTTAAAGACTGAAATAATGAAGGAAAGGAAAATGTCAAATATTGCAACTCAGTATATTGAGGGTATATCATAGATGAAACTGAAGCTGAGACTTCTATAACTGTGTTGTCATTCTGAGGATGTCATATTAATATTGATCCATCTGGTGAGCAAATCAGTCAAAAATATAAATTCTTTTTAAAATACAATTTCTCAGTCATTGATTTCCTTCTAGTTTAGAAAATCAGGTATATTGAATACATGCATCTATACAGAACAAGCAGAATGTTTTAGTATGAGAAAATCTATTGTGCTATCAACCATTATAGCTGGCAGGCAGGTAGCGTTTGCAACTTAGCTCACACATACATTGTACCTGATATCAGCACAATATAGAAAGGATTTTCTATTACCTCTTCCAATCATTTATAGTGATCACAGCTGTAGGATTAGACCTTAGGTTGATTTTGCAGGTTTAAATCCTTTCCTAAACCTTGTTGTTTCTGAAAGATAACATTTGTCTGTCAACCAATCTGACTTTTATAGATCTGTATGTTAACTTGGTAGAATAAAGTAATGAGATTTTTTTTTTTTTAAAGAAGCATAAAAGAAACAACTTATTTCAACACTCATAGTTACATCTCAATTACTGATCAGTTTCCTGGAAAATGGCCTGTAATAAATCTGCTAGCATCTCTTTCTCAGAGGAAAACTGATGGACATGCCTCTCTAGGCCAAGATTTGTAGCAGGACTAGAGTGTGCCCTTGGCTGGAAGACGGAAAGGTCACAAAATTGAACAGCTGCAACCAACTGATACTATTACATTGTCAGATTCATGACCACGAAATCTAAACTTCTCTTTTATTTAAACAGGTCCGGAATTCTTAAATGAGAATAAACAGGGTAGACAACCATTGATAACCAAACAGAGGTATCACATACATGTATATCCAGTGAAGCCTTAAGATGTTTAACTCCTATTTAGGCTCCTAAATAAATGTGGACATGAATGTACTGTTAGAATCTTCAATATTCCTTTGATTCATGCCCAAGCACTCTAAAATACCTGTGAAAATTCCAGCCAACAACAACAAATCTTTCTTACACTGAGACAGCAAATTTGAGAAAGCTGCAAACACATCTGTTTCTTAACTTGAAATTTACTGTATCAAAACACAGCAAACAGTACCCTTTAGTACACTACACACAGGTAAATTAAAGTACCTATTAAATAGCTTCAGTATCACTGATATTGTTGCTGTTGTTACTGGTTAACTGATGATGTTGAGAGCACAGAAATTAGTTACCTTTATGCAATAGTATTCTGGTTTAAAATCTGCCAATCCTTTGTGTTTCAGGAGACCTAAATTATGCACACAAAAAATTGAGATTTTTCATGTAACATTTGGCATTAGTTTACTTTATTGTCGTAGCTGTCAATTTATAAAACATTGCTGTATTTTTCTGTGAAATGACATGAGTTGATATAATGGAACCTAGGCCATTTTGTGGCACAGTGTCAAGCCTATGCACTAACAAAAGAAATACAGTTTTTAAGGAAAGGATGTTGGCTTCTCTAAGTGACTGTGCTCTCCCTGCTCTCCATCTTCTTCCCCCATGGGATTACTTTTTCAGCCTTCAGCTAAAATCTTGCTGTTTCACTAAGTATTGCTCATACTGCTAGTCTCTGTGTTCACAATACTGAACCTCATCATGGAGGGCAGGGCAAACCAGGATATTTATGCAAAGCTGCCCAAATTCAAACTTTTGGGTGTTAATTTTCTGAACATTATCTGTCTCTTTCTTCAGTTGAAACAACAAACAGACAAGCAAAATAATAATAAAAAAATGTATTTCTCTTGGAGTGATTTTCCTAAATCTGTCATTTTGTCAAGGCCAAGTAAAGAAGCTGGCAGCTACTTGCACTTTATGGATTGCTAACATTAAGATAGTAACACTAACAAATACAAAAGCCATATGTACTTGTATGCATATCTTTAAATTAAGAAACGAATAAATATGTTAAAATAAGGTAGAAATGTAACAGATCTCAGCACATGGGGATGCATATGTATAACCCTTTCAAAGCATGGAATTCACCCATTCCTACCCATTGAACTGTGAGTAAATCAGGTATTTTATATATTTAAGATCTCCCCACGGCTTAATATTCAGACTACATCAACACCTGTAAGCTCCTGATTCCAAAGACCTGCACTCTAATACAACGTCTTCTTCAACAAAGATGTGATGGCTGAAGGGGTAAGTAGACAGTACTTTTCACTACCTTATAACTTGTCTGAATAAATTTTTTTCTGTAAACAAATTAACCTAATTTAATTGTATAGGATATGGACCAGCTCTCAATATAAATAAAATGAGATAATGCTGAGTCAAACTGCTGCCTGCAAAGTATTTCACATGTGATCATCCTCTGTCAATGCAAAGGACTGTGGGAACCCCTTTTTCCAGATCAGAACAGAGGTGTGATGGCGAATGCAAAAAATCTTACAATAATTGTACTTAATAATAATTACTTGTATATTAGAAAAAAAGAAAATTAATTCTAAATTAAAATAGCCAGGATGCAGAAAAACTGCTTAGTTTTCAAATAACAGTAGGCATAATGTTTTATTTTCTCTGTCTCAGAAGAGGCTGTTTCCTTCTGCATCATAATTAGCAGAGTAAGTGCAATAAAAGAATATTAAGTTCAAAATTCCAAAGATATGTAAGATAATTATAGGAAACATGAAGGGAAAATTGTATCTATCCATCTCTCTATATATTTGCAATATATATCAGTAATAATTTTATGATCAATTGGTTCTAATATTCTTCCAGGGAGTTAATCTAGGGTTAGCCTAATTAAACTTAGGAAGGAAGGACAAAACATTCACCTTTAAACCATTCAGAACACTGAAAAAGACCTTAGAAAATGTGATCTATAAGAATTTTCTCCTTGTGCTATTGGATCAATATATTGTACTGTACTGTGATATTTAATAGTGAAAGTCTCTTCAAATCATTGTTATTTTACATGTCCTTTGTATAAGAGCAAAGTTGAAAGTGACCACATTATACTTAATATTAAAATGAAGGGAAGAAAGACTGATCTGTAGACATTAGAAAAGACCTAGGCAAAAAACACTCAAAGATTGTTTTTTTCTAGTTTCTTCCACTGGGAATCTTGTCATTCCACATGTTTTACCTAATATTTTTGACATCATAAAAAAATAAAACAGCCACCATGTTCTCTAGCATAATACATAGTAAAGAGATTACATAAATAATTGCAAATAATTTTGCTGAAAAAAAATTGTTACTTTTACTGAACAAGGTGACTGACACATGAAGAGTACAAAACAAATCTCTTGTGAATAAAAGCCTAATTTTGCAAAAATCCATTGTTAATCCATCAGTGTCCAAGCCAATACAATGAAGGTCCAGTGACACTGCTACAAACAGCATCATTGAGGAACGTTAGTAAAGAAATACACTTCATTTTAGCATTTGAAATTTAGGAGTGTATGAAGAAAGAGGCATTAGAACCCTCATTTTGGTCGGATTTGAGGACATTATTGTCCTACAGATAGAATATTATTTTTTCTTTCAAATACTTTTATAAATATAATTTGTAAATAGATCCTAGCTTATCAGTTTGAAGACTATCTATATTCTCTGACTTAGGTTATTAATTCTCACCATACTGGATAGTTTCTTCTATTTTCCTCTGACACACATGATCTTAAAGAAGACACTTAAGTCTCTACTTTTTTCCATTACTGAAAATAGGTTGCTGTCTGTTGTAAGAATTACAGAGAATTCAAACCAGTGGAGGTCTTCTGCACATATTATATATTTTTCTGCTTTTAGTGTAACTAAACCATCAGACCAACATATTCAGTCATCATGTCTCTGCTGTAAAACTTGCTCTTTCACTTGAGAATAATATTTAGGTTCAGTAAACCGGTATTTGTCATACCACTATTTTATACTGAAGGAAAGATATTAAATTACTTTTTTTTTTTTTTCTCTGTGATTCCTAGTGTACTGCTGAGAATAATCTAATATTTAAAATTCGAGTTAAAAACAAACAAACAAACAAAAAAAACCACAGCCAACCAAACCAAAACAACGACAAAAAAAAACAAAACACACAAAACAGAACAAGAAAATAAAAGACAGCAGATGAATTTGATCTTTAAAGAGACTGAAAGGGGAAGAAACTAATAAAGCTAAAAGAACCACCAGTTAGCAAGCAAGTTTATCTATATGATTTTTCTTTCTAACATTGCTATTTCTAGGCTTAAAATAATGATAATTGCTGCACAATAAAAACAATGTTAAACATAAACATGCTATTCAGAACTCTGCTGCACATATGATTCAAAGTACTTCCACTATGCACAACCTACATTTGGCATCTTGAATTTCATCTGCCTTCATACTGTCCTATCACTTATTTTTATTAGCAGTCAGAAGAGTTCCTCGTGATCTGCTCTGGCCTGAAATTTTTAACTTCACTTGAGAATTTAAATAAAATGAATCAGTATTCAGTGTATTTGAGTTATCCATGCTGCTTACTGATTTTAATTGTGGAGTTGTAGATACTCTGCATTTGTGAAGAGCAGTTCTACAATATCTGGTATCATGCTGGAAAAGCTAATATGGAATAAATTTATGTGAAAACAAGTGTCAAGCTCAGAGCATGCAAAGTAGTTCTTCCTAGTCTATGCAGCCTGGATAAGATTGACTAAAATGGACTATATCATATTTTGCATAATGCACACAGCAAACTGAGGGAGTGTGGATAGCAAAAAAATGTTATTTGTTTATCTGGTTTTTGGTTGTTTTTGTTTTCGTGTAGACAAGAGAAGACTGAAGAAAAGGAAGGCAAGAGCTTTAAAATATGAATACAGGAGCTGCAGAGAGGCAGGAATATAGTGTTGTTCATGACCATGGCCAATAGAGAAACAATGTGAATGAATCAAACCAAAAGAGATGTAGTTTATCTGTTATGTGAACCTTGTAGATATAAAAGACAGATAAGCAGTGGAGAAGAAGTCAAACCTTTATCACTGGAATTTCTTGGAGAACAAACCTGATTACTATCTTTTAGGCATTGCATAGTATTACTGACTTGTCTTTGTGAAAGGGGAAGGAACCTATTACACTTCCAGACTCTACAGACTCCAACTGTGCATGTCAGGCTGCAAATTCTTTAAAGGTTTCATATTCATATTTCTATTCCTTATTTATTTATTTACTTACTGTATTGCCCCTCAACCAGCTGAGAACCGGACACATCATGTTAGAGCTGTACAAACAATAAAGTTGTAGTAACAATTGTCATGTTAATTCTCAAAGGAAGAGGGCAGACAGAGAATGTAGGGGGAGGGCTGTTTATTAATATTCCTTTAGTGAGGTAATGCTAAAAGGGATTACTAAAATGGAAACACAACCAGGCATATTTGGAAAGTCAATATGAAGAAGCAGGTTTTCACAAGTCCCAAACAGAGAAAATTTTATGTTCTGCCAAATTATTATTCTCACAATAACAATATATATTGATATGATATCAATACATGTACATTTTACTTAAGAGACATCAGTTATCAGCTTAGCTGGGCAGACACAAGGCAAATGCTTCTATATGCCCTATTTCCTCATCTGCGATAATGTCACAGATATGTCGCTTTATATTTCTAATTTCCAAGCCATAGCTGTACCAGGTGTAGAAAGTTCTAATGACCAAAAGATGCTGTCCCTGGCACCTGCTGAGTTAGCCAGTCAACATATATGTTTGATATAAAGTCCTCGGTGATGTAATTGAAATTGGTAGGGAAGCAAATTATGTGGAAAAATGGCATGCAAAATTCTAAGTGTCTGAAACTTAATTAACAAGATCTGAACCAGAACACATTAATTACTTCAGTTCAATCTTTATGCAATCCACCAAGTAATGCTACAGTGTGAAAAAATGTACCATTACTACAAATATAAATAAAAAATATATATATCATAAGAGATAAAGATATCATTTAAATATATCATTTATCTCTTTAGTCCAGAAGCATTTTCACTGTAACAATTAAAAAAGAAATCACTAAAAGGTGAAACATCAACTTTTGCTACCTTGCAAAAAGTAAATCTCACAACAGGCAGTAGAACTGATATAAAAGATTAACTAATATGGCTAAAAATCCCCATAGCCTCTCTCCTTTCTCTCATCTCTTATTTTTCCCATCTGACCTGAACTGTCTTAAGAGAGAATAAGGAATTAAAATCCACATGCTTGGGATATTATAATTAATAACTGGGAAGCCAATTAATATCTAACCGTTTAGTGTTCTGATGAAATATTGTCCTTGATCTACCTATGCTGGCACTTGAATTTGCAAGTTTCTGGAAGTCAAAGTAGTTTTAAAATACTTAACATACTCGGTACAGTTAAAACTTTGTGTTCTGATCTTGCAACTCAGGCACACACGGAGACATCAGTGAGCCATACTACTTACATGTACACTTACCAAGGAATTATAAGAAAATAATAGTGGAGATGGATTTTAAGAGGATTTTTAGATCACAATTAGGAAAACAGACTTGTTCTGTCCATTAAGAAAGAAACAATGAAACTATTACTTTACATTTAATTCTTAAATAAAGTGGTTCTACCATTCATTTTCCTTGCTATGAGTTTGGAAAACATTATCTGCATTGCAAAGGAAAATGTGAAAACTTTTGAATGTATTTTGCCATGGGAAGAAAAAAAATTGCTGAAGGTACTATACGAGAATATCAGAACAGAACATTTGTTTTCTGAACTTCATTTCTATAATCATGATCACATCTTTATGTCCATTACATTATGCCAAGACCAATCAAATCAGATGAATCACTTTACTGCTTTTGTTCTGTCATTTTGTTTTTACTCTTAGTCTCAACTTGGGCAAGATAAAAGAGAAAGAATGTTATAGTTTGGGTCTGTATGAGTTCCGATAAACATACAAATATATTTCTAGATATACAAGCAGAACACTTTTAAAATAGGCCTTAGTACTAAATCTTAAAAGACTGGCATGGTGACAGCAGGCTACATTTGTACCATTTCCCATTTTCCTTGCAGTTCCCGTCATAGCTACAGATCGACAACACAGCATTTTTTATTCTGGTTTTAATCCGTGGCACAAGAATGAACTATCAGGATTTTAATGCTTCATATATTCTACAAGTTAAGTACAGCTCTGTATGGCTTTGACCTTTTCAATATTCTCTAATTTGACTGACTGGCTACTCTAATTTTTCCCCTGTTTACAGTCTCAGAAACCTGTGGGGAAGAAGCAGAATGCTCAGCCAATCAAAATACTGAACACTGAAAAGATCAAAGTAGTAAAACATACTACAGTCTTTCACAGAATATATTAGGCATTAAAATTTTGATATCACACTATAAAAAGATAACATTTTTCCCTGCAACTCTAGATACTATAAAAATGGAGACATTGTGAAGCAAAGGGTGATATTACTAAACTGAGAAACACAATTTATACTACTTGAAAGTTTTTGGTTTAGACTGTTATGCATTTCCTCAAATAACTCTCTCCTTCCTAGCGTTCAGATCAAATAAAATTCAACTTTAGTTTGATATCTTTAATACAAACTCATGACTTTACAGTATGCATTTCACAGTTTTGGAAACTGCAGTGATAGATGCTTCCCGATTCTCCTAAATGCATATCACAAACTTTTGTCAATAACAATCAGTATTTCTAATTTGAACCATGTGAAAATCTTCATTTTCATTTTCTTTGTTCATAGACACTGGGTGAGTCTAGTAACATCAAGGCAATTTTACAAGATTTTTAAGAACTCAGAGACTCATCTTGCACTCCACTACTGAGTAAATAGGAGTAGGAGCAGGTGACAGAGAAAAATGCATTGCTTTGACAATACGGTATTCTACTAGGAAAATAAAACAGAACAAAAACAAAACCATCTTTGGTTTTATCTTACCATGTCAGAGATGTTAATGGTATACAATGAACAAAACAGATTAAATATCAAATGTAAACAACGCTGTGATGATATAATCTGAATAGATTATGGATTCATTTCCAAGTAATCACTGCAGTTTAATTGGGTTATGGAACTGTAACATATTACCCTGTTATCACAATGCATGTTTCTTTATCTACTTGCTAATGAAAGAGACTTATACAAGATGAACAGCACTAATATGATTTGATTTGTAATTCTTTCCTTGAAAATTCCAAAAGAACGGACACTCTGATTGTTGATATTCTCATCAAACAGGCTATTCTACGTGCTACCTTTTGAACACAAATGGCTAATGTGTATCTTTAACAAGTTTCCAAAGCAACAGATTGTTAATTAGAAAAGTTTGTCCCTATAATTAGGATTTATCAGAATCTCTGCCTCCTCTTTAGCAGCAGGCCACTTATAACAATGAGGTTCAAATATTACAGTAAAGTTGCTCATCCTGCTTGGAAGCCTGCATTTTGTGGTACAATCAGACAGCAGGCGCTGTCACCAAGGAAACAAAGAGAGAAGCTACTTCAACCTTCGCACTGGAATAACAAATATGTCTTATAAGATAATTGGAAGTTAAAACATTTTCAAATAGGATAATAATTTATGTTACAAAATTTATAATTTAATAACTCTAACTGGCAAAAAAGATAAAAGACAAGGGTGTTATCTAATTTCTTGCACTGTGCCAGTGAGCAAGGTTTACAGGCAATGGTGCAGAGCAGCAAGCATGAATCTTCCTCATCAACTAGTCACTCGGTTATATGATCTCATGCTGTGTGCTGTGCTGTTCTGTCTTTCTCCCTTCATATTGCATTACAGTTATCATGTATGATATCCTGTTTATTTTTTCTTTTATCTATCTCATGACCAGCTCACTAAAATGTCTCAACAGAACCACAATATCATCTTCTAAAGGTAAGTTCTTTTACAATTCCTGAGGAAAATGCTATTCTAAAACCTGTCTTCTGAATGAATTTAGACAGAAATACCTGTAGCAAGAGGTATATTAAGTCTCCATCTATTACAACTAGTAAGTTAGGCTGAGTCAAGCAGAAATGACTGAAGTGTTGTATATTAACAAAACAAACACAGAAAATCAAACAAAACCCAACAAAGCAACAAAACAAACAAACAAACAAAGTCATTTTTCCATAAAAAAGTGGATATAAGATTACAATAAATACACTTAGACTGGAAATTGTTTTTTTTTTTCACATTCAGAGGAATAAATTTCCATAAAAGGAGCCAAACAGTGGCACTTGAAGAAAAATATCCTATATTGAAATACAAAGGTACATTGTCAATTTTTTTATTGCAGATCATTTTTCTGCATCACTTTTTATAGCCATTCATGAACACACAATTTACTTTTGCTCCTGACTCATAACAAAAATATATATTCTGTATGTCTAGTAAAGTGGAAGGACTGACCCAGAGAGATGTTTCAATGAATCAAACAGTGTAAAAGCTAGTGATATTGCATGAGACAATCCCTCATCAAAGCAATTGCAGTCATTAAGAGGATCACAGAGCAAATGAAACATTATTTCCCATTTCAAAGCACCTCTAATTGTTCAATAGACAGCAGAGGGTATATAGTATCTTGTGTCTCACTTGCTGATCATGAAAGTCTATGCTGACCATTGCCAGTCAGCTTGGCAACATGTCTGAAGACCTTGGGAACAACCTCCAAAACACCACCACCACATTTATGTTCTCCTTCATAAAAATGCTAACAGGAAATTTAGAGTTACTAAATTATAAGTGCTGTACTTCAAGGAACAGCTGAGGAATGAAGCTGCCAAATCTCAAGCATTACTATCTGGCAGACAGCCTAGCAGAAATCAATCAATTTTTAAAGAAAAATCTCCTCTAGACAAAGTAGAGATTTAAGGAGAGGTGGCAAATAGAAATGAATTTCAGTTCCAAGTAGAATTGTTACTGCAATCAAAAGATATTCCTGCTTGTCACTATACCATAAAAATAGTTTTTGGAGTCATATGGTAAGGTACTAATTCAGAAAGCATGGGGACTTTGGTAAGGAGGACCCTTTATACACATCCATAATTGAAAGTATCCCTTGCAGTTTGGTGATGGAAACAGTGTGATTTCTTCAAGTGATCAATTCTGTCACCCAGGATCTAGAGCTGTCCTCACAATCACAAGTTTAAAATTCACTTTTCTTACTTTCCAGCTGAATGCACAAGAGGGTGTTAATAAATATGTTTAGAATTTGGCATGTCAATAACTTTAGATATGGGAGATTAATCTTTTTAGTCTTTCTCTGGAGTCAACGGTGAGAGATTTGTTCTTCCAGAGGATAGCTCAAAGCAGAAGCCTAATTTTGGGGCTCGGTATCATTTTTTGGAGGTGTTTCTATTCTTAATTATATGGAAAGATACATGGGAAGGGCACATGGCTTCACAAAGACAAGACTATCCTTTGCAGGGATCCATGATATTGCTGCAAGAAAACATTTTCACAAATGAAGAATAGAAAAAAAAAAAAGGTCAAAAAACAAGGAACAAAAATAATTTTGAGATGTTAAGACAGAATGCATTGGAAAGCCAGTGTCCTACTTTTTGAAAACTTACCTTTTATCTGGTTTTTGAGAGTCCATGTGTCTTGGTTTTGGCTAGTATAGAATTAACTTTCATCCTAGTAGCTGATACGGTGCTGTGTTTTGGATTTAGGATAAGAATACTGTTGATATCACACTGATGTTTTAATTGTTGCAGAGCAGTGCTTACACTAAGCCAAGGACTTTTCAGCTTCTTGCTCTGTCCTGGTAGGCTGGGGGTGCAGCAGGAGCTGGGAGGGGACAGACCCAGGACAGCTGACCCAGACTAGCCAAAGGGGTATTCCATACCATCTGACATCAGGCTGAACAATTAATATGGGGTGGCTGGCTGGGGTGTTGGGGACCACTGCCTGGGGATAGGCTCAGTGGGTGGTGAGCAATTGCATTGTGCATCACTTGTTTTGTACACATTATTAATAGTAGTACTGTTATCATTGTTATTATTATATATCTTCCTTTTCTGTCCCAAAAAACTTTCTTTATCTCAACCCACAAGCTTTTACTTTTTTTTCTCTCTCCCTCATCCCACTTTAGGGGGAGAGAGAGGGTGTAATTGAACAGCTGCATGGTGCTTAGCTGCTGGCCGGGTTAAACCACAACATCACGCAAAAAGTCTGAAAAATATGATATTCTTTTTTTATTATTATTATTTTTCCTGCCTTATTCTTAGATCTTATATATACCGGTTCAATAAAGAAAAATCTTTGAATGCAGACGATACTAAGACTGAGAAAAAACAAACAAACAAATAAACAACAACAACAAAAAACAACCAACAACTACAATAACTTTCTCTTGCTTCCTCCGCTTTTAGTAAAGTCTTTTACAATATTTTATGATCCATCCCCTTTCCATTTTTGGAACTGAAGCTTTTCTGAGGTTTTCAAATGTTCTGAAACATTTTTCATGTGAGAAAGGCTATTTCCATACTGCTTCTACAAGCTGCAGAACTAATGGGTTTCTCTCTAATGCCTCTTGTAGAGAGATTTTCAATGCTATTTAATAAACTCAAGAGGTCTGGATAAATACCTAGATGTATGTTTGCAACCAACTAAAACAGTTTTTTAAATTTACTAAATGTATATTGACATCACAGTCATCAGGTACCGTTAAATAACTGTAGTGGAGTAGCTGACCTGTGCCTTGCTGTTGAATACAAGAATAGAAAAGCATTTATAGAAGTAAGTTTAGGCACAGAATGCAGTTTTCTGAGGCTCCTTCTCTAGTGAGTGAATGGAGAAAGAAGGTCTTCCAAATCTGGAGCCCAGCTTCTGGGTTCCAGATTTCCTTGAATTCAACATAACAGCTCCTCTGTTTTTGCCATCTCTTCAGCAATATTTAAGTGGAAGATCTAAGGTAACTCAAGAAATAAAATAGCAAAATTCTGGAGTAAGAACATCAGAATGAATGATGTGCATATGACTAAAAATAAATTCCGAACTTTTTTCTATACTGTCTGCTTTCCACATTATTCCATGGAGGATTTAATGGTATCTAGGCGCTTTTCAGTTATTTCATAAAGTGGCGTGTCATGAGACTGTGTTTGAAAATAAGAGCACAATTGAGCACAAAAACGTGAAGAAGTCAAGGACATAATGAGTGGGTGAAATAGGTGAAGGAACTGTCAGCAGCACCAGTTATTTATCTGGCAGCTGAATCCCTTATTGAAATACTTCTAACTGTGCTTTCTAGTTTTTGTTTGTTTGTTTTTCTTTCTCTCTGATTTCATTTATCTCTTTTCTTTTTCTCTGACACACTAGTATTTCCCTGTAAACTTTCTCCTGTCCACTAATACCTTAGGATGATGACTTTCTTTCCCTATGGAGAAGGGGAAGAGAGGAAAAGGTGGAACTCAAAGAAGTGTGCATGAAAAATTCCTGGAAAGACAGATTTGTAAATTCATAAAAATGCGAGAGATTCATAATAAAGAATTCTATTCTGTTGAGATATGTAGTGGTGACCTGGAAGTGCTGTGATAAACACTTGTCATAGACTTCTTTCTATGACAGAAGCCTATTAAAGAGAAATCTTAGAGCTAAATTTCTTAACAGGCTTCCATATTCTGCCTGTCCAGATTTCATCTGTCATTTCTAGTGAATTTCCACATATTTCTTATTCTACACTGTTTCATAGAAGAACTGTGGTTTGTACACAGTTAATTTTTTCTCCTGGTAATGAACATACAGCTATTTGATACCAAGCAGTTTAAAATCTCTCTGTGGGAAGTAGGCAAATTCAGCATGAATTTGACCCCATATCTCCTTCACTCTTTCCCTTTTGTCTAATGCATTAAAGGTCCATAGGTTCAAAAAGAACAATTAAATTCCAACTGTTGGGCATTATCATTGACAGCATTTTTTTTTTTTTTTGTCAGAACCCTAGAATACAAACTATGTTTTCTTGATAATGATATTATTTTTAGTTGCTGACAAGGTACATAGAAGACAGATTCTTACACCAAAGGTAGTGATTATAATAGCATCAGTTGAACTAGTTAGGGGTAAGAAGACACGTTATGTAGTTGTCACTGAAATATTGTACAATTCAGTCCAAATTTTCTTGTTAATTATTAGACAATTCCTATAGCTAATCATAAATATAATATGTTCGGTAATCTATGAGTAAATCTAAGGGAGTATTTTAAAGTGGATTTATTTATATCTAAATATGACAGTTAACACTCTGTCCTCAACTTAAATACTTAAATCTGCATACACAAAACCCCATTTTAAAATAAGCTATTCCAAAACCTACAAAGAAAGAAACAAAAACCAAACCAAAACAAACAACAACAAAAAAACCAACAACAACCAACCAACAAGCTGCTTTTACACATGATAAATAAAAATTGAAAGATGTCTTTAATATATATTATCTTCATGTTGTTCAAGACCAGCTTATATTTAGAGTGGTTGCAGAATTAAGTTCTCTGTAGGTGGTCATGTGTAAGAAAATGTCATAATCGCATTAACTCTATAATTGGATAATATATGGACAATTAAGAAGGAAGACTAAGGAAGAAGCTGTGAAAGCAAGTGACAGGAATAGTGACATGTAGATCAAAAAGGGGAGGGTTAGAACCTGTGGCCTTCAGCTCTTGTTCACATTATACTTGTCATTATTTGCCTTCTGGATTCAGGTAGCAACTTGAAGCTCCAGAGATACAATGTCTATTACTGAATTTCACAGTAAACAGTAATTTCAGAGAAGAACAGTGTTAAGGCATAGAATTAATTGTTTTAATTGTTTTTACACTTTTTGCCTATGCTGTCTATGCACATATGCATCACACTCCTACCTAAGCTCCTTCTGCCTCATTTTGTTGCCTCTTCATTCTCTTTCCTTCTGTCCTGCAAGACACAGTCTGTCTCTCAGGAGCTAAAAGAAGAAGGAATTAAATCACAGGGACATAAAAACACTCTTCTGATCAAGTGCCTGGGAAGAACATGCAAATCATTTGTTGTCTGCTGACTTCACCTTGCTAAGCAAGGGCCTGACTGCACTGCTATCCTAAGGAGGTAGAGTACAACCCTCTGTTTTCTATTTCATTCTAATGACTACAACTTGTGATTGCTTAGAGACCCAGGAAAGCAACAGAACATAGATCTCCTTTAATTTTCCATTTTCAAATTATAGGAAATGTCAACACACCTTAATAAACAGATCTCTATGAACCTACCAAAACGTTATTCCAGTTTCTCAAAGCACTGGTTAAAAACATGGATGGAGCTTTCAGACATGGATGGAGTTTTCAGATAACTTAGATAACTAGCCAACAAGTGGCTGTTCTGTGATGCCTGCCAAAGGAAGTCATGCCCCTCTCTGATCAGAGATAAGTTGGTATTGTAATTAATACAGTGAACATGCCGCAGAATACAGCAGTGAGTATGAAAATGGGAAACAATAACTTAAAATCTCAGATGTCACCAGACTTGAACGCAAAGGTGAGTTGCATTGTCTCTGAAGGGCATTGCATCTTGGAAAAACAAACAGAAGTCATAGCTTTATACGCATATTTAAGTTTACAATAAACTGGATGTCCTCTTTTACTCACAATGGATGGTAATGGTGCTGTGTTTTGGATTTAGAACAAAAAGTAATGCTGACAAGACACTGGTGTTTTAGTTGTTGCAGAGTCATGCTCGCACAGAGTCCAGGACACTTCTGCTGCTGGTGCCGCCCTGCCAGCGAGGAAGCTGGGGGTACACCAGGAGCTGGGAGGGGACATGGTCAGGACAGCTGTCCTGGGGTGGACAATAAAACTCTTAATAAAACTGTTAATAAAACTCGGAGGAGTTTGGCAGGGGGACTGCTGTTGTTCTGGATGGGTATTGGTCAGCTAGTGGTAAGCAATTGCATTGTGCATCACTCATTTTATGTATTCTTGTAGTTACTATAATCATCATCATTTCTTCCTTTTCTGTCTTATTAAACTTTCTCCATCTCAACCCACAGGTTTACCTCTGTATGACATTCATATATGATTCTCTGCCCGAGCCACAAGCGAACAGCTGTGTGGTGCTTAGCTGCCTGCCAGGTTGAACTGCTACACTGGATTACTACAATTTGCAGAACTAACAGAGACAAGCACTAGAAGGTGTATTTTGTATTTAAAGGATGATGGTTTCCTTCTCACTGGAAAAACTAACAAACAATTGCAAAGGATTTTATATCACCATGTGGTACCCACAGAGAGGAAATCTTAGTAACTCTGGAAACCAGAGAAGCAACAAAAGCTGTGGGGGAAAAATCTTGATGCACTGGCAAACAAATAGAAAAAAATAAAACTGGCCTTAGATCAGGAAAACTAAATAGTAGAAATAAAACATTTTGATTTTAAGGCTTTTATTTTTTTTCTTTTATTTTTTTTTTTTTTGGTAATGAATATTATGAGCACCATCAAAATGCCATGCAAGTTGGTCAGGATATTTCTAGTGATTTTAGTGGAGTTCAGAACAGTTCAATTCCCGTGCCACACAGATTTATGTGCACAGAGTAAATGTACTGCAAAATCAGTGCACAATTTACACTGCTAAAAAGATGACAGAAAAAGCAATGACCTCTGTGCTAAGTACATAGTAGAAGTAAATAGCCATATATAACTCATGTTATTTGCTGCAGAAACAGAAGGATTGGTAGATATAGGGAGGAGCGATGCTGTAATCATTCATTGTACATACAACACAGTAAATTTTCTATACAACACAGTAACTTTCCCATATAAGATTTTGTATGAGAAACGCTGTGTGCTAAGGATCAACATCCTATTTTTGCTCTCTTTCTTCTGTTGGTTAGGAAATACCTATATGCGTCGACTGCTCTGTTGTGTTTGGGGAAATAATCAATGACAAAATTAATGTCTGTTTGATTATTCATCAAATAATTCCATAAATACTACTGAAAAGTAGGACCTACAAGAAATAATCTCATTCTCTAAAAATCCAGAGAAACATGTACTTCTACTGTGGCTGTTGTTGAAACAAGCTGCCTGGGAGGGGAAAGTACTTCTTTAGTCCATTTAGTCTTTAGTGCATTCTGGGGTGCTTAAAGAACTTGAATTTCCCAGTAAACCTGGACAGTCAATCTGCACTTCAAAATTTAGCATAAGGAAATGAATTTAAACATGCACAGTCACTAACTCAGATATCAAAACAGAGTAACATAAAGACCTTTGACATGGTTTGTTAGGTGTCCTTAGCTTCTTCAGTTACAAATAAAATCAATGGATAATCTAAAAACATAAAACATTTAAACTAACTTAAAAGCAGTTTCCTAAGACTGACACTTTGTGATTTGCTAGACATACAATCTTCAGACATGTTAAATGATAGAGGTGGTGGCGTTCAAGTTTGAACAACATTCAGATTTTAGTGATTTGCAATTAATTCATTTTCTTTGTAATTCAGAAACCTAAATGCATACAATTTATTCTTAATCTCTCAGTGGGATCTGGTATATTTTCTTGCTAAAAAATACCACACTTGCTGAGTATTAGGCTTACAATATTCTAAATGTGCACGCCAACATTTTAAACAATATATTTACCTACTGACATAACTTTCTGATACATATATTATGCCACATGCTGCCTGAGTATGTTACTGAATTTATAGTCATACTCTGTCACATATTGCTTACTGAAAACATCACAGCAGCCTGCTAATGGTTTAACAAGACGTGAAATGATAAATATAGGTTTGGAATGCGAATGACTTGAGTCAGTCCCCACTGGCACAGATTCATATGGCACATTTTTTTTACTCCCTGGTGTTTCAATCTCATTTTCATCCACAGATTTGGAATATATTTGGATATTTTTTTCCCTGTTCCTTTTCTGCACTATTACAAATTTTATAACTCATTCTCTTATTTTTTTATCAGTTATCTACCATGCATACACATATGGGTGCTGACTAGCAATAAGACAAGAGTCCTGATACTCGCTCAGTGACACAGTTAATAGTCAGAAAACCTGTATGTGAGTTTACATTGCAGGAGTGGATGTCATCAGCTACAGACTTTCCTTCTAGTGACTTTACTGGTAAACAATAGCATCAGCACAGAACTGCATCCTCTCTTCCCTACAGAAGTAACCCTGACTCTTCCTTGCAGTCAACTGAATCAGATGAAAGCCCAGGGAAATCAATGGACTCTGGATCAGGCCTTTGCCTGCTACGTGCCTAGCTGAGAATTTCCCCAGTTGAAGGAGGCTGCTTTTAGGGTTTGCTTTTTCTTTGTAAAGAAAACATTGTTACATTCCCATTACATAAAAAAATTAAAAAAATATATATATGTATATATATATAGATCACACATTATACAATTTAATCATTTCAAAAAGTAGAAAAAAATGTAATGGCAAAGAATTACAGCTAGTAAAAAGGAAGATCCACGTGCAAAAGTGTAATGCAGTAAGACATTCCTCTCTAGGTGTATTTAAAATGTTTAAAACAGTTTCTTTTTACTATTTGAAGCTTCTGACTGTTTTATTTAGTGCTTTGTGGCTTGCTTGGGTGACTCTTAAAACTTTAGCACTGCAGTACAAACAGGATCAAGACTAAAGCTAAAGATCTGCAGCTCATTGTCAAGAAAGAATCACCTCAATAAAGATACATTTGGGCTAATATCAGCATTTACAGGTCCACTGTGGGTTAATCAGTTACTAGAAATGCACCTATAGAACAATGGAAAACAAATTACATTCATTCAACAAATTCCCTATGTTGAAAACCTAACAAATATATGTTGTGCTGCACCAGCTACCATCACCTACTGAAAAAGAACACAAAATGGGAAATACCTCTTTCTGCTTATAATATGCTGCCTTTTTTTTTTTTTTCTTTTCAAAATTTTTTCCATCTTCCTTCTCATGTAAGTTAATGGTAAAATTTCCACTGATCAGAATAGGACCAAAATTTTGATACATGAAACTTTTCCAGTTCTTGTTGAAAACTACATCTAAATTACTCCAACACAAGGCCTGCTAGCAAAGGAGTTTATGAATCTTTTTCATATCTTAATACAATACATTCAAGCCAATATGTGATTCTAGCAGAGAAAAAGATACTTGAAGAAAGTGACTCATCCAAGACGTAATGCCCCAGGAAGCATGTGGTGATGAATAACAGGAAAAACAAACAAACAAACAAACAACAACAAAATAATAATGATCAACTTTAGACTTTCAAAAGACTACTCTAATGTGATGTTAAAGCAACAACACAAGTTGGTTTTTTTTTTTCATATAATTTGATTGCTTTGCAATGTATTACCCCAACAATTCTATTCAACATTTTGTAGTGCAGCAAAAATATTTCATAATATGCAATAATTTACAACCACAGTATTCCAGAAACCACCATCATTTGAAACCTACAAAAAGATAAAGACACACTACAGTTCTGCTATCTTTTTTTTTCCTCCTTTTGGCATTTAATTTAACTAAGCTGTTGACTGAACTTACTGAAAAACTGACAAACAAATGTTCAGCTGTATTTTTGGTCACAGAACCACTTTTCCTAGCAACCCATGCTGCAACTGTACAGGAATATAACAGATTTCATACCCCCCAAACACCCCAGTGTGTCAGTTTTTTACAATTAATAGTGAAAAATGTACTCTTTTTCTGAGCAGAGGGACCATTCATCACATATACAGTAACTGCATTCAGATGTTTAACAAGTGAGTTAGTAGCAATCATACAACATAAAATTCTTCACTAGAAATCAGAGCACTTTGGGAATTAGAATCATTCACTGTTCCCTAAATTTAGAGTAGCACAGGCTCTGAAACAACTGCCTGGCTGAATTGATGTGTTTTCAAAACCAATTAGATAAGTTCATTAAAATAAACTTTTGCACAGAGGCAATCTTAGCTTTTTTTTTTTTTTTTTTAAATCTCCCATTTGCCACCCTCCACAGGGAGGCTGATTTCTTAGCAGTTCCTCCAAATTCAATACTTAATGAAGATTCCCACTTTGGTCATAAGCAGACTCTAAGGTCCCTAAAACATATCCATAGCAAAATTGCCTACTATTCTTCTCATTACCAAGGATACGTAGAAAACAGAATAATTGGAAATGAACATAAGCTCAGTAGAATTCATTTCTGAAGCTTATATTTTTTATTATCTTAAGCTGCTAACAGAGAGTTGGAATCTCAGGTATACACTTCCCTTTTCCAAGGAAAAGGAATGAAATAGTGCAGAAGGGTTGTAAAATCATTCTCAAAGAACCCACTACAACCAGAAAACAACCCCAGGCTCAAGTGCTAAGGAGGACAGACCTTTAAGAGAAATCTGTGAGTTCTAAAATCTCTGAGTTGGGTGAAATTTGGTGGTGGAGTATCACAACTTGCAATGCCTCAAAAGCTTAATTAAATTTTGGCCTGTGACCCTGTTTACATTTTACTGAGACTGCTCCAATGCTTGGAGAACTTAGTCTAGGGGACCTACAACAAATTTTAAATCCTTTTTAGTGTCTTGTTGGATATGATCCAAATTTTGTGCAGTCTCTCCTCCATGTGCTGTGAAGAATTTTCCTCAAAGAGGCATAGAACATTGGAAATACTTCTATTGCATTCCAACTGGGTTTTGTCCCACACTAAATCACCAGGTTGCCCTTGACCACATCTCTGAACCCTGGACTTCTACACATCTGTAGATATCTGCGAGTTTTTCAACTTTCAAACTATGCAAACATTGTTCACAAGCAGTAAAGACAGAGGGCTTTGACTCCTGATCTCTGCCACTGCTGGGACAGAAAAAGACCTTACTTATCCCAATAAGGTGCACTGTTTTTTATTTCTGATATAAGTTCCTCTCTTGCTTCCTTTCTCTCTCCACTTCTTCACGTATTACATCACATGTGGGCATGTGGCCAGTGGGCAAAATAAAGGAAGGCCAGTGGGCAAAATAAAGGAAGAAATTGCAGGGAAACACTGGAGACATTAAGAACTGAAATACATAAATGGTGAGGCATGAAAGGACCCTGATATCCCCAAATACCGCCTGTCTTAGATGTCACAAAAAGGTCACAGGGTATCTGTAAGGAAAAAAAGCAACACAGTCAAGACGGTTCCACTACCATCAGGAGTAAGGAGACAAAAGTCTAGGCCTGAAACCTAGCTTTCCAGGCATCCCAAGATGATTCCTTCTTTTCTCTACAAAGTATTTTCTGCTTAGAAACAGAACTTACTGCTTGGTCTGTTTAGAAACAGTAGTTCATACTGCTTCTGGTTCCTGCTTTTTAAGAACAGTGGTTCTTTTCTCTTCCCTGCTTCACCAGGGAAGGAGAGAAAACAATCCAGGGAGCTGGTGAAAATGGAAACTATATTTTCACTAAAAATGCAATGGATAAAGAAATGGTCTCTCTGAAAGCAGGGCAATTTCTTCAGTTATCCAATCTGTTGCAACTGTAATGTCAAATTAGAAACAACATAGCAAAATAGCAAAATAAAATGGTATGAAAAGACACATATTTTTAAATAGACCAATGGACTAAGCCCCCTGTTTAGCTCTATTTTTCACTGAATCACTGACTGCAGAGTTAAGACTAATGAATCCATAATACTGCAGGGAGGTGATTAAACTTTAGCATGACAAATGTTTATGTGTTCCTCTATTTTCTATAATTAACAGTTGGAAGCATTGGCTTCATTCATTAAGAGAAAACAGACCCCCATTTCTATAAAATGGAAGTTGCAAAATCTAAAACATCATTTATGACATGAATAAATTGAGAAAGGTGTTTGAAAATAAAGGTAATTACTGCAGGGATTTCTGTCCCTCTGATGGCATCCATCTGCCTGAAAAACAATATCATTTGTGGCACCAGCTACACAGCTGCAAGAGATGAGCTACTTCAAGAAGTGTCCATCCTGATTTAATACTGGTTGATGAATCACAGCAAAAAAAATAAAAAATTCTACTCTTTAAATATTTATCATATTGTTTAAATATTAAAGATGAAGTTTTCCTTCTGATTGCTAAATCAGTATTATACAGGTTGGAAATTTGTTTACAGTCTCTTACAATAGGATCACTACCTGTCAGTGTCAGATATCATTTTCCAGCATCTGCCTGGTGACAGCTGTCTTGCTGTGAGATGACAAGTGTAATTAAAACTTTGGTTCCAGATACAGTTCGCATTTTACTTAATGGATGTTCAGGCTGTAGAGTTGAGCAAAACTACTGACTTTTCCTTTAACTCTGGCTTAAATTTTGCAGCCTGAAATCAACAACCATTGTTGGAAGTACTTCTGAATAATTATATTCTACTTCTTCAGTGAACAATGCAGAAAAAAGTGAAGTTGTGCTGGTATAAAACAAGGAGGTGAAGAGATTTTATTTTCTGAGTGTGGTCAGTATATTTTACTAATATCAGGAAACTGAAGAAATCCTTCAAAATAGCATTCATTAAAAATTGTAAACATGAAGATGTGTAAAAAAAATGATGTTAAGTAACAAGGAGTGACTATTAGTCAAGGCAATGAAAAAAGCAGACTCCATTTTACCACCAGAGTGCAATAAATTATGCACTTTTAAAAGTATGATAGAAAATCAAAACCAACCTGAGCCAGTGCTCAATAATCAAATGAAGAAATTTCATGTCTAGATCCAAGCTCTGTGGATTAATCTACTGCCATAATATGTGAGACCAAAGCTACAGATCTACATGTTTACAAATGATGCAGATCTTTCACTATGTGTCAGAAATACGTAGCTCAGTTAACTCTTTAAGTGAAACTTGGCACTTTGAAGTTATTTTTACCAGGCAGGTTAAGACAGAAACTATGCTGCTGACAAAGGCATAGGTGTAGCAGAGAGGTACCTAAGCTTCTGTGTGAGAAAGGCAATTCTTAAGCTGTCATTACTGCAGGCAGAAAAAGTAAGATATTTTAATTCCACAATTCAACTGAAGTCCTGTGGTGAAGATCTGAAGGGAAGTGGTCTCCTCCAAAACCTTTCAGAGAACTTTTCTTAGCAAATGACTTTAGCTAAACACAGAAACACATATTATATTTCTAGGAAAAATGACAGATCCTCCACTTATCTCCCATTCACAAATATGCAGGACCACACTTCCAGTATTACCACAAGAGAAACAGATACTATTGCTCATACAACATAAATGTTCACATGTATTTTCATATCCACAGTGTCTGCACTCAGGAGTTTGCATGGCTTTTAATGTCAATTCCATGCAGCAATGACAATTCCAAATGTTTAGCAAATTGTATTCCATACCCAGACAAACCATCATTATTGGATTTTAAGTGATATCTATAATTTAAACACTGAAGAGCTTGGATTATACATACGCATATATATCATAAACATATACTACATTTTCTGAAAAATACTCTTTTCTACATAAAATGATTCTCTGGAGAATCTAATGATTCTCACAAATATTTTTGTTAATTTTTATTGACTTTTAAAAGTTTTTATTGACTTTTAAAAGTTATTTATGTATTTTTGATTTAGAATATGGTTTAGGACTTTGGTTTCCTTGTTCTGTACATTCCTCACCTAACTGTAATTAAAACAGCCCATAACTGTGAGATTGTGTTTTTAACTGTGTAGGAATCTCAGTGAGAATCAGAAGCAAGGACTGTTTCTACCACTTTTTCTCAAAATATGAGCAATTTTGGGACTGAGTGCCCCAAGCTATCAGAGGAAGATGGGGACAGACACTTTCCAAAGGATACTGGAGCTCAGGAAGGTCTAACATTGTAAAGATACATTCTGAAATGCAAAAAAAAAAAAAAAAAATGCACTTCATTTTTTCTTAATCCTTTCCTAAGAATCTGCAAATGATGGCTCTTGGAGACTCTGGTATTCCACACTAGGTGAATTTCATGCACATACTACTATAATGAAGTTGTGTTCTATGATGTAGTCATAAATTTTTCAGGCTTTATGGCTGATTTCTAAGCCTACCATTAATTAACTGTGGAAAAGTAATAAAATATATGCCATATGATTTCAGGGTTTATTCTTTGAAATCAACATATTCTGTCACAATATTTAAGCCACAAGGTAAAAACAGATATCTACACGTTCATTGCCCCGCTGTTCTACAAATTTATCTGTAGCAAATCAAGAAAAATAGACAAAAAGCTCCACATATTGAACCAACATTATTTCTCATATTTCTTGTCCATGGAAATGTAGCTCTTAAGAAGTTCCTTGTTTTATGACAATGAAGTGGGAATGCAGAGGCATCCAAGGGCTGTTCTGTAGTGCCATGAGAAGGCCAAACAAAACTGATGGAAAGTTTGATGTAATTTTTTGAAATATCTTGATTTTTGGCTACTCTGGAATGCACCATGGAATTACTTTAGACAATAATTTGTAACATTATTTAAAAACATGTAGGTTAATTTAGGTAAATAAATTAACATTGTAAATAATTTATGTAAATAGTAAACATTGGTTTACATTCTATGACTCTATGAATGTTTAAAAATTACAGAGCTTCCCAGACCCTTCACATAATTTTCTTCCTTATGTTCCTTACCCAGTTCCCATGCAACCTCTACCAGGACTGCCAAGGAGTATTCAGAAGGAAACTTTATTAGTCTTCAATCGTAGCGTCACTACAGAATCCCTTCCTGGCAGAAATGGGATCCCTTTCCAACACTACACCCCTTTTAACTGGTTTAAGGGCCAGAGTAAAGGTGAGGCCTTAAGCTTCATCTCACATAAACTGTGTAGCAGCATATTTCATGCCTCACGTCTTTGGATTTATTATTCTTGTCTCTAAGACAGTGGTAGATGGCAAAAGAAGATGGTGATATATTCTTTTTCAACTTAAGGAAAGGATTGTGTGACAGCAGGTAAGAACTCAAATTTCAACAAAAAAGAGACTTTTAGTTACAAAGATACTAATAACAACCAAAACCAGATATAATGTATGAACTGTATTTTGGAATTACTGGCAAAGTACAAACAACACTATAGCAAAATCACACTACAGCATTTATATAGATTTGGTTTGGAAAGGTGGCTGCACTTTAAGCAATAACATAAAAAGTATCTAGACTGGCAAGAGTATTAAAATTAATTGTGGAAGTATAGATCACTCTATCATACACTGTTCAAAGACTGCAAATGCAAGTTAGCATTCCATCTACGTCTAAGGCTAACAAGATAAAATTGCAGAAAAATTAAGTTACTGCCTGACAGCACTGTACATAATAAATAACATATGTCCTCCATTCCATAAGGGAATTAAAAGGGCATACATTTATTGTACATATGCCAATTTTATCTCTGATGTAACTCTATGGAATTAGACAAGGGGTCATTTGGCCAAATAGCACATACAAAGAAAATAGGTCAGATTTTAAGGCCAGCGTGCAAGCAGATATCAAAAGTCAATGGGATTATACTATGCCTTCATTTTCCCAACAGTGCTTATAGCTAATAGTGTTTCCAGTGAAATCACACTAATACCATGCTACAATAAGTAAAGAATATTTCATCAAACTACCATGTGCTTCTGTTAAGTGTTTCATGACATGGCAAGGCAGCAATAAGTTTGCAAATGAAAAGTCTTTTCCCTTCCCTTCCCTTCCCTTCCCTTCCCTTCCCTTCCCTTCCCTTCCCTTCCCTTCCCTTCCCTTCCCTTCCCTTCCCTTCCCTCCCCTCCCCTCCCCTCCCCTCCCCTCCCCTCCCCTCCCCTCCCCTCCCCTCCCCTCCCCTCCCTTCCCTTCCCTTCCCTTCCCTTCCCTTCCCTTCCCTTCCCTTCCCTTCCCTTCCCTTCCCTTCCCTTCCCTTCCCTTCCCTTCCCTTCCCTTCCCTTCCCTTCCCTTCCCTTCCCTTCCCTATAGGATGCCAAACTTGGAGTCATAATCTGTCCTCCTCACTTGAGGAAAATTTACAATATCAAGAACAAGTTTTAGTTCCATAGAAAACAACAGATAGAATGTGTAGTAAGAGTATGCCCATTTGATAAAGGCTATTCAGACATGTCCCACTGGTGTGGCTGATTATCCCTGGCAAATCTGCTCAATTCTTTCACTGTTTGTTCATTGTTGGTTTGATTTGGTTTGGGTTTTGTTTATTTGTTTGCTTTTGTGAAAAGAAATTGGAATGGTATGGCTTTCATAAACTAATCATGTAGAAGTCCCTTGGATTGATTGAACAAGGGGAGAATTCTCTTCTGCATAAGAAAGAGAAAACAGCAAGGCAATGGTATTGCTTCAAAGGAAGACAATGAGAAGGAGAAGAATAGTCTCAAGAACTCAAGAATTGGCTGAAGAACTCTTTCAAATGGAAATAATAGGCATAAGTTTAACTGATCTGTACAAACTTACAGCATAGAGATACAGTTCTGAAACATGGTGATTCTAATGGACAGAGAGCAGCCTCTACAACAAACAAATGCAACCTATCGAGGCAAGAAAACTGAAGAACACATTCCCACAACTCAAAATGTCATTAAATGCATGAATGTTAGTACTCCTATTTATTTGTAATGCTCAGAGAGCCATGCACCTTCCAAAATTAATAAGCAGTACTCCAAACTACTCCAGCTTCCCCAGATTTAATCACCATTAAACCATTTATGATGGTTCCTCCACAAGGGACTTAATATTCTTTGATATTCTTATGTATAATTACTTCTTATAATCGGTGCATAGCTATTAAGTGATGTACTGCTAAACCTCCAGGTTTCAAATGGATAAATATTAGCCTAATGTGCTCAATCAATGCATAGAAATAGCTTTAAGCACTTTTCCTGCAAGGGAAAATATTTACCATATATCATAGTTAGATTAGCTTGAGGCACTAAGCAGCCAATAGCAGAGGATTGAAAGCCTGGAAATCACTTTTAAAGTCCTTGCATTTCTGTGAAGGACATCTTCAACAGAGAGGGAGAAAAGAAGAACTGACCTCTTTTACCTTGAGCCTCCTATAAAACCAAGTACTTACGATCAGAACCATGTCAGAATATTTGCTTCATGAGACACAAAATGCTCCTTTCTATAGAGAAAAATCACTAGAGGATACAAAGAGCTTCTCATCTCCTTAGTTTACTGAATTTTTCAATCTAAATGACAGTTAGTGGCTCTGGAGTAGGTTATTAATAAACAAACCTCCTTCACTGAAGTTTACACTGTAGCTGGGGTCATGCTTGGCAGGATTCACAATGAATACATTAGGCCTAATCGCACAACTCTTAAAATAACTTTTAATATTAGCAATCAAAGAGTACCTTCAGCACTTCTCAATCTGAAGATTTAGGCACAGGTAGAAAAATTTCTATATCCTAGAGAAATTCTAATATAGTATTCAAACTGAGCTGTTTGATTTTCTTCTTCATCCCCATCTAATAAAGTAAAAATCAAAAACAAAAAACAAAACCTGCGAATTGTATTTTGAATGTCTGAAGTTAGAGTTTTAGGGATTCTTTATGCTCAGAAAAAAAAAACACAAAAAAAAAACTTGCTTCAAGAGTAGTCATACGATTAAGATAATAATGGCAGACTAGATTTTTCCATTTACAGTATAGCTAGAATTGCACATAAGAAGTTAGAAAATAACACAACGCTTTTCTTTCACTATGAAGAGGTAAAGTTTCCCTTATCAAATATATCATATGTAAATAAGCATCTTTAAATCTTTTGTTACTTTTTGACAAATTAATTATTTTCTCAAATATGCTGAATATGAACTGATTGGACATGTAAAGTCTGTTGAATATATAATTTTTCCAAACTGCAGACTCCTTATTATCTATTTGATTTGATTACCGTTCTTCCTTTTGTCATTTATTATCAAAGCTGAAGATTTTCTTACATATGGGAACAAAAAATATAGAATTCATGAACCTTTCAAAATAATGTTAGTATTATTGCTAAAATGTGTTTGTTATTTTCACTACAGCACTAAAAACTTCTGCCCCACAAGGTTTAGCATTTTTAATACTGTTTATTTTGCCTCTCTAATTGATGTTTTCTAATTGTATGGCAACTAGTTGACCATCAACAGGTAAAACACTAAATTATGAATTAATTTGGAATAGAACACCCAGGCATTGTTTGCTTTCCCTCTTGAATTAGTTCATGGCTAACTGAGAGCTATTAAATTTTACAAATTACTTGAAAAGAAATTATATTTTTGACTTAAAATTACTCATGAAGAATAGTTTACTTTCTACAGGGACTGAATTAACCCCCCAACAAATTCAATACTAATTGTTACATAGGAAATAGGTTGTACTGAATAACACTTAAAAAATGAGCAATTACTTGAAAACAGAATGCAAGAGGGTCAAATAAAATGATCTCAAACTGTGGTTTTGAAAAGAAAGATTTTGTAACTTTTGAAAGCTAGTTACACAATATAATGCAAGCATTTAATCATTTAATTCAAGCTCATAAATCATTTCATAAATTATTTCTTACTTCATATACAATGGAATGGCTGGCACCACCAGTGATGCGGGATACTTCTTTCTTTTCTTTAGCAATTTTTCAGTGCTTTTGTAATGGATTTGTTGCCAGGCTAAAACCAGTAAGGTCACCAGCAATGATACGTTTCTGCAATTGCAACAAGGATATAGGACAAACAATAACTGTGAGAAAGTTTCCGTGCATTGTTATGCCTCAGTCTTAAAAAGAATAAGAAGATACAGGTCAAAATTGGAGTTCTACTGCCTTAATTGAAAACAAAATTAAAAAAATGGCAATTTTCTAGCTCAGTTTTTGCCAAATTCTAATATGACTGAGCATTCCCTTCATATTTCCAAACAAAAATAGAAGAGTCACTTTGAACCAGAATTTTAAGCACAGATAACAAAACTTCACATTGCTGCATCATGAGGGCTGGTTTCACTATGTTTCCTGAAAGGCATTCTTCATCTTTCATTAGCCAAAAAACTGCCTCCAGGGCTGATAGCTGCAAGTTAGTGAAGAAGCCAATCACCGACTGTAAATAGACTAATTTCTTCTACTGCAGAAGACAGTTCCTCTTGTTCTGATCTGAAACACATTTACTGGCTGATGCAGGAAATTGCTGGTGTTTCTTGATTTTTTTTTTTTTTTTTTTTTTTTACATGTCCTTATTCTCAAGATTTTCTGACCCTGTTTTCTCTTGCAGGACTTATAAAACAGATATCTACCCTTACTAACATAAAGCTTTGTTCCGAGGTTTTACAAAGTAGATATACATGCATTGAGCTAAATTATGTATATCTGCTGGGAAGGAAGGGAAGAAAGGGAGGGAGGGAGGGAGGGAGGGAGGGAGGAAGAGAAGAGAAGGAAGGAGGAGGGAGGGAGGGAGGGAGGGAGGGAGGGAGGGAGGGAGGGAGGGAGGGAGGGAGGGAGGGAGGGAAGGAAGGAAGGAAGGAAGGAAGGAAGGAAGGAAGGAAGGAAGGAAGGAAGGAAGGAAGGAAGGAAGGAAGGAAGGAAGGAAGGAAGGAAGGAAGGAAGGAAGGAAGGAAGGAAGGAAGGAAGGAAGGAAGGAAGGAAGGAAGGAAGGAAGGAAGGAAGGAAGGAAGGAAGGAAGGAAGGAAACAATAAAAAATGAGTTAGATTGAAGGATATTTGCACAATTAAAATTCAAGTTAAGAACAGATCTGGCATACATCTGCAAAAGCAAAACAGGACAGGAAGCAGCTTCTGCTGAAATAATTTTCCACTTTTTTTCCATTTTCCATACTAGATACACTGTAGTTATTTCACCTTTTCCTGCCTTACCACTTACATTAGTTTGTTACCTCTTCAAACAGAAAAGAATGAGGCTATTTTTGCAGCTGTGATACTTGGTATACTGTATCTCAAAGAAGAAGGGGTTTTGCACAGACACCAGCACAGATTTATTTTTATTATTATTATTTTTTTTTTTTTCAAATGCAGTTTAAATTCAGTTGATATGAACAAGAGCCCAGAGTTTCAAAAATGCTTGCTACTCATCAGCTCTCACTGTTCTCAGTGGGAAGGGCTGCGTGCTGAGATCTTTTGAAAAAAAATCTGCATTAAATGCCTGACTTGGAGCTCTGGAGTTATAAAACTATTTTTAAAACATGGCCCAAGATTATTTATTGTTGTATTGTAAGGCAGGGTGATGAGAGCCTTTGTCTATGACTATTTACTATACATTTTACAGTACTATAAAGAATTATAGGAATATGCAGCAATGATAAAATGTGCATTCATGAATGTAGTTAACCAATTAACATTATGCAAGTAAATGTGCTATTTGTTTGTTACTGCATTTTAAAAGAAATAATATTTGCATGCTCAATTTACCTCATACAAAAAGATCTCATCTGTTGATTCTCAAATACATTGTGAAAAGAAATGTGCATTTGAGATCAATGGCTAATTGCACATGCAAACCTTATATTGTTTTAATTGTAATAGTTCCTTCTGCCCATAAAACTGCACAAAATCAGTTTATGCATTCAAATAATCTAATTTCACCAGGTGTATGTTAAATTGAATTTTCCATTTTAAGATGCATTAAAGGACATTAAAAAAAAAAAAAGTGACTTCATACAAATCTTATGTTTCTCCATAACCAATTTATTTAGATTCTACTATTTTTATTAGATTGTAGTTCTTAACTCATTGTTGAAGCACAGTTCAAGGACGAATGAACCACCTTATTTTTTTTTTCATTCTTTGTCTTTCAAGAATTTTTTAATCAAACCTTGCTATAACTCTACTTCTGTGTTAGTTACTGATCAAAGCAAAGAGTTTTACATCATAACACAACCGTAGCCAAAAGCTATTTTTTTTTTTTTGTCAAAAGAATGGATCCTTAGAAAAAATCTCTGCAAAACCAGAAGAAAATAATGCAAAAGTGGGGAGTACTACCAAACATAAACATCTCTTTCCCAGTCTTACTGTTTTAATGGTCTCACCACCTCTCACACCTATATAGTATTCAAACAACACTCAGGAGAAAAAAAAAAAAAAAGGAAGTAGGAGAAAGGAAACATCCTGAAATGGTAAAGCTGTTGAAGAGTTTTTCACTGCTAATCACAGTTGCAGTAATTTGCTTAATTTTATTGTAGTGATTTTCCACATTTTTTTTCCATTGTTACAAATCTTTGTTTTTAAGTTTGGAGTTTTTTATTTTAACCTTTATGTCTTCTTTAACAGCTAAATACTCAGATAGGTATACACCAAGGTTTCCATTTTAAGGGCCATAAAGATTTTTCAAACCTTAACTAAGGGATAATTCAACAGTTCCTGGCTCCCAAATACAAGTATTTAAGAGACACAAAGTTATATGTACTTCTATTAAATGTGCTTATGTGCTTTAAAGCTTTAATTTAAGCTGCATGGTACAGCAGGTAGGTGTGGGTACAGTGGGAACTGTAGGTAGGTGATACAGAGTTTTGAGAAAAATACTTATGTTCCATTGTCTTGAATTGGCTGGGAAAACTTCCTGGCTTGTAACAGGCTACAAAGAGCATGCCTGAACACCAAGGACTCTCAGAAAGTTTGTAAGAGCAGCAACAATAAGCAAGGAGAGAATCCAATGAAGCTTTGTTTTCATATTCTATGCTAACGATTGAATACTCATCGTTGACAGAGAAAATGTTATTTTTAGTTGCAAACAATGTATATGTAGTAGTACTCATAAACCCCCCAAAAATGGCATTTCAGTGCCACCATTTCATGCATTTTTCATAGTGCAATCATAGTATATGGGATACTGCACAGACCCAACATTTTTGGTACAGTTCTATATCATATGGGCTACAAACTCCTTAGTGTCTCCATGTGAATGAATCGTAACACAAACTTTGGAATGAGGCGACTATATCAGTAATTCTGCACCTGGCACAGCACATGAGCTGCATATTGACAGAACTGGCAGCTTTGTGATTCGTAAGCAGACCTCATTATGCAGTGATGAACTAATAGCTGTGTTAGCTGCCTTCTCCAGCTCCTTGGGCAGATGGAAAGCCAGCAGTGTCATAGAATGAACATTTTAAAATCCTTGTTGCAGATTAAAGCAGAAGTG
Organism: Netta rufina; assembly: GCF_964035555.1. NCBI lineage: Eukaryota > Metazoa > Chordata > Aves > Anseriformes > Anatidae > Netta > Netta rufina. Next base: position 49,784,692 of record NC_140125.1, on the reverse strand, counting down.
CAAAACGCCATTTGCTTTTTTGATGACTATGTCCAGGACATCACTTAGCATACATAAAGACCTTTTAAAAATCCCATTACATCTGTCAGTGCTAAGAAACCAAGACATTTTAGCCACATTGTAGACCTTCCCTTTACATTACTGAAACCAACCACTTAGCCAAAAAAAATATATAAAAAAAAAATAATAATAATAATAAATACAGACAGAAAAATAACACCTTTCTCATTTTCACTGGGGCTCTGGACAATGGTGAACCTCCAGGACTCAAAGTCTATCTTATCTCCAACCTGACTAATCAGGACTTGGCCTCTTCTCTTCTAGTGTACTCTCAATTTTACTGCGTCTGCAATGAAAGACTGAAATTCAAGAAGTAGACTCAGAAATCCCTATTTCTCTCTAGAACTCTGTAAAATTTACTGTGGAAAAGTACTGAGGAAATGTTTCCAAGGAAACCTCAATGCAAAGAGAACTTCGCCTCATTTTATATTTTATATATGATATCAAGTTCAATGAGAGATCTTGTAAGGCTTGCAAACCTTTCAACTGAACTTTGGCCAATTCATGATTTTTCAAAGAAATGACACAAAATAAAATATTTTATTTCTGAAGCTGAAATAGAAACCTGTGCAACAGCATTCTGTTTGACTGAATTGTATCTGTATTCTACTACTTTTTTGAGGACAGAAGTAGACCTAACAAAAATATTCGGGAGATAGGTATTTATGAATGCATGTAAAAAAATTACTAGCCTAGATCTTACCTTTTGTGTGCATACATTTTAACACATCGTTTTGTAATATGAGTATTAGTGGAGCTACTTCTAGGTTACTTTTGGAAGTTATTGCATATGGATTTAACTTCAAATGAACTACTGAGAAATGGTTCTATAGAGGCCTATTACAGGCGTTTTGTCATAGATCAAACAACTTTATTAACCAAATTCCCAGAGGGCTCCATTTTCATTGGCCTGGAGCCCTGATAAGCAATAGTATCTGGGAAACCAGCCACTGACAGTTTTTGCTTGCTCTGATAATTGTAAGCAGCTAGCTGCAGGCCTCATTTTCATTTCTTTCTCATCTCTTTCTCTCCTTTCCATTACCAGCTTGGTAATGCAGAATTGAGCATTCATTTGAATAAAGTCTAGAATTCCTAACCTGTCCTCCTGGAGAGGTTAAATTGCCTTACTTCTCATGGGAATGGTAGAAGCCTCTTCTGAAAACGATTTAAAGAATGAGTATACAAAGTGCCATTAGGAGCCAGATATGCAATTCCTATTAACAGTCAGTGGTGGCCACAGACCTGTAGAAATGTTCAAATACTCCATCCTGACAAGGTAAAATGAAAGCAAGCAAGGATTTCCCAGAAACCAGACAATTCAGAATAAATAGGCCAGAACATTTCATAATTAGTAGCAACTCCACTGATAATGTTTCACTTGGCAGTTAGAACGGTCTGGATTTCCTATGGAGAATGGGAAAGACTAAGATCTGATGAGCAGGGAGAGAAAGCCCTCCTGTACAAAACTCTCCCTATAGGGGGCAGGTCTGATTTCTTTTATAAGTATCAACTTGAGTAGGATTTGAGATTTCAGTAAAATAATTGCTTTAGTTTATAGTAAGCCACAGAGATACCAAAGAATTTGCACTAGGCTATCAGGAACACTGGAAAGCAAAGTCTTATGCTAGACACTCCAGTGGCATTTAATTCGCTTTAACTTACTTGGCATTTACAAAAAAGTTGCAAGTAGAAACCTGCCCACGTGCCCCCTTATTTTTTTTTAATTAAAGATTCTTTTTTGATATGTGGAGCTATTCAGTCTAAAGCTTTCATACACTTACACCCCACTGAAGCCTAGAAAGTGCTTCAAATATATATATATGAATGGTAGATTCAGCACAAAACATTATTTTCTTCTCTAATCTGTCACACCAATAACTGTTACTTTAAAACATACTTCAGTAGATCATAATCAATAAAATCCTCAATTTGCCATGACCTTTAAAATGAATGGGCATTTTAATTTAAATTGCATATATACTTTAATTAAATACCAGCTAGGGACAATAACTGTAACTTAATGTCTGTCATTTTCAAACTCAAAAACAGTTTTCCATTGTAGGGTTAATGTGCTTGCAAAGTTTGTTCTTTCCCAACTTTTTTTTTTTTCCCCATTTTTTATTACTATTCAAACAAAAATGCATATATCTGATACTGATAATTAAATAAGCTCTAACAGGACCCACTAAGACACTTCATTTTGAAACGTGGTTCCATTGCTAGCACCACGATTATAGTCTCATATGAAAAAGAGCATTTAACCACACTAGAGCCTGGTATTAATGTATAGGTCATTTCTTTGAGACTCACACATGTACAGAAATCAAAACTGTATTTAAAGATATACAATCAAATTTAATTTACTATGAAGTCTAAATTCATACAGGCTGGAAAAAGCCTTGTCTGTAGCTTATAATATCAACGTTTTTGTCTTTAGCAGCTAAGTGTCTTTTCTAACTAATCAGTACAAAGCAAGACAGTCTGCCTTCTCTAGCAATGACTACTAGGCTATGCACAGCAGTGAGTAAACAAGAGCCTTCACCATTCAAACTGACTTTTGTGGACAAATGGGAAAAGGCTACATACTTGTGCAATACCCATCCAGCTGACCTAATTCCTCTGAAAATAGTACATTTCTCCTGAATGGAGGAATTAATAGACTAGATCAGAAGGGAACAAAATTGAGTATTTTATTTGGAGGACATCAAGTGGAGAAGAGATATTGTTTATGTGCTTTTTGGAATGATTAAAAGGAAAATCAGTGAGCACAAACATGAGAAAATGGGAAAATGGGAACTTCATTTACAACACAAGCCTGGCCCGAGCTTTCAGACAGAAAAGGAGAAATTCTATAAATGACACTTCTGAAACACTATCCTCCTTAAATCAAGAAATGCTGAAGTCTGCCAGTAGTTTGAGACTGTAGTGCAGACCTCAGAATAATTGAGATGCTAAAGATTATAGAATGTTTAGTTTTGAATTAATTTCTTCAATCATTTGTCACACACTACTTTGTATATAAATATTATGATGAATTAAAAGGCTTTCATTGAAAACAAAATGTTTTGTTATGGCAGATATGAATTGTCCAGTGAAAATGCAAGGTGGTAGCTGTTCTACAGTAAGCAATGTAAAATCCTGTCCAGGAAATAAATAAATAAATAAATAAATAAATAAATAAATAAATCTGCTTGCTTTTCTTCTTGAGTAGTATAAATACATTTTTGCCTTGGGACAGTTCTATGTTTTTCTAAGACATTACTAACCAAAGTTGGCTACATCTAAAGCCCACTTTAAAATAAGTAACTATAGAGGATTCAGAAATTAACATCTGGATAGACTAAATTAATATTTCATTGAAGCCAAGAAAGTTCAGAGAAACTATGATAAACTTATGCCTGTCAAGTAAGAAATATATTAAGGAACAAAAAAAAATTAACAGGCTGTGTTTTTTTTGGTTTTGTGCAAGTACTACTTTGGAGGTTGTAAAGAGTGAGGAAGTGCTTCAGAAGTGCTATTTTAGAGTCTGCTGGATTACCACTTGTGCCAAAGGTAGCAAGCACTGAGTGGGATCAATAAGGAGTCTTTGGCATGTAAACACTATTTCCACAAATTGTGCAGTTTCCTTTACAGAAGGATAAAAGCACAGTGAATGATTGCCAGCATCTTCCAACAGTCCTACATGGAAAGCTGGAGGATTATATGAGCATTCCTATCTATGACTAGTATCTTGGCAACTAAAATGGCAAGTAAAGGGACAGGAGCCGAACTCACCAAACAAGAAATAAATGTGACTATGTCTAACAGGGTTGCTAAAATAAGATACAGTGACCATGTGATTTTCCTTATACATAGAAGGATATTTTTTCCCATGAGCTAAACTACTACACAATTCAAAAGCATGATGAATGCTTGACCAATTCAGAAATACTTCTTTCTTCAGTTTCCATCAATTGCACTCATTTCTTGAAGTGGCTTGTAGTTTGCTTCTTTATATTTATTATTGTTTACTTGAATGGAAAAGGAAAGGAAAACAAAGTGAAGTTTCAGTGGTTAATCTTGTCCACAATTCTCTGCCTCTTATTACATAAAATAGTGCATCTTTATTCAATGTATCTCTCAAATACGTAGACGGGTTTCATATGAATATTTCCTCTTAGATGAAATATGCTGAATGAAAATATGTAAATATGTGTACATATGTGTACATAGACACTGTTGTGGGTAGGAAACTGTCTTAGTAATCAGGGGAACCTTACTTTATGGAGCAAATCATTTCACCTATGTTCAACTGGAGAGTTACAATAGAAAACACACACTATTTGTTTCAAACAAACAAACAAACAAACAAACAAAAACACACAGAAAAAGCACTCCAGAACATTGTACATAATCTTTCAAAATCACGGAGTCTGTTTCATCCTACACTCCAGAACATTGTACATAATCTTTCAAAATCACGGAGTCTGTTTCATCCTACAAAATGGTCTGGAGAAAAATTCTACTTTAACAGAAGATGATGAAGATTCAACTTGGCCCATAGTATAAAATATTAAAGAATATATTATCATAGAATCACAGAATCATGGAATGGTTTGGGTCAGAAGGGCCAAGATCATCCTGTTCCAACCCCCCTGCCATGGGCAGGGACACTAGATCTGGTTACTCAAAGCCAGCATGGCCTTGAACACCTCCAGGGATGGGGCATCCACAGTTGCTGTGGTCAAACTGTTCTAGTACTTCACCACTCACTGAGTAAAGAATTTCCTAAATCTAAACCTACCCTCTTTTAGTTTAAAGCCATTACTCCTTGTTCTATCCCTCCCCTGCTTTTGTGTAGGCCCCCTTTAGGTACTACAAGGTCGCTATGTCTTCCCGGAGCCTTCTCTTCTGCAGGCTAAGCAACCCCAGCTCCCCTAGCCTGTCTTCATAGAAGAGGTGTACCTTGACCATCCTCATGGCCCTCCTCTGGAGTTGTTCTAATACATCTATGTCCTTGTTGTGCTGGGGGCCTCAGAGCTAAACATAGTGCTCCAGGTGTGGTCACATGAGAGCAGAGTAGAAGGGGAGAATCACCTCTCTCAACCTGTTGGCCATGCTGCTTTTGATGCAGCCCAGGGTACAGTTGGCTTTCTGGGCGACAAGCACACATTGCAGGCTTGTGTCAAGCTTCTCATCAACCAACACCCCCAGGCTCTTGTCATCAGTGCTGTTCTCAATCCATTTTCCACCCAGCCTATATTTGTGCTTGGGATTGCCCCAGCCCAGATGCAGGACCTTGCACTTGGCCTTGCTGAACTTCATGAGATTCATACAGGCCCACCTCTCAAGCCTGTCCAGGTCCCCCTGGATGGCATCACTTCCCTCCAGCTTATTGACTGCACCACACAGCTTGGTGTCACTGGAAAACTTGCTGAGGCTGCACTCAATTTCACTGTCCAGTTCACAAATAAAAGATGTTAAATAGTGCAAGTCCCAGGACTGACATCTGAGGAACACCACTCATTACTGATCTCCACCTGGACATTGAGCTGTTGACCACAACTCTTTGAGTGCAACCATCCAATGGTTCCTTACCCACCAAGAGGTCCATCTGTCAAACCCACGTCTCTCCAATTTAGAGACAAGGATATCGTGGGGGACAGTGTCAAAATACCACAGGGGACATTGTTGGATATTCATGAAGAGTAGTAGGGACTCTGTTTCAGGTCTAAAAGCTGTCCAAAAGGTAAGTGGTTTTTAGTGGACAGTTGGATGATTGTTTTTGGTGGACAGTTTTTGGTGTATCACTACTACCTTGGGATATTCTAGGAGACAAAAAATGCAGCAGATTATGATATTTTTAACAAACTGCAAACTTTGAATATTTGTATGTAGCAAGTACATAAATATGCTTCTGGTAGAAAGCCTATGAAGTACCTCATGATGCTCATAATATGCAACATTTAAATTGGAGATTATTACGTTTAACATACAGATATATTTGAAAATGAGAAGGAACCTCTATGTATACATGGCTTGTTACATGTTCTGAAAAACTTCCCTCAACTAGTTTCTTATCAAGCCAAATATTTTTGTTCTTTTAGGAAACAAATAGCTTTTAGTTTAAAGATGCCTGTGATGAAGAACCCATCACAATAGCTTGATTTGATATTTTACTGCCTTGACTGTTAAAAATAATGTATTTGCTCGTCTTCAGCACCTCAGCCTGATAAAGTGAAAAACCACTATTATCAAACTTGTCTCCTAGAGATGCAACAGCTCTGATTAAGTCATGCTTTAAGATTTTCACTATTAAACTAAGACCAGGCTACTTATTTCTTTGTACACCAAGGAACTATTTCCTGTGACATCTATTTTCTCCTCTGTTCTGATTTATGGGACCCTTTAGCTAACCCTCTAAAGTATTCAACTTCTTTAAGCATAGAATTTAGAACTGCAGAAGCACACACAACACTGCCAAAAAAAAGGGATTTTTTTTTTTCTTTACATTGTATTCACCTGGTTTACAGGATCACTTTAGCTTCATATGCCATGGTACTGCACTGCGGCTTATGTCTGATTGATTATTTACCATGACCTTTTTCAAACTAATTGTTTCTGAAGATTAATTTCCTTTTTGTTCCGTATATATGATTCATGTTCCTTTTCCCACATATATTGCCGTAATGAAATGCGCACTTTTTCTCTTTTCTCAATTTATTAACTTAGCCAGATTGTTCTGTATCAACGACATTTTCTTTGTATTACTTACAACTACTCAATCTTTATTTCTTCTGCAACTGTTTGTTTCATAAAGTTAAATACAATCAAGAATGTATTTATCTTATACCTTGTGGTTCTGCTTTAAAGCTTAACCATGATTGCTCATTCACAATAGCATTTGAGAACTGTCACATAACCAAAAATCATGCCATGTATTTTGTGCCCTTCTAGTACATTAAGATCTCATGCTTTACTAAACTGTGATAAAAGGCTTTTAGAAGCCTATTATTCAATATTATTCCATTTCCAACCATATTGCAATAATTATAAAGATTAGTTTGAAAACATGTGTTTTCCACAATTCACTTCCAGTAGTTTTTAACATTATTCTTCTCTAGCTTTTCATTATCTGAGTCTGAGAGCAAAGTGAAAGGCCTTCAGTAACTTCAGATTCCTGGTTCTCCTTTCTGAATCATTTTAGCACATTAGCTTCCTTCTGTCTATTCAACACTGTTCTCTAAAACCTGTTGTATATCAGCATCAAGAGTCTGCAAAGCATCTCAACTAGCTCCTTCAAGCAAAGGTGTGCACCAAGAGTCTCAGCCTGTGACAAGTGATATCATTCTTTTATAACATCCCAAACACAAGATTTTTTTTTTTTTCTGTTTTCATAAATGAAGGACATCAGAAAACTTGTAGAAAAAGTTTTCTTTAGAAAATGAAGCAGAACTATAACAGAAATGTATTATAGCACTTGTCTGATAGAATCTGGCTAAACTTCTTGGGAATCTCTCTCTTCAAAAAACAGACTCCTCATGCTTGGATGGATGGGAAGTCTTGCCAGGAGACTCAGATGTGCCAAGAAGTCATTGTTTATTTACAGGCTTTTCAAGCCACTTCTGTCAGTAGTCTCAGCACTGTCAGTAGTGTCAGCCTCAAGATAGAGCCTGTGGCATGGAGAAACACTGCCTCCTATCTCACAAAGTCTTCCTGAATGCAGAAATCATACCAGTTTAAGGGAGGGAAGAAGAAAAGCCAGCAGCCACCCTCTCAAAACAGTTCTGAAACTTTTGAAACTGAAATTTCAAAACTCTCCCAAGCGGCAGGAGGCCCCCTGGTAACTACTGCAACAGCCATGGGGAGACGCTTCAGGAGGTGCTGCGAGGACAGCCTGGTGCTGCTCCCCATGGAGCTGGCTGAGATCTGGTGCATGGCCACCTGCCCTTCTTGGAGTGTCTTGGGGTTTGGGCCAGCAGCAGGCTTTGATACCCAGGAGTCACATACTTGTCCAACTATTGCTAAACCCCTAGTTTCCCAGTACCATTACAGTTAAAGTGAACAACAGATTTTAAGCATGACCAAACAGAATTTTTAAGGTGTCATATGCTAGGACTAAATCAGATTTAGGATAAATAAGGCTCATTTAGGATAAATTGCAACACCATATTTACCCTGTCAGAACAAACCTTACGGTTCTGTTTCTCTTTTAAAAATCTTTTTACCTGCAATCAATTTCTAAACTTCAATACAATTACACTTCTGCGTTTGCAAGCTGAATTTAGATTCACTTTTGTTGTGTAGTACCATTTACTCACAGTTTCCCTTTTGGAATTCCCCAATAGAAATCAGTAGATTTTTTTTTTTTTTTTTTTCCCCAGCAAACATACATTGACTGCAGCAATTATCAGGTTTCCTTAGCTAAGCTTTGCATCATCTTACTTCTTACTGCTACGTATCAGTTGGGTTACCATGCTCTGGTGTACAATAATTACAGCTTGACTAAAATTGAAAAAATAAAATAAAATAAAATAAAATAAAATAAAATAAAATAAAATAAAATAAAATAAAATAAAATAAAAATAAAATAATAAAAAAGGATTACTTCTGCCACACTGCTCATTTTTCAAAAATGTGTTTAACTTGGAAAATAAAAAGTTAAATGTTTTGCAATAATATTCACAAAAGCTTATTATTAATATAGTTTAAGATAAACTAATAAATTAGAGATGGCATTTCCCAAAGATTTTTCTCTATGTTTTCAAAATTAATGAAGAAAAAAGGTCTGAGTTAAGAAGTACGACTGGTCTGAGGTACGAAAGGTCTGAGGTAAGAAGTACGAGTAAGAAAATCTTTGACAAATATAAAATAACACCCCTCCTCCCTGAAATAACAAGTAGAGAGTGTTCCTAAATACCTAGAAAATATATTTGCAACAATTATTTTTTAGATGAAAAGCCTGAGACTGATTTCTTAAAGCATTAATATTTAATAACTTTACATTTGCACTATGTCAGACCTCTACTTAGAAATGAAATTGGCTTATAAGTTTTCATAAGAATCAGTGGTCTTCCACACACTTAAGGGTACATTTCCAGCACTCCGCCTAGGAATTAACATTAATAGGATTTATGCAACAAAGTCCCTGAGCACCACTCTAAATATTACCCTGCTTAGTTACTTATTCAGTGGGGTAGCAAGAGTGTAAATGAAAGCAGAATTTTGATCTAGTTGTTTTATAGCATGAACTAAATATCTGTAATAGTTTGATTCTCTCCAATCTAAAATAGCATAGTTGCATTAAAGCAGTGATTTGAGAATAAAATTTTTCTCATTTGAACATTTATGTTGGGAAATAAGTTTATTTGTATATACCATAATTGAAAATGGTTAAATTCACAAGAATAATGTGCTATGTATCAGTACAAAAAATTGGACCTCTGTGGCACAGTAGGTCTTAAGAACTTTATCTAAAAATAAACTTAAGGCACAAATTTCAGATCTTGGAACATATTTTTCCAAAATTCTGAATAGTTAGATCCAAGTGTTTTGGCTTTTTGTCCAATCTTCAGTACAATTTCTAATAGAGAATATATTCTGACACTGTATTCATTTGCTACCAACCTATTCATATTTTATTTATAGAACATATTTTCATTGAATTTTACATTTTCTTAATGTGTTGATATTTATATATATATATTTAAAGGAGGAACATTATTCAGCAACAAAGAAAAAAGCTTAAAAATAACCTCCAGTAAAACCCAAACATTCAGGAGAACGTATTGCTGCACCTTTTCTAACACAGAATTCCCAGATCTCAGGCTTGACTTCAACACATTCTTACATCTTTTCCTTGTATATTTCTACTTCAAGGGAAAAAAATAGAAAAAATAAATAGAAATAAAAATAGGGGTTAAACCGCATCACAGAAATATACTTTCTAAGTCACCAAGTATACATATTTGCTTCTATGGGTAGCTACTTCTTACCAATCCTAAATCTATCATGCTCTATCGTAAAAGTGCATGATAGATTTAGGCTGTTAATATCTACAATACTTATTCTAGAACAGCAAGTTTCAGGGATTAGAAAAGTTATGTTTTCCATCCTTAACTGATCTTTGGATAGTTTATACCTATTTGATTTTACACGAACACAGCTTTTTAGCTCTTCTTATACTCCAATATTTATTGTCTCTGCAATAGTTATAGACAGCGTTTACATTCCATCTCAAAACTTTATTTTTTTTTCTAGATTAAAGAGACCAAACTCTCCTCTCTCGTTCTCCTGGTCACCCTCACAACATCTTACACCTCCTTCCATTTTAAACCCATTTTCTTGACGTGTCATGGCATGAGCACCTGCATAGATTTCCGTGAAATGAATGATTATCCAGAGTTTCCCAATCTCTTCTATTTCCAAATATATTTACTATTCGGCACTGTAAAATGTCCTTCACTGTGTTAGGCCAACAAGTCAGTAGAAGGCTTCACATATCATCATCAAGTTAGTACATCTAGACATGCTGCCATCAGCTGTGACAGCTGAGCTGTGGTAACTGCCTATACGTCCAATCTCAGCACACACTCAGAAAGGTTAAGCAAAATCAAGCAAAGTGTCTTCACTGCTCTGCACTAAAATCAGATACAAGGCACTTATCACAACTGCAACTCACAGAACAAAACACAACCCTGCAATTCTTCAAATGTTACCATGTTTTATCCATATTGCTAATTTCCTCTGAATTATTACACCACACAGAGAAAAATGTCCGATGAAATGGCAGCCGCTGTTGGCAAGCTTTAGTATCGTCTGCATAGCTAAGACACTAAGAGTTCAGTACAGTCATCAGACACACAATTACAATTGGTTTTGAATAGCTTGCTGCTGTTGCAACTACTGGTACAGAACAGCACACTAAGACTAAGCCAGCACCTGTATTATCATACTACAATGGCAAATGAGATGAAGTGATCCCCTAGGAGATCACAATAGTTTTTTTCTACAGGTCAGAACAGAGGTATACAGTTTCCAAAATTTATAATCTCATTCAGGCATATGGACATATGGGTGGCTAACAAATGCTCTACAAGAGAATTGTTATTTTCACATATTCTTTGTAACAAATACATTAACAAGGTGTTTCTAAATGTCATGCTTTGAATAATTATAATTTAATTAACATAACAAATTCATTGTTCACAATAATGTTCCTGAAGCCTTAGTTGTGAAGGCCAGAAAGAGCTATGCCATGCCTTGGCTTTATCTTTCTGGAGATATTTTTGTCCTCTAATCTTTTCAATATCCTTGGAATTTCATATATGCAAGCCCATGCATTCTCTTCCAACCCCAATCTTTGCTATGGCATTAATTTTCAATCCTGAACTTTTAATATTTAGTTGCATAGTCATGAATTCACTCTCTTTTTATTCTTGTCATGCTTTGTGTTGTGCTGATGTGCAACACGTCTTTGCTTGGAACACAGAGTACTTTAGAGCTCACCACATGCACATAAATCATTATCCATGTAGGAGCTTCCCACTTTTACTTGTTTTAGGAGACAGAAATAGAGGACACTGAATGTGTTATACAATGCAAAACATATATATTTGCTATCCCTTAAACACTTCCTAAAATCAAGTTGAATGTACTGTAGTACTGTAAACTATAAGGGGAAAACAAATAAACAAACAAACTAAAAACAGAACAGTAGGAAAAACTTGGAATGTGTATATTCCACACTCAATGTCAGAGAAATTTATCAGAGAAACATGCACTAGTAGTTTGTGTGGCAAACTAGTTCCTCACTCAGTAACAGAACTACATTTTCATCTGCTACTATCAAGACACTATAAAAGAATTTGCAAAGTGTTAGTTACAGAAGAAGGATAAATTTCCTTTGGAATCCTGTTTGGGCTGTTGAAAAATTGTAATTTCCCACTCTGCCTTTTTATTTTTAAGTCTGCTTATGCTTTATCTCTCTTTGATGAAATATATGTATTCATTTTTTTTGTGTGTGTATACTTCACATACAATACATGGAAATAAGAAAGTCCACTGCATAATATGTACATAAATTTAAGATATATAATAGGGTTAGCTAGTTTTGAAGAAAGACATATATAAGCCTGATAAAAGCACTCTTATGATATGCTTGTATTCTACCTGGTAGCATCCTTGGAAATGAATAAGTTCTCTGTGGTAATTGTTTCCAATGGGAAATGAATAATTCAGTGGCCATAAAATGGTGATTTAAGATTTGGGAATTACAAAAAAATACTCTGTGGGGCAACTCCTAGGCCATCAGCTTCCAGGTAACCTTGAGCAAGCCAATGATTTGGTGCTTCAGTTCCCCGTCAGGAAAACAGGAATATTAATAATTCCCTTCTTCATAAGTGCATTCCAAGAGCAGTAAGGGAAGTCATACATAAAAGTACATAGGTAGAAATTATATCTGAAAAAAAAAAGATGTTATTTCTATTGCTTCTTAATAGGTAGAAATAAGCCAACACTTGTAGCTTACTTTTCTCTCATTATTGAATCATGTCTATAACGTACTTAAAACTTCCTCATACATGTTATTCAAGTGTTTGTCTGGGATAAGGGAACACAGATCTATATTTCTGTAAAATGTAAAGAAAAAAAGCATGTATTTTCACTACTGCTACTTCAAAACACAGCAACTGTGGTTGAGAAAGAAAGCAGTAATTTGTATTCACCCCCAAGACAGGTCTGAATTACACCAAACCTGACATTTTGGGCAGAATTCTTTCTGATGGCTATGTGGAGAGGCAGAATTAGGAAAAAAAATACTTTAAAATTATATGCTTTAAAATCATTATGACAATGTAGCTATAGTCTATTTTTTGACTTAACTTGTCTGAATAACCAAGTTTATGTAGCATAATAAAAAAAATCACATTCCATTTGTGATGAATCCCAGATATAGGTTCATAAGCATATAAATAAAGTGAAGAATCTAAGTAAGATGGTCAATGTCCTTCTAGCCTCTTTTGTATACACTCATGTTTACTAGCAGAGTGAAACGATTCAACAAATCAAAAACATAGAGGTGCTGTACTAATCCATGTCTTTATCTAATCCTTTGCTTTTGACCAAAATTAAAACAACAAATGAAACAGATATTTCCAGATATTATCCAGATATTCCAGATTTAGAGTGTTTTCCATGGATTGATTACAGATAAAACTATAGCAACATATTTATAGCGTAAATGTATCATATTTTTACTCAAGTCATACCCTACATATTGCTTTCATAACAGGAAGTAATAGTACTTTGAAATGAAATAACAGAGTCTCTTCTTATAGTCAAATATTTTCATTCCATGAATTTTCCTTCTTTTTGCCCTTCTCCAACAAATGGAGTCACAAGAAACATGTTCAAATATGCGATTCTGCATACATTGCAGCAGACAGATAACAGAATATGTTAAGAATCCCTGGAGGAAAATTACAAAGATCAAAACTTTATAGGACAAAAAGGTAATCCTTAATGTAGGCATGACTCCAGCTCACTGAATGCCTATAGATCACTGTGAAGTACATGCAAGTATTCACATCTACTGCAGGAACTCCTTACCCTACTCACCTCATCCCAGGTATAATCAATATAAACTGACACATGCTAAAACTGATAGAGGTATATCGTATTGCACAACAGTGAAGGCATAACACTGCCAAGCCCTACTCCCTACTATCTTGTGAGGAATACAAATACAGAAGAACACACTATGTACACACAACCTGCACTTAATAACTGGTAAAGTGAAGACAGAAAGACAATGAGCACAAAGGAATTGTAGTGAGAAACAAGCCTCTTCCACACTGAGTGAATGGCTAGCAACAATAATGTAGCCAAGTGTGTAAAAATAGAGAGCCACAGATGATCTTGAAATATGTCTACCTGTTCATTTTTTAAGAGTTTTCTCTTTTATCTAAAATTAACTATTTTACTCATCCAAATATTTCTTACTGAAACTAAATAATATCAACCAGACAGCTCAGGAGGAACTTCACTTAAAATGCATCTTATTATAGCACAAATATATATTAACATTTCAACTACTTATTCTAGAATAACTTGGACAGAACAATAATAGGTACAAAACCAAAATGACAGCTGTCTAGTGCTGGCTGAGAATCTCAGCAGCAATCTAGGCAATGCTTGCAATAGTTTTTCATTTCTGGATACAATACAACTGAACATGTGCTCATGTGGTATCACATTCACCCAAGGACTTCAGAGCTATGCCAGCTAAACACACCTGGCAACACTCCTTGAGCTTTTCTCTTATTATCCAGATATTAAATTTATAGAATTTGGCTTCTCACTGTGCTGAGTCTCTGAATGTCGAGTCTGAAACATTTACTTCTTAAAAATAGCAACCTCTGTCTCCCAAAGCAATTTCTCTTTCTTTGTGAAGCCACCCAATAACTGAATAAAGGCAGCAACTAGTACTGCTCCTTTAAATGCTACCTGCTTAAAGGGGCAGACTATCTGCCCCTTTTATTTTAATGTCATGATGCATTATTACCTAACATAAAAATTAGATATTTTATGGGCTTTTATTTAAGCTAACATGATTTCTCATGAATGATGTCAGGCTTTGTGCTATACCTAGATCCTATATGTGATTTCAACAGCAGGAATCACAGATGTTTTTAATAATATTTGTAATTAGGTGATTTCATGAAATGCTACTCTTCCTCTTCTTGGATTTGCTGCCACAAAGCATTTATTTGTTGTTTTGATACCACTGGTCCAGATATTTGACAGATACAGAAAGTGCAGCCAATGTATCAAGTGCTTAATGGTACAGACATCAGGTGGCAGGCCAACAGAATGCCAAAGATGCTGGCAAGCTCATTTCTGAACTGCTAGCTTGGTTTGGGGAAGGCTATCACAGCAATTCAAAATGCATTGGTAATACATTTTTTCAAATAAATACTTCATCCAATACTGAAATTGCAAGCATTAAGCATTGGGTGTTAGTCTGTTTAGTCCCCAGATGGGGGAATTCTGTTAATTTTGGGAACTTTCTGAAAAAATACCTGAAAGGTCCTGGACGCAGCAAGCAAATCACAAGAAAACAAATTACTTAACAATAGGTTTAACTAAACTCAGAGCTACATGTGATAGCATTTTGATAAGCTTGGCAAGAATGGAGCCTCAGTTCTATCAAACAAACAAAAAAAAAATATGAAAGGCATTTAAAGATACATCACTATGAAGCCAAACTAAAGAACGCAGCAGTAACTGGAATGACAGATATACCTGAAGAAAGAATAAATCTCCTTAAAAAAAAAAAAAAAAAAAAAAAAAAGAATGCAAGTTAATGTTCAACATCGGTATAAAACTCTGTGAGACTGGAAGGTAGGTTGGCTTCCTTTCTCTTTAATTTCAAGCTTTAGGGACAGCTAGAAGTAATACGTGGTGTACCCTCCTTAAGCATTATCTTGGCTTCTCTGGTGAAGGTGACAACATGCATGCCAAGTAAGATGGTCTGTAAACCACCAGCAGCATTGCTCAGAAGATTTATATGAGAATTACAGAGAAAAGCGTGCCAAGTACAAATTGCTGACATTCATGCTAGCATGCGATTTCATGCTAGTAGCATGGTACTTTGTTATACTGCAGAGAACTTCTTCAACAAATCTGGAATGGGAAAATGACTACTGACCTCAGGACAGTAAGTATACTATGTACCCTGACAGAATCTGACATATTAGATCACTAAAATATTTTTTGAAGTAGCATAGCATAGCATTTGAATGTTAATAAGCAGGGAATTTATGACAAAATCAGAAAATGAATGAATGGGTGTCAAAGGAGGGAAGACCAGAAGGAAGACCAAGACAAAAGTCATTAGATGTGGTGCTGTATTTGATGGCAAGGACTGGAAACATGGAAAGGGAGGCAGGTGTCCCTGGCACAGAGGGGAGGTGAAAAAAGATATCAAGGTCTGTGAGGGAGGACACAAAAGTTCACATGAAAGAGTTCCACAATGCAACTGTAGGGAGCTGGGACTTATGAAGCTATCAGAGGTCAGATAACAAGATCAAATAGGAAAATAGTATGTAGAGACTGATATCTCTTGACTGCACCCGTATACATGAGTTAAAACCTAAATGGCACTGTCCTATACTATGTGGACTTAAAAAAATAAAAAAATAAATAAAAATCTATAGTACTGGTAGTAAGCATAGCTCAACTGTCTTCTAGTCTATTTGCTGGCTCAGATATCCTGCCCTATGGACACGGGAGTACCATATGCTATAAGAGTTGTGGAAACACTGTTTTTATGGTTTTACAGAATACAAGAAGATATATATATTTCTTTAATGATGTACAATATTTTTCAAAGCAAGGCTTGTTTCTTTTACTAGAGATTTATTTATTTATTTATTTATTTCATTATTGCATAGGGTCTAGGACAGGCATGCCCTTGAGGATAAATAAATCAATGAATAAATACACTGCCACAACTGCAGGTTTTGTCATTACACTTAGGTCCACTAAAGTCACAGATGACAGAATAGGGCCTGCTTGGGACAGCACATTCAGATGTCCCAGATGCAAATGCAGGGCTATGTGGTCAGGATACTTCCATAAACCAGTTTCTTTGAGGAAAACAGATAATTTCCATTTACATGCACAAAAGGTGGGATTCAGAGAAATGCCAGCAAACTTTCAGTAGAGAAGACAGATGTCACTTAACTTAAAAGGTTCATATAGAAAAGACATACAAACAAAGATGTTCTTTGTGAGGGAATAACTTTCAGAACTCTGGGTACATGATATAAGATGAGTGGTTCTCATTTCTTTACTCACTCTTTGAGGAAACTGATATTTATTTCAGCCTCCCTGATAATGTGAACCTCCTATCTTCATGAAAATTGGGATGTACAAGACCGTACTCAGGTCTATTCTCAGTCTGTTCACTTTGGTTTACTTTACCTCATATGTTTAAAATTAAATCTTTATTTTTAGAAAATCAACATACACATTCTGTAAGTTAAATTAATTAGGATTCCTTGGACACCTTTCTGCAATTTTAGAAATAGGTTATTCTCTCCCTTTAAAACAGTAAATTCATATGTATTTGAACACTACAATCACCCCAATTTTCTTTTCAGACCTTTATCATTCAAACTGAAAAATCCTTTTTTTTTTTTTTTTTTTCTCTCATGCATGTTGCCTATGGATCCCAAACACCTTCAAAGACGTTGAAAATGCACAGGCAAAGAACTTTTGCTCCTTCCCCAGACAAGCAGGTGCTATCTGGCAGCTGAGAGAAATAACCTAATCTTTTGTCATCAGAGAATCCTTCAGAAAAGATTCATGTTGCAATAGTAGGGCATTCTCTTTTCAGTTTCCAGCTGATGCTAAATTTGCAGCAAGGTGAAGGAGCTCCAGGCACATAAGGACATGTAGACAGGCAGAAATGCCCATCTGCTATTGACACAGCCAATTAACAAACTGAACACACTTTGAGAACCTTTATTTTTCCTTGATATAGTTGCACTCCTACTGTAAATCCATCAGAACAGTCACAAAAGAATTATAATAAAGACTGCAACAATTTTACCTATAAAGGGAAAAATACCAAAAAATCACCACTTCCAGAAAAAAAGACTCCCTTTCAGAAAAGCAAAAAATTGTTAACACAGCTATGATAAATGATCATGTTCAGCCCTCTACCAAGTTTCAAATGCTTATTTTGGATGCAGATGCCACCTGTGCAATTTCTCTCTGATATCTCAGAACTACACTATTAGAACTGCTATTGAGGCTGCAGTTTAAACTCATTTCAAACTGAAAGTTGTATTTATTTTGAAGCCTACTTTTTAAGCAGAGAAAACACAAAACTAGTGTTACTTAATCTGTAGCTGATGCTTAATGGTCTCTGGAGACACTTCCTAGTATCTTGTGTATCTGGGAGATTGCCTACCTCCACCTGCCAGAGCTGCTATTTGCGATGGTGATTCCAGTCAGTAGAGATTAATGACATCAAAATTTTGGCAGAAAACAGAAATAAAATTGTGATCCAAATCAATTTGCAGCAGTGGTAAAAATCATATTGAATCTGATTCAAGAAGGGCTGGCAATGTCTATTCCAAAGAGGTTTATTTAGTTTTGCAGAAAAGAATAAACAAAATGCTACAGAAGCTTGTGGAGGCAGAAAGCTCTATACCACACTTGTTTGGCACTAATGATTTCAGAATCCAACAGATTTTTTCTCTCCCTCAAAATAAGATGATCTTGGAAATGTTTGAGTCACCTGCATAACAAGGCCACACCTTGTACAAGGGAAAACCAGGTAGCATGAGCAGCTAATAGTTTTTTTACTACATTATTCAAAGAAGCCCATCACAAGCTCTTTCATTTTATTTTAAAGATACAATATCCTATTTTGTTTTATTCCCAAAAGCATGGCTCTGGAAAACAACCACAATCTCTTGCAGTACTTCTCTTTCCTGGACAAAGTAATTGAGGAAGTAGTGACCATGACAGTAAGAACTATAGCGTGTGACGTCTGTTAATAATGTGTATGTTTTGCATCTGGGGACATAGTATGGGAATTCCCAGTGATAACAATGCTCATAATTTATGGAGAACAAAAAGAGAGAACAGGCACAGCAAAAATTAGATCAAAGCAACAGCAAAGAAAGCAGGAGAACCTGACGCGCAATATTTGAAAGACAATTATTTTCAGTTCCACTTTGGGATTTACAGATACAGAGCATTAGTTTGCAATCTGGATTGAATCTATGCTAGGAGGTTCCTAGTGTTCCAAGTCAGTAATAGATGCTCAGCATAAGTGTACTTCACATATCCAGGGACCAGTCTTTTTATGAGTTTCCGAGTTCTGATGATAAGCAAGAAAGGTTACCCCTTACTCTCCAAGGAAAGGCCTACAGAGTGGAGGTGGAAAGGGAGATTAAACATGTATGCTTTCACCATAAGTCTGTCAAAGATTTAATATTTAGCCCCTGAAGATCCTACAGCATTACCTGCAGTAAAACTAGGAGGGGCCTTAACTTGATTCATAACAGCTTTAGAGTTTGCTCAAATCTTGACTGGGAATTAGGGCTGCTAACTTTATAATAAGCCATAACAAATTTCCAGCTCTTTCTCCTTTGGTCTTAAACACATACATGGACACAGAGACACACAATTTTTGAATAGGCTTATTCCAAAAGGTATTAATTATACAGGAGCATTTACATTGTGTTGTGTATCTGGAAAAACAAAACAAAACAAAACAACAACAACAAAAAACAGCAAGACAGAGCTCCAGGCCAAGAAAAGTTCACATATTGACCCTCAATTCACTGAAGTCAATACCAATATGCCAGTAATATCATGGTATTTTAAGAACACAGAATGAGGGAGCACGGAAGTAAAATACTGTGGTTGTATGACAGCCTGCAACACTTCCTGTACAATTTGTAAAATTCTTTTACTTAATATGACTTTATACTTAGTAGCAATAAAGAGGGAGAATAAAGTAGAGCACACAAGTACATGTACTTGTAATAGGGAGCTGTAGCAAACAATATAGTTACGCAAAACTAGAGAGAAATAATCCTATATATCCCATGCTATAGTGTTAATAAGAGGGATTCTTAAGCAGAGCTGTAAATTATCCCCATTTCTTTCCAGCATGAAAAAATAGCCTGGTATTTGCTCTAAACGAAGCATTACAATGCCTTTTCTTTGTTCAGCTCTCCAAAGAACAGTGTGGTGCGTAAAATCTGTCTAAAAAAGCTGTCCCTCTCCCTCTTTTTGTCTAGCTGCTACCATGGATATGACATCATTTTTGCCAACCGTTGCTAAGTCATGAACAGAGGGAACATTTCCTTTTCTCACACAGAGGGCAGGGTACGAGCCAGAGCTTCCAAGAGACACAATGTTCTCTTTATGAAGCCAGGGAAAACAGTAAGAGAGGGCTGCCGATGGTCTGGGAAATGGCGTACAGCCATAGTGCGCACAAAGCTGACAGTGCTGCCTGGCCAGCCTCGGTTCTCACTAAATCAGTGGCCTATTTTCTCATCCCAAAGAAAGGAGAGGGAAGGAGAAAGAGGAGCAAAGAAAAAAGCCCCACATCTTTGCTGCCTGGCCCTTGCTGAGGAAACGTGTTTGTCCCTTGCCCTTTTCATCAAGGACTGCATTCTTGTTTGGAGAACGGAAGAGGGAGTGCTTATGATAGATATGGAGCTGCCGCTCCTGCCCTGCTGCACGCTGCTCCTACCAGATGGGGGTGTCACAGGTGGGGGAATAGAAGTTGTCAGAACGGAAAGACATTTGGTCCAAAAAGGATACAGAATTTCCAGCCAAACTGAGAACCAATCTCACACATATTTCTGCATGTCTGCAGACTTAAATGCAGGTCCCGACGTCCCTAAGTCAGTGTTTCCCAGCAGGCAAAACTACTGCTTAGATCAGTTTAGATATCATATGAGTAGGGATTTTCAGTACAGGAGCTTTGATTGTTTCCCACACGTGCATAAGTACAGTGACATAGATTACTTGGCTACAGTTATAATGTTCAACACATCAAACTTTTAGATAACTTAAAAAGTTATGTGTTTTCCTTATCAAAGAAGACATCAACAAAGCAATGTTCTCTGCAATGCTTATACAAATCTGTTCACAATGCTGTAATTGAAGCAATGGTTAATTTTCCACCATGTTTGAAAACTTTCATAGCTCACACTGTAGGACTTGGAGTGAGAAAAGACAAATGTTCATATTTTCTTTAACAGAAGAGAAAGGTTTTATTTTTTTTTCTTTTCTTATTACAGCTATTCATCACTTACTAATTTAACTTACAAAAGACAGACTACAGTTACTTTTGCTTACTTCTATTCTAAAATAAAAATAGAATTTCTTGAATCTCAGATAATGGCACAAACCAGAAAATCGATTGCCCTTCGTTTTTTGAAGAATATGAATACAGGGTAGGATGATGACATTTCTCAAAGGATGCAGGGGAAGGGAAAATGAAAAGGAGGATGTTGCTTCCTTAGGACAGAGGACGCATGGAGTTTCAGTCTAAAGTAATTCTTTTCCCTTCCACCACAGGGAATTTCCATTCCAAGACAGGGTTTCCATAAACCGTCATTTTCCTTTGGCATGACTGGATCTAAATTACCTCAGGAATGGGTAAATATATCAAACATGTATTTCTATGATCCCATAATTCTTAATTTGGGCTAGAAAAGGAGAAAAGAACACAAGTTAAATCAAAGCTTGCTTTGACTAGCTGTTCCTGTACAAGCCAGTAGGGGATACTAAATGAAAGATTTTCACATTTATTTACAGATTGTTAAGTGGCTCTTAACATGGTTAGTAGTAGAAAGTACATATATTAAGAAGCAAAGCCTGTCCAAGGTGAAGTTTTCCTATGGAAAATATTTCCATAGGAAGGCCAAAGATGCATAGAGAAGCTCTCTGCTCCTACCAGCTGGGGGTGTCACAGGTGGGGGAAGAGAAGTTGTCAGAACTGAGAGAAGCTCTCTTCTCTATGCATCTTTGGCCTTCCTATGGAAATATTTTTACATAACTTATTTTTGACAACTCAGGCATCTATGTCACAAGGCACAAGGTGCACTGACACAAGAAACGGTACACAGAGCAAGACTGTATTAGTTAAAAGATACTCTGTGTGTCTGTATTTCTGAATGTGTAAATAGTCAAGAGAAGTTCTGAGAGTGAATTTAGCAAAACAACAGTTACCAAGTTACCCAAAAATGCACTCAAGTAGTTTGATGGGATAAGATTAGAATACAGTACATAGCCTGTGGCATAAAAGAGACTAAACTTCTAGCTCTGGTTCGCAGTAAGATACAGCATCATGAATAAGCAGTGAGCTTCTGTCCTCAGTCATCAACAAAGGGCTTGATCCTGCCCTCAGATACGAAGGCAGGTGTCTTGTAAAATCAGCTACTCTACTAGCACTGCCTCTGATATTACAAGACACCAAGAGATGTGTGCTGGCTTACTAAAAAGAAAACTCAAAGCACATAAAATAACCCTCCTCTGACAATCCCTGCTTGCAAGCAAAAAATAGATGAGGATTGAAAAAACAAAGAGCTAATGGAAAATAACCCTGTGCCCCCATCTCCAGGTTAAGAAGGAAAAAAATGTCAGTAGATATACATATAAATTCTCAGAGTTCAATTGAATCACAGCATCAGAAGCAAGGAATTTATATTAAGCTTTTTAGAACACTTTGGAGTCCACTGATGGCATTTGTTTTGAGTTCACTCGCGCCTGAATGCCCAGGAAGGAAATGAAGTGAATGTGCAATGCCGAGCTCGCAGGATATGTTGCTTGATAGGGTGCTGGCATCAGCAGGGTTCATTTTCTTCTCAGAACCCCAGAGCAGCACAAGTGTATTACTGTGTGCTTTTGTGCAACACTAGGGAAGCTGGAACAATTCCACAAACTATATGGATGAAAAGATGTAATGCATCACCCCACAAAAATGCACTCTTTTTTTCTTCCTCCCCTCCCAAGAGATTGCTTAGGAGGGAAAAAATGTGACCTCCTTTGTAAATCTCTCCCAGTCCTTTATTTTGTATTTTCACTGAGTTTTCTTCAGTAGAACACAAAGTTTGAACTTAAACATTGTAGTAGCATAAGGAAACTGCTTTTGCTGGGAGAATTAGTAGTGCTGCAAATCTGTGTGCTGTTATACAGGCAACCTCCATCCAAAAAGTCTTACAACTTTTTAGGAGAGTTTTAAAATAATCTAGTTTTCCATTGTTTTGATGGCACCTGCTCAATTCTCATTTGTTTAAAAACTTAAATTTTGTGCTCCCCCCTAAAAGTAGGAGTTTGGCTGACAAAACCAGATTTACATGAATCAACACAAGAATTTGAGGATTAGCAGGAAAAATATCCTAAAACAAATAATTCATCTTTGAGAGTATCTTCTCATCAAAATTCACAACCCTGGAAGTCTATTTGCATTAATTATTTAGGACAGTTTACTAAGGAGAATATGAATAGCATGTCTTTTTTTTTTTTTTTTTTCTTCTTTTTTTCTAGATGAACAACTTTTTGTTAATTAGATACAGAATATCTAGTATCATCAGGAGGGAAACATGCCACTAGGGAAAATAAGCTACTAATGTAATGAAACATTAAAAGAGATAATGAACCTAGCCAATAGATAATTATGTATTTTTGTCAAAGAAAAGTATGATTTTTCATATTTGATAAGGCAGAAGCTTGTAGACTCTTTGAGAAATTGCTATAAAGCACTGAATAAAAGTTCCATAATGGACATAGACCAAACTGGTGTATAAATGAATGAAAAAGAATGCAACCAGAAATTGAGCTGCTTCCTCTCTGTTTCAGCTAACATGTATGATGGTAGGGTGAAAGATGAGCAGAGAGAGTTTGATGCATTCACAGCATGATTAAATTGTATCGATGGAATGGAAAATGTTAAGGTGACTTGAATTTTTCCAAGTGAATTACATGGGCACCATTAAATAGTCAATCGTTTTTTAAAATCAGTACATTACTATATCTGAGGTATTTAAAAGCTTTAGTCACTTCAAAAAGGAACGGCAAAAATGATCAGGCCTCTGCTAAGTAATCCTCTACTCCTTGCAAGCACTAATAACTTCATGAGTACTATGAATAAGTAGCAAGTTACTATTGTGAATAAACATAGCAAACTGGACCATTAGACCACTCCACAGTGTGGTCAACGATGCTGGGCAAATATTTAATCATATCTACAAACACCCAATTGTTCGACACTTCCAGAACGTCATCACAAAGGAGCATTAACTTTAATGTTAGGAGGTAGATAATTCATAGATGAAAAATCATAACAAATAAATGAAACTTGAGTGAGCTTTTGAGATTGTTTCTTTTGAATAAAGAAGTCATTTCAAGGAGCTTAGTATAAAGAAAGTGTTTCAGTGTTTATCTAGGGATTTAAAAAGCAATTTGAATATAAAAGCAATGAATTGGACTTTCCGTATCAGAATTTTCTAGGGCAGTGCCCAATCCCCCCAAATTAAATACAAAACCTGCAATGTATAATCTAACATGATGCAATAAGATTTGTTCTATGTATGTCCTAGGACTATTTTATGCTCAGAAAACACATCCTGTTGAAGTGCATTTTTTAGTCTGGATATATTAACACATATAGTAAACATGTAATTGACTATTTTCTGAAAGATAGTAGGCCAAAAGGCTCTGTAAGAAAAGTCTATTTCCAAATATTAAAGAGAAAACCACTCTTATGAAAACATTTTTTCTTTAAAAATATTTTCTTATACATCAATAGTGAAAATCTTATATTTAAAACAAACCCTACTGTATTACAATTGTACATAACTGAAATACTTCAAACATTTTACATAACAGTTAAAGATATACTTAGAAATGAAATATATTCAATATAATATACAAATGTAGGGATTCAAATTCTCTTCCAATCAGAAGCTGGAGTATTACTGATTGAAAAAAATTGCAAAATCTTATTCTGGTAAAAAAAAAAAAAAAGTACTACTCAAAGTATCAGTGAAATGAATGCTATTCAGCTGTAGGAATGTTTTACTTTCATGTACTTCTCTTTTATAATGCCATGATGGAGCTGCACTGAATGAGAGTTTTTTATCCTAACTCTTTCAGTTATCTGTTCATGCCCTTTCTGAACAGCAGGGGCTGCTGTGTAGTAGGCTATGTAGCCTGAAGGCTAAATGAAAGGAAATGGAAATCACCTACAGAATAAATAAATTAAATCTTGTAGTATGGCCCATGTATTAGAAAAGACTGAGCATAATGAGACATCTCATCAGTGTAAAAGTAGAAGGAGAAGTCGTATTAATCTCAAATCCTCTTGGAAATGATCCATTATAGCCTGCTGCAGAATTTCGGGAAGAAGCTCTTCCACTATAAGTTCTTGGACATTTTTTCATTACAGCGTGCTGCCAGGAAGCCCTGAATGACAGAATTTCTGAGTTATGATGGTACAGATTTAGAACTGTGGATGCTAAGGCATGTTTCTGTTTTACCTTCTAGTAAAGTCAGGCTCACCATAAGATGACCAAAACTGCACTGATTTGTACTCCCTAAACTTTAAAACTGCATTTCCCATTCAAAGAGTGAAGGTATTGTTTTGAAAGAAGCATTCAAATATTTATTACTGGGAATTCACCCCACAAAATATATAGATTTTTAGGTCCGAGTTTTTCTTTCAGTAATAAACTGTGCAGTAATTAAGGTAAAGAATGACTGAGACTCTCACCCAGTGCAAACAAAACACCAAATTACAAATGTAAAGTACTTATTCATTTTTAATTTCAAACTTCTTTTTATTTCCTAGCCTTAAACAGAAGTGGAAAGGCAAACTTTTAGTAAAAATGTGACCATATTTCAACAGAGACAGGAAAGAAGAAGAAAAAAAAAAAAAAAAAAAGAGTTTTGAAATCAATTTCCAGGACAGTCCAGTTTCTTTTTTTTTGTTTTTTTTTTTTTTTTTTTTGTTTTTTTTTTTTATTTTTATTTATTTTTATTTTTATTTTTATTTTTATTTTTTTTAACTGAGAAGCCATGAACCTTGAACTTTCATTTTTCCATTGTTACTTCCATATTCTCCATTTTTAAATGCCAATGAAGATTTTCATCTTTTTCCCTCCTTTCACAGTTCTTGCTGCCTGTTAATTCTATGATTAAAGTTTATATTTACATTAAAAAAAAAAAAACAAAAACTCATTGTTTCCCTATGGTTGTCAGTGTAAATACAACTACCCTGCACTTAAGTAGGAAAGCATTTTCAGACACTGTATAGCTTCAACTGGTAATGTTATGAAGTCATGTAGTGCCTGGAATATCTTTAGTTTTATTCATACAAATGCGGATTTCAAAGCCAGAGGTTCCCAGTACCATATTTTTTTATTAGAGTAATTTGGGGTTCCTTGCCCTTTGTGAACTCTCTGTTGACAATTCTTTGTAATCTGGCATTCAAAAAACAAAATGCAGTTCCAGGTTACAACTTAACATTTACATTTTCATAGGGGGAGAAATATTTTGGGCGTAAAAATTTGTTATTTGGTTTTAAGTTAAGGAGGAATTCACCAGAATTTTGCTCTCTCGTTAATCTGAAAATTCCCCAAAACTAATGCAAAACAGAATATGTAAAGGATATAAATCAACATTATTTCCATAATACTGATATACCATTGTGTGAGCATCAGTAGTACCCTTTTGAAATTAAACACAATATATTAGCCAATTCGTTGTTGATGTAAAAATCACTGGAACTAATTTGGCCTAACTTGTATACGAGTTGCACTAATTTTCTTTAAATTTACAGTAGCAGTAACCTCATAGCAACTTAATCACCATAAGAACAAAACAAGGGCTTTTATTCATGAGCCATGAGTTCATTTTCTGGAGAAAATTCATTGGAGTAATTTAGTATATCTTCTGCATATGGTCCGTATTGATTTCAAAGATCAAGGTATGATTGGTAGCTAGTAAGTGGTATCTTTTAGCACACCACATTGCATACTGTTCAATATCTAAAGGTGATGCACAGAGTTTAGGCTGATGTTTCACACCTTGCTTCTTACAGGTTTACTAGCATTCAATCTTTACTGTAACCTGAGTCTTCCTCTTGATTCAGTATGTGATATAATGTGGGAACCCTTGTGCCCTGAGGATTTTGAGTCTCAGCACAAGAACTGTTATCAGAAAACCTAATAGGGAATCTAATCCTGCAGATAAGAATAATGTGGAGTGAGGATATGGAGGAGGGAAGAGATACAGAATCCATTTAATCACTTGAATGATGCTATAATCTCTTCAATTTGTTAAATTTATCTACTTTCCATGGCCAGTTTACATGACTGGATAAACATCTTGTCACTTTAATAGCATCATAAAAGGGGAGGAACTTTGAAAAATAAAGATTTTAGAGACCATAATAGCGTTTTACTGAGATTTCTAATGTCCTTCCTCTTTAACTAAAACCCATAAATAAAAAAACATAGTGTGGCATGGATTTATATGCAGCACTCCCAATTGATTTCAGTGGGGTGTGCTTTGAAAAACTGATATTGTGACACACTACAGAGTTTAAATTTTTTCCTACTGTAAAACAACAAAATAGATTAACTATGATTAATTACAATTTGTTTTTAACATTCATTTTAGGTACATCTATGGATTATGGCAAGTGCTATTTAAAAGCCTCAGCAATGCATTCTGCAAGTAAATACAAAATAGACATTTATGTAGAACTGTTACATACTATAAATAAATAAATAAATAAATAAATAAATAATCAGAGTGACTTTCGCAAAGTTATCTATGTTTACTGCTAGCTATGACAAAAACTCTAGCAATATGTTCATTTTCAAGAGAAAATACTGAAGGAGATATTTGAGATAATGTATATCTTTTGATAACTACTAAACTCTTCACTTGGACAGTTATCAGTCGATCAAAGATAAGCCTCCAATGTATTTCCTGTTATAGTGCAGATGCATGATTATTACAAACTGGGAAACAAATCCTGAACCATAAATATTCAAAGAATATTGCATTCATCCAATGGAGACTGATATAGTCTACCCGAATGTTTGGCTTCACAACCGAAGTAAAATTAAAATTATAACAAAGTGAATAATTATACAAAACTAGAATACTTATTCCATCATTTCTTTTTTTTTTTCCCTAATTTTTGGGCTCTAAGAAAGTGTTGAACCATCTTTGCATAAAGAAACAGGACACACAGTAAATAATTACACCAAATTCACCTACAGCCCACAATTCAATGTTGAACCCTTTTCAGTGAATACTTCACGGATTCTCAATATCTTTTTCACCTGCAGACTATCTGCTGAGGCATACGAAAAAGGTGGCTAGTTAGTGCTATGTTGTGCTACCTAGTGATAGTAAAACCTACTTGCTTGGAAATAATAGAGAGCAACTCCTGATCTGTGCTATTCATTATTTTTGTCTCACTGTAACAAAACACAATGTTTAGACCTTTCAAAGAATACAGAAATGATATTTCTAACTTGAAAATATAACTGCTCATTTCAACTGTGGTTTGAGGAATAATTTTTGGATGTATTTTTTTAAATTTTCGTTTCATCAACTGGTTAAGGAAATAAAATATCAAAGTCTCTTTTCAAGAAAAGCAAAAGAAGTGAAGACAAAATACTGCTATCTACATAGAAATACACAGTTTGTAGGCAACCACAGTTCTAAAAATACTGCTCCATATAAGCCAAATTAAACTTACATTAAGTTGTTATGGCAACTCTTTTATTTAAAAAAAAAAGGAAATAAAACAACTTTGTACTTGCACAGGATGCAATACTTTTGAGGATCTTAATAAAATGTATCATCATTTAAGCAAAATTATCTTTTAATTATTTTGTATTAATGTTACCTCTCTATTCTTTTGGAAAAAAAATGGTACAATCTCCCCAGGTAGTACAGTGATGTGATCACTTGTTATTGTGATCTCTTCTCAGTTCCTAGTCATTATTACCAATAAAGTGAGCTTACCAAAAATATTGCCTATGAACAGTTGTCATATTTTGATTTACAATGTCAGGAGCAAAAATGTATTGAGGAGGCACTCTAAATTCATCTCTGATGCTTTGCTGAAAAAAAGACCACTGGTGTCATAAACTAATGGTGTCCTGGAAGTATCTCCTCATTAGCATCAATTAGGTTTTAAAAGTATAGATTTAATTACAGTACCAATGGTGTAACACAACTGATATCAGGATAAACATGTTTTTTCTATCTAAAAATGTTTCTATAACTTTAATGAAAAAATAACATCACTGGATATAATGAACTTTATTCATTCCAGGAAAAAAAAATAATTAAAAAATCCATTGATAATCCATAGAGAGGGGTGGTTGTGTGTGTGTGTGGATACTAAAAAGCAAAGTTGTTGCTGCATATTGTGGAAGATCTCCATTTTGGCACACATAAAAAAAAATAATAAAACAAACAAACAAACAAAAAAAAAAAAAAAACAGCAAAATCCTACCTATATTTTCCCCCTTTCCTTGTTGTCTTACATGTACATCCTCATAAGAGCCTCCACTTACATCCTGCAAAGAGTCTCCTGTTCATTTTATCTTCAGGAGAGAAAAAATGTCACATGTTGAACCACTTTACTTCGCTCCATTAATTATACTTTGTATATTTTTTTCACATTACAGCCAAGAAGCAGGTTTGTTCCGGTGGCCGCATACAATTTGTGACAGAAGTGGCATGCTACAAGCAGTAGTGAGGTACAGCAATAATAGATAAAGGAAAAGAAGAGGTAAATGTGACATTTTCTTCCTGAGGCTTAAATGAACAAGCCCTGAAGTAAAGTAATGATGGAGCAAAGAGATAATGTGAGCCAACTCTGTTTTGCTGTAGACAAAGAAAAGGGAGGGAGAATAAATCAGTCAGACCTTCCACTCCATTGATATTTCTAGGCTGTATTGAGGACTACTTTGCACAAGATTGTGCCCAGCAGACAAAGACCCAAGTTAAGGGAAGTGCAAAGGCAAACTGGCCAAAGGGAACACCAGGACGTCCTGTGCCTCACTGCTTCTGTTTTACAGACTCAGGGGCAACCTTTTATTCAAGCTATTCAAAAAGCATTAACTCAGAGTCTCACCATCTCATTTGAAAACTATGACATCTTCTTGGAAGTGCAGATTCACAAAAAAAAATCTTCCTTTTGGTGTAAGCTTAACAGTGATTTCATTGAGTAAATGCCAATTTTTCTACTACATATTGTTAAAAGTAACAAAGAAGTATGCAGAGGAAAAGAGAAAAGAAAAGAGTTCATTGTGCTCAGCAAATTGTACAAAGCTGGGTCTAGAGAGTAGTTCATTTAGCCCTTGCAAAAACATTGGATTGCCTCCAAAACAGAGATTCTAGACTTTCTTCGTGGCAGAGTGTCAATACATCCAGGGAGGTTTGCCTTTCCTGGGAAGAAACAGGCATTTGTCTACTCATTTTATGGTCTTATGAAGACTACTGTTTAGGCTTGTGACCGAGCTGGCATGTGTTATGTGTATGGGCTGCCCTAGCTTCTCATAATTAGTACAGATTCATTAAAGGGATCAGTAGAGTGTGTCCATTCATCAGCATTCCCCCTCTCTGCACCAATTTTAAGAAATTACATGCCCACAGCCTCTGTTTCCTGTTAAAAGCTCTGAGTCAAAGAGGAAAAGAAGACTCAACTTTAGACTCAACAAGGCTAAATGCTGGAGGAGAAGTGAGAACCCACATGGACAGGCAAAACCCTTCTGTGGGCATATCGCATGCATTCCTTTTTGCCATCCCAATAACCTCAGCTTTGCTATTTGCTGTGGAGATTTTGATTCCTTGTTATTGAAGAATAAACCGACATGTAGAGAGAAGTAGCATACATATTCAGCTAAGATTTCCTGGAGCTTTAGAGAATTTTTAGAAACCTTGCACACCTAGAATCAGATTTTTTCTTTTGAAGATCTGTTTGGAAATAAATATGAGCATTAAATATGATCTGGGAAGAATTTGTCTCCAGAGGCAAAAAACAAAAAAAAACCAAACAAACAAAAAACAAACAAACAACAACAACAAAGGTAAAAACAAAACAACAACAACAAAAACTGATGCAGAAAAACTTATTTAGCAATACAGTAACACTGACTATGTCCTTGCTTTAAGCTGTAAAAATCTACAACAGCTGTGTCAAAACCCTATCTTGTGGAAACATATAAATTCTTCTGCCTTTGCTGCTGGTATCACTAATTCTGTTTTTTACCACACTATATGGCAGATGGCAAATTTTCTTTTGTTCAGTAAGAAACAGAAGCCACAGTCCATTCACTAAGAATAGTGATTTGTGTGGACATCCATATTAAGGGATCCTTTTGGTTAAGTATTTTCTCTCTGAGAACATTCTGTACTATCTTCCTGAGACTGCATTGGGAATTTACATGGTGGCTACCTATTCTCATGGCAAAATTACATGTTGTTCACCTTGTGCACACACTTACTCAGCTGTGTAATAAGTTACATTCTCAAAGCTGTAGAAAGAATGAGAAACAGCATAGACTTAAATCCATTATTGTTACAGATTTAAGACTGTTGTGTATTCTCTTTGGAAGCTTTATGACATAAATTAAATGAAGTTCATAACCTGAAATTAGATAGAAGGCCATTAAGGAAAGACTGTATTGACTAGGGTTCACACCTCACATTCTAAGATAGAACTCGTTTTATTTTAATCAAGTCTAACTTATAATCTTGACTGCAAAATAACAGAACTAACTGGTAGAATAGGGACAATTTAAGATATTTTAGGGAAGTAGCATGCTCTGATTTGAAAATGCACAGAGGTTCAGTGGACTCTTTCAAATTTAATTAATGTGACTTCCAGATTGGACTGGTTAATTTAATAATCGCCTAAACAAATTACTCTTTATTTTGTGCTAAAGTTCTTAATTTCAGTAATCTGCTCTGAAGCCAAAAGCCACTCAGACTGATATAGTAAAAAAAATTGTTTAATCAAAGGTTGCACATGATGATAAATTGGTATGGCATTTGTTCTTATGCCCTTCTACTGCAAGGAAAAGAAGCAGATTTCTAATGTACCTGTCTAGTGAGTCTTTCCAGACCTCTTCTTATTTTACAGGATATTACAGTTAAAAAATAATTACAATCAGGCAATACAGAAGGCAGAAAACAACAATGAACAAAAATTGGAGACATTTTAAAACTAAAAGGGTATGTCTAGATAACCATAAAGAGCAGTCATTACCTTACTGAGAGCAAAATAATAAAGTGTAGTCTTTACCCTACCAATAGTTAAATAATTAAATAAATTATTACCTATCATGAGACTCACAGATTTCAAAAGTATTAGGACTTTCAGTTCAGCACAGAGTGTATACTTGACAATCTGGGAAGGGCAGTGTGAAATGAAAACCAGTATTGGGCACAAGGATGAATGGGGAGAAATGCATATTAATGAACAACCCACCATGCCCCTCATATGTCCCGTCTCTCTGCTGGTGTCCCTAGGGCTGGCTGCTATACCATATACCATGTGAGCAAGCAGACATCTGGGGCTGCTCCATGGCGGTGCATGATCCCGTAGGTACGGGGGTAAGAGGGCTGCTGAAGGGCTTTTTGGCAGAAGAAGCAGTGAGGAAGGACATGTTCCTTTAGCATCACAGATGCTTCCTACATCCCTGTCTACTTCAGAAATGAGGGCGTAATTCTTTCTTACACAGATTTTACACCATTAAAATCCTACAGAAAAAAACAAACATTGGCCTGACACTTTAAAGGGGTGAAGAATCAGGATTAATATTGAAAAAAGTAAGTAGCTTGTAAATCCAGGGTTTGAAGGACCTGTATAATTGCCAGGATTTGCAGTGTATACTGTGTCTGCAGGGCCTACACAAATGTGTAGTATGTGGAAACCTTATAACCCAAAGGGGAAAAAAAAAAAGAGTAAAGGTGAGATTAACATGAAATATAGCTACCCAAAATCACAGAATCACCTCAGCAGCTCACTCTACTATATTCTGTCATTAAAGACTTATCTGTAGAACAGTATCAGAGTGTACTCACTATGCTTTTCACTCATACAATATTCCTCACTTGCAACTACTTGATAAAATTTGCAAGGAAAGAAAATTTACCCAAATACAACGTTCTTCAGGAAGGGAAGGGATAAGCTAAGGCATATCTCCAGAAGCAACATAAAAATCTGATTTTGTTGTTAACACACTTAGGAATTTTAGGCTTAACACACTAGGAATTTTAAGTTTTCTAAAGAGCCCTGTATCTTTAAACGGCCACAACTACAACTCATTTGTCTCAAAAGTTTCCTGAGAATTGTCTCAGTTTATGAACCTTTATGAATTTCTTCATTGCTGCCAAATATTAATTGAAACAATTAACTGTGAAGAACACGTGGGTGCAAAAATATTAGCACCACATAATCCTTTCTAGTTAAGAGGTCCTTACCGGATTATTGCAGAAACGCTCTGGAGTTCTAATTACCTATGGAAGTCCCACAAGGTTACTGCAGAACACGGTAATTAGACGGTTGTAATATAAGGTGTTAGCAGGGGATTGAGGATTTGTGCTAAGAAGCATGGTGTTTTCATGGCTATTTACTATGCAGAATACCAGAATTTAATGGAATTTGGTGGAAATCTCCAATGACAAATGTAGTTAAAATGTGGGGAAATATCTTAATACGGACTCAGCAGTTGGTGAGAGGAGACCAGAGATACGACATTGTGATCTTTACATGAACAAAAAATGGCATGTGTTAAGATTTTAATGGAATTTTGAAAAATTTCAATCAAGTATTTCATATCACATACATTTTTTTTTTTTTTTTTGGATAAAATGTTCTACAAGGACAAAAGTTCATTTAGCCATTAGTCTATAACCAGAAACAAGAATTAGGTCCCTTTCTGTAGTTGATAGCACGTAATAAAATGATGTGGCTCTTGTTGTGTCCAGAAGCCTTTGATTTCCTTGCTCAAATGACAGTGTTCCCAGTTAAGGGATAGAATTAAAGCAAACACTCAGGACAAGGATCAAGCTTGTACATCTGAGTCTCCAGCAAGACACCCAACTATTCTGTTGCAATATCCCATGCAGTAGAAGCAATTCAGTATTACTGCTTTTTAACTTCATCTAAACATATGCATAGAATACACAGGCAGATTGCTATTTAATTATACTAAAATAAAGGGTTAATTTGGAGTATCTCAAATTGAATTAAGTAGCAGTAGTGCAAATTGACACTGATGAACATGAAAGCAATATGCGGTCCCTAGTGCTCTCTTTTATACAGCTGGGACTAAACATGATTTTGCAATTCTCAAGCCGTTCACATACATCTCTACTGAGAGAGGAGGTGAGCAGAACTTGATGCAAGTCCCCAGGCTTTTTCCATCTTTAGCCCTTTATAACTCTGTGAAGTGAATATACAAAACTACACATGTAAATTACTAGATAAGACAAGAAAGGCAGTGGAGAATCCACCTCCAAATGTCTTCTTAATATCCTACATGACAGTTAATGTAGCTCCATTGATCATGATTGCCAACATTCAATCTGAAGAACCTATCCTCTACAGTGCTATAGGGAGAGTCTTCCACAGGACTCTCTGTATAAAGGTGAAATTCACCTTTCATAGCTAAGCTTGTAGCAACGTTGGTTATCGTACGTTATTAGACTGATAATAATGCTGTTTAATTCTCCTTATCCTCTTCTGTCAGTAAAATACTTCTTTCAGCTTTGTATGCCAGACTGACCAACAGAAAGTTTATGTAATTCTGAAGAACATGGAAAAACTAAGTTTTCAATTTTAAAAAGTACATTCCTAATTGTCTACGTACATGCATTTTAAACTTATGCATTCCATAGCTATTATACTTATGCAAATAACCACTAAGTTGCACAAATATTATAAGCTTCTTTTAACACACACACACACACACACACAAATCCATTTAAAATAAAAAACTTAAAAAAAATGCTCTAGATAAAACTTTCTTTAATATTTTTTAGCTCGTTCTTTTAATCACGGCAAATATTTTTTGTTATTCTGATTCTGAATGCATGACATTTTAACATATCATCTTGCCTGCCTTTGTATATCTTTTGATTTGTGACAACAAGATAACAGTTGCTACTTGCATTAGTTCATGACAGTGACTCATCTCTGTGGAAGTTAAATCCTGGCTCTTATGATCCTGGCCCAATTAAAGCAAGTTTATTTTGCCATTTTTAACTCAACATTAATTAAGAGCTTGTTACCTTCTGCAGGTCTTTCTAATGAAGCTGGAATGAATAGGGATTGCTGCAGAAGTAAAAGCTGCCAAGATATGAAAATCAATGTGTGTCTGTTTTTCAATGGAATGAGGAAAGAATTCTCTCCTGGAGCGGGGGGGAGAAATCCACCTGGAATGACAGTTCCCTTTCAGAAAGGCTAACATCTTTCCAAACATTAAAACTGAGTTCCAAGCAAAGAGAGAAAGCTGCTGTGTTGCCATCCCTTGCCACAGGACTGAAAAGCTTCTCTCTTCTCATTTGATATAAAAATAATACCAAGGGACAAAAGAAGGGAATGGGGACAAGAGGAGGAATAAGCCAGAATGAATGATGAAACTGCAGAAAAGCAGGGGCCAGGCTGAAAGCATGTGTGCCTCCTGTGCCTCCTTTAAGACATGGAGTCACAATGGAAGGATGAGTTGTCTAGAAGGTTACTTGCTAACAAACAACCCTCACTGGCCCAGTTAGGAATATCAATAAACTCAATAAAGCTTTTTTTTTTTTTTTTTTTTTTTCCCTTCTTTCCTTGTCTCAGGGGAGTAAATATCTCACTTTAAGGAGGTTAGAAAATACTGATGTTTTCACTGAAAGTCACTCCTTTCATCCACTCAATACACATGTGAAAGTTTTGCAGTATGCTGTTATCCATCGGTCAATGGGAACGGCAGCTCAGTGCGCTTTCCAGGGGACACTGGGAAGTTCTGCTTATTGACGTATTGCAGTATGTGAAGTGTAAACTGGTTTCCTCATTAGTAACCAGACATATCCAAAGCTTTCTCATCCTGGATACTGACAGGATGTGACTGGCTAGCAATTTTACCAAGTAACACATTTACACCTTGGGGAAATATACTTTCATGGTGGATACTGAAAGTGCTAATTGACTTTTTTTTTTTTTTCCTAATACCTAATAATTGTTGAAACTATTAAGTCTGGAAAAGCGGGTGATTTCAAAGAACTGTAAATTAGACATTAGAACATTTTTCAGCCTGTCAACCTATATGCAAAAATCTTAAAAAGTCAATATTTAAACTTCTGTCCTCTGGACTGAATTAATGAATTCATCAATAAGTCAATCATAACTGTCATAATGCAGGATGCCTAGAATCTAATAACATCATATATGTAATTACTGCTACAGTAAGTCATTGGGAAGGTAATGCAATTGCCTTTCCCTGCATCAGCAGAACAGCAGAATGGAAAAAAAAGCTGAGCTAAATCTAAGACATTCAGGACACATTTGGCATTATGCCTTAGGAGTGGGACATTTTTTAAATGCTTTTACTGTATGCTTTTGATGGTTTCTTCCCCCACTTTCTTGCACTATTTATCTACCCAGTTTCTTAACACATTGTATGAATTTGCAAGTAGGAGTACAAATTAAAATTATTTTAAGCCCTATGAAAATAAGCAGGCAGAGGAATGGGACCTTGTAAGGGTTTAAGGTAAAGGTGGATGTGAGAGCTCCTCATGCATTAGATGACAGAGAATCCTCACTGAAGGCAAGTCTTAAAAAATCTCAGCTGTGACAAACTTTTCAGTAAGTGCTTGCTCTTAGGTATCACAGTCAATTGACCAGAAATCACAAATCCAAGAGAAACCACTCTTCTCGCAGTTCATGGCAGAAATCATGGAAATGCCTCATCTGAGTACTTTCTCCTGCAGCATCAAGAACAAAACCCATCTACAAAAGCTTTTACCATGTAAAACAGTCTGTGGTAGGACAAGTTCATATATATATATATACATGTATATATATATATATATATGGGTACAGGCTTTTGCTAGTGCTGACATGCTTACTGTCCATTCTCTCATACAAGCAGCATGGATTTGCAAATGGATTCCTCAAAACTCATTCTGAAAATAGGCATGTATCAAACCAAATGGAAAGGAGGGAAGAAAGGAAGGTTAAATAACAGACATCAGAAAGAGAATAATGAGATTTGGAGAAGGGAACAAAAGAAAGAGAAAAGAGAAAACAAAGAGAAGTGTGTGTGTCCTGCTCCCCCCAAGTCCTCACCCAAAACACCAATCCCCCGAAAATGCACAGATGGCAGCACCAAGGAGCAGTGTAGGGACCTCATTCATGCACTAGGCTACTGGAAAAGGGGAGATAAGGAATATATGATTGGGACCCATGCTCTCATAAAAAGAGACAGCTTGACCAAATTAAACTGGGCTGTGTTTCATTCACTCTGTAGGTTCTGACTCATTCAAAGGACATTAGCAACCGTAAGGCTGACTGCCAACTGCTTCCCTATTCAGTGTTTATAATTGGAGCGGAGGTGGGAGGTGGTAAAAGCAGGGAAGAGGCATTACAAGGCCAAAGAATAGAGTGAAAGGTAAAGCTGGCCAATGGAGTTAAAAAGAGGGGATGGAAAGCAAATTAGATACCTCATGCTGCCAAAGCAATAAAACAGCGAGAGTCTGGAAAAGAAGAGAAAAGAAAATCGGTGCAGGAATGGAGAGGAAATGGCCCAGTAAGAATAAAATGAGTGGCAGATGGAAGAAAGGAGGATGGGGTCAGGGGCAATCAAAGAAACAGAGCACAGATAAAGAGAATTACATGGGAGGGAATTAAACAGTGGAAAGACTGTGTCATTACACAGAGGACATCAGGAGATCTCAAGTGACTAAAGGTGAGAAGTTAAACCACAAAGGAGTGGGCGAGAGATAACAGGGGAGAAATGAGATGTTAGAAACAAAGAATTGAAACCATACCTACCACCAACGCTGCAGCAGAGAGAGCAAGCTGAACAGGAAAGGTCTGAGAGTGCACTGAGCAGATGCCAAGAAGTGAGACCAAAGGACTTCACGATGCATGTACACTGGCACAACACTAGGATGTTCTAGTCAGTGTTAGATATACCAACGCAGATTCCTTTGAGATTGAATAACTTTATATACCTTATTTTTTGTCCTGCAAACAGATTTCCTCTTCTGAGCTACAGTAGCTTTTGATCAAGGTTCTTCCTGTGCAGCAACCAGCAGGATTGCTGCGTCTGGAGCTCCAAGATCTTTGCTGCTTTGCAGTTTTGTCTGCAGTTTGCCAGCACCTAGCAACCTTCTGTTTGGATTCTCCAAATCTGTAAGGTTTGCTCAATCTGGAAACTTGAATTTTGGTATCAAATTCCCACTGACCAGACACAATATAATTTGTGGGGAAAAAATAAGTGGTAAAGTAACAGAAGTAATTCTACTTCCAGTTTATGCTCTGAGCAGTCTATAGGCTTCATCCCATTTCTAACATATAAATACAAGTTTTAAAATTGATTTCAGAAGAAACCTGGAACACATTTGTATAACGTTCTACATTGTTGGCCTAAAACATAAGGGCACACAAAACCAAAATCCCTGTGAAACACTTGTAACAGCACAGTTTGAAATGAATAGGTCTGTCCCAGCAGAGAATTCTCTCAGAATCATGTATATCATTGGCATTTCCATTTGTCACTAATATTCTTTCTCCCAGTAAGGACGCTATTCAGAAACATCCTATTTCGTAATTAAGCCAGACATCCAGATTTCTAATAGAGTTTTCTGCATCTGAAACCCAGCTTCAGAGTCCTGATATTAACAGTTCCCATCTTCTTCTGTCAGGCACTTTAGTGCCTCGTACAGCAGAATCTGTTATATCTGTACAGTATTTTCTCCTATAACTGACAGCTGAGGTAAAAGAGGTTCTTTCCCAGACATGGAGGATTTTATAAGCATTACCAGTAATGCAGTTGATTACATTATTTTTGCAGAATGCTCAGCCATTTACAGTGAAGAAACAGACAGATGCCGTGCTGACCGCTTCAGAGAGCACCAAAGGACTATTAGAAATGGGGTCCTAATCGAGCTATTGTGTCCCAATTCACTTCTAATAACTGTTATCTCTTTGTGTCCTTCAGCAGGGTTTCCAAGATGCTAGCCATCAGAGCTTAATAGCCATACAGATTCTCACTAGCCAGCAAAATTAGATGACAAAATAATTTTCTACCAAGTTTTCCCTGTGCTTATATTTATCTCAGATGTAATTCTCACAGTACCTATTGGCATTACAATTCTGCTTCTGTTCTTCACCTATGTTCAGCGACTCATCCAGAACATCTCTAAGTCTCGCAAATTTGTGCATTCTTTAATTCATCTCCTTATGCATTTTTCAATGTCCTATTTATTGAATTTCCTGCTTTCAAAACACTTTCTGGAGTCTTCTAAGATTCATCTTGTTTTCCATTATTTTATTTATTTTATTTTATTTTATTTTATTTTATTTTATTTTATTTTATTTTATTTTATTTTATCTGTCTTTTTTACTTCAAGCTCATTTTAGTAAGGACCAATAAAATTCCATTTGAGCTAGACTAGCAAACAAACCCTTGCTTTTAGTAAACTAGATAGGTTTTAAGTGAACATGACACACATGAAGAAGTGACAAGACATAACCATCGCATGGAGTTAACATAGAAAAGCGTCATTAAGAAGGGACAAAATAAAATGAAAAAAATGAATGGCAAAGTGAGCCAGAAGAAAATGTGAATGAACTCCTAGGTATAAGTAAGATAAATTAGTGGGCAGCTATGGCATAAATCAAACAGGGAGGCTTGAGAAAACACATGCAGCACTGGGGAGAGAGATTCAGCAAAACAGCTTTCTGAAAGCCCCCTTCAGTTTCTCAGCGTAGGCAAACTGGCTTGTACACCTCTGTAGCTTTAACCCTAAGGTGGAGATTAAAAGTGGAGAGAAGACAAGTATCATTTACACTGCACCTTTCCCCAAGGTGGGGTAATCATCACCTCAACACCATTTTGACCCCTTGAAGAGTATGTCAGAAGGAGATACCACCAATTTTATGTCTTCTCCCTTTGACCAACAGTCTCCTTTTGACTTCTATAGCTCTTTCTACTGGCTAGAGTCCCTTCCCCATATTTCCTTTATGTTTAATTCTCTTAATCTCTAATCTTACCTTTATTCCTCCTCCTATCGTTACTTGAGTTTTATATTACATTGTATTATATTCTAGCCAAAAATATGGATTTAAAACAAATAAATGATGAGTAAATGAACAGAACAACAAAGTAAAAAACAAATAAAAAAAAACAATACATTTTTCCTCTCAGTAAGGTAAAGAATATTAAAATGCAAGATAAAGAAATAGTGAAATATAAAGGCAGAAATTCCTGCAATACTCAACCCATTTTCAGAGTACTCATGTTTTACATTATGATGTTAAAAGTTTATAGTATCTTACTAGTCAGTGGTTTGTTTTTTTTTTTTTTGTTTTTTGTTTTTTTTTTTTTTTTTCTAGTGTAACTTAAAGGATCATTTCCACATGACTTTATTTGCATTTGCACAGAAATATCTAAAAGGAAAATCTGACTTCAGTAAATGAAGTAGCCAAAGCAGTATGGCAATTTCTGACATCTAACTTCTAACCCAAAAGCTATACTTATCTATACACATGTGTGAGTACATACACCTGTTACAATTGTATGTATATGCATATTAATAATTCATATAAATATTTGCGTTTATATAACATGAGCATAAGGAGTTTTTAACAGATAAAATAAACAGTGGAAAATCCATGAGGGAGCTATGCAAGTCATCCTAAGTGAGCAATATTAAGAGATAAAATCCCATCATTCATCCTGTATTCGATATATATTTTACAAATATATTCCTATAAAAATGTTAAAAAGAGTTTTACAAATTTTATTAGGATTATTTTTCACATCCATCTGCTTGTAAAGGCAGGCTCCCTTAGTACTAAGATTCCAACTGTAGAGGGCCCTGAGGGAGAAGAATAGTATATATTTAAAAAAAAAAAAAAAAAAACCTCTCAAATTATGCAAAGCAGATTTCCAGCATATAAAAAGTGTCATAATCTTAAAGTCTGCTGTGAGCTAAAACTATGTGCCAATGGAAATCAGGGACTCTTCCCTGACTAAGAGCATAAAGTTTCCATTTTCATTCCTTAGATTTGCAAGATATCTCTAATCTGCACAGCCCTGGCACTGAACTCTGCCCAGCTCAGCTCTTCAACAAATTTAATTTTTAGCAGTGTTTATGCAAATTCTATGAAGACAAAAACAGGAACAAAGAAAAATGTTTCTCTTGTAAGAAGAAGTACTAAAAACTGTGCAATTTGATATACCCCAGAGGTCTGGAATTCTAACCAGGCTCCAATTGAAGCCTCATCCAGCAAGGGCAGAATAACTGGTCAAATTGGCTACAGCTGCATGTACCCATACCACGTATAAATGGTCACCTAGTTAATCCATGCAGCATTATACAAAGTGACGTGGGACCTTTTCAGGAGTCAAACTGACTGAGCAGGCACACAAATGAACCTGCAAAGGGTTCCTGCCCAGTAGGTATTTACATTGTAAAGTCACTTTTCTCTAGCTACTTGCAAGGAAAAGAAGACTTCTAAAATAAAGGAGAAACCTCATTACAATTTCAGAACCCACAAAATCTGCTTAAGAGAACTGTCTTCCAAGAATATATGCTTAAACATGGATGAATAAAGTAATAGTTCATTCTTAAAAGCAATCATTTTGGTTGTAATCATTTTATGCTTTCAGTTGTAATAATTTTATTATTATATATAGACATTTAATATGCAGTATGGTGACTGGATTAGAAGTACAATGGAAAGCTATTCAGTAATGGACTGAAAAATTCAGGAAAGTTGAACTGATTTGTATCTAAAGAATTGTCAGAGCAAGATTTAGCTGACAGTTAAATTTAGCTGATAAAGCTAAATACTGTCTTAAGATGTAGCTGTGCATTTGAATTGCATTAGCTTTCCAAAATAAATTATTGCCATGATGAGGTTAGATGATAGAAAGTGAAAGTGAAATACAGATAGTTATACACATATGTAACTTGATAGTCAGGGATCAGAAACATCAATCTAGTGTAACCTTAGTGCATTCAGTTCATTTTGTAAATACTCACACCAGCAGAACAGCAAGTTGAATCAGGACTACTCTTCGCAGGTGCAAATCATTACACACTGCTTGCATTTGCCCAAATTTCTGGGTGTAAGTCTATGTCTACATGCTGCCAGATCAGCAGTTTGTAAGTGGGTGGCTGAAGCAAGCCAAGATTTCAGTGTTATCTCTTCCAGATTTTTCCGGTACATTAGTATACACTTTCTGGCTGCAAACAATAACATACTGTATATGTCATATTGTTAGTACTATGCTTTAATTTCAGATGTAAAACTGCCTCTCAAAATAGCGTGAAGAGTGAATTAAAAAAGAATGTCATAATACGAGAGCTGTGAGAAACTAGAAAAGACAGAGGAACATATTTTCAGGTTCCTTGGATATATCACAACATATGGTCTAGGGAACATTTTATACTTACAACAACCCCAAAATAACGAATTGTCATTCATAAGATTCTTCCATGCTTTTGAATTCTAAAGATCAGCATCTTATCTCATTTCCTCTTTATTGTTGGCATAAATCCACATATTCCAATAGCATCCAATATGAGATATTTAATTTATTAAAGAAAAAGTCTTTGCTTTTCTGGTCTCTGTGTGTTCCCCACATCCACACAGGCTCACCAAAACTGAAGTTTTCATAATATGGAGAATTGTATTACTGGGCTGTGTTCACTACATAGAATTCCAATGTTAAGATTAAAATCAAACACTGTTCCTTATCCTAGGTACTTTCAAATTCCAAGATATAAATAACTAGCCTTTTGACTTTTGACGAGAAGGATTTTAAACTTTGAATAATTTTAGCTTAAATTCTCAAATACTGAGATCCATCCACAGCTCCCATTATTTTCACTGGGAGATGAGTAGCAAAATCTCACATTTTAAATACATGTAACTCCAGTAATTGTAGAATGATAAATATCACTTTAGAACACTGAGACACTGAAGTTTATTAAGATTTCTTATAAAAAGAAGCTGAAACTTTCAGCTGCAACTTTATGTTGCTTTCAAATGTTTAATCTACAAGATAATATGAATTACACGGTACTTTTAATTACCATAATTAAAGCAATAATCATCTTTTGGAAAACAACTTGGTCACACATCAATCATCATTTCTAGAATACCAGAAGCATGAGTAAAAATTTCTTATGTTACATATAATATCACTTCAGTTTCCCTACTCTCCTGCCAGTCTGTACAAACCGATTATCAATAGCTTTTGGCTGCTTTGAGAGACATGGAGGAAGTGACCTTAACACACCCACAGCAGGCATAGAACTGCACTAGACTTCATAAATTCTCCTAGTGCAAGATGAGCAGAGACTGTCCTAAATTTTATGGTTGTTGAACACACCCCCTTAAGCAACTTGTAAGGCATCTGGAGAACAAACCCGGCATACAGCTGGCCTGTACTAGAGAAATTCTGTTCCCTTCCCAAATTTAAGTTAACGTCAATGCTCCAGTATGGCTAAAATGAGAACACAAGTTAAATCTTCCTAGTTTTGCTTGAAGTTTGGACCTTACTATTTGCACTAGAACGCACTTCCCTGTGTTGCTTCAATATGTAGTTATAGAGCGTGAGATCTACCCAGTGTCATATAATCTTTCAGTTCTACACACACTATGAATGCCTACCATTTTGTAAACACAATTAGAATAATATGGATGAAATGGGAGCTGTATTTTTTATTTTTTTCCCACCATTAGCAACCTGGATTTTATATGTCCAACATTTAAATAGCAGGTCTATTACAGAATGCTGCTTAACTGGGACTCAGAATTAAAATCAGTGGAACAAAGGAACAAAATGCTTTCATGAGCTTCATCTAGTAGACTAAATACACTATTATGCTTTCTGTGCATCTGGATAGCCATACAATGTACGAGGGGTTGAAATTACTTTTGAATACCAGAAACAATGTGTTTTTCAGGATAGGAAGTATTTCCAATTACATTGTAAAAATGAAGGGAAAATGGGTTTATTTAGAAATACTAAAGCAGTTCAGTGAATTAGTCCAGTTTGATGACATTGATGCAATCCAGCAATGAGCTTGTTGCTCAAAAATTCCTTATCCAGGAAAGTATGCAAACCCAAACATAAATATAAGCATTTGAGTAACAAACAACTGGGTTAAACAAGTGCTGCTAACTATTCATGTCCCATCGTCAATATTCCTTCCATTGGTGAAGGACCAATGTTGTCATCAAGCAGTAGCAAATACAGACTCTTCTGAAAAGAGGAGGAAAGGAATGAACTAAAGCTTGCTTGCAATAAGCACGGTGGCTGACTGTGGAGGAGTCCTATGTACCCCACAGAAGAAACAGAGAAATGGAGACAGAGTGATGTAAGAGATCTTGGTTACAATGCCTTCCTCCAGCTTATTGTGGAAGTATCCAAATGAGCACAAGAGATTAGGCCCTTCAGGGGCAATATTTATTATAGGCATAATGATAGTGTTTTGTCCTCAGCTTTTGGATGTTGCTTTTTGATTGGAAAATACTTGCATACAATATGCCCATAAATCCAGACAAAGTCAGGAGGAAATAAGGTGGCAATGGATGTTTTTCTTTCTTAAGCAACATTCTACAATTGTTTTGATAATGAATATACTCTAAATGCTAATAGTATTTTGCATTTGTAGAAGTATCCTTAATTTACTTTGTAGGAAAATACGATTTCAAGGAATTGACTCTTTGCACAATTCCTCTTGACTAGACTTATTATTATGAAAATCATTCTACTTCTCGATAAATAGGATAAACACACCATTTGTAAATACTTCTGATCTGAATATTTTCTCTTGAAAATTGTTTTGATTGATTGATTTATTTTTAATATAATTTCCTGAGGAACTTCTGTAGCACTTAAAAATACAGAGTAAATACAGAGTCATACCAAGTAAATACAGAATAAATTTCATGATATGGATACCACTTTATGAACTACTGAAAAAGGAAAGAGACACACAGTGAGAAGGGTACAAACTGATGCAGGAA
The DNA here is from genome assembly GCF_964035555.1 of Netta rufina. Taxonomy (NCBI): domain Eukaryota; kingdom Metazoa; phylum Chordata; class Aves; order Anseriformes; family Anatidae; genus Netta; species Netta rufina. The sequence continues at coordinate 49,739,817 of NC_140125.1, read as the reverse complement.
TTAACATAAACTAGTAGAAATAATAACTCCTTATGGACTGATAGATACACTGTCAAAAAATTACTTATTTTAATTCAGACAGATATGTATCAGACATTCAGTTCTCTTGCTAGTAACTAATTATGGTGAAAGTATGCAATTCATTATTCAGACCATTGTAAGAGAAAACTGTCATGTCTATTGCAAAGACATTAGGCAGCTCCTAACCTTAACTGTGATCTAGCTTTTAATAACTGCTGAATAGAATTAGTCTGATTTATTACTGGCCTCAAAACTCCTGTTCAGAGGTGTGCCATCTACAAATATGGCTGCTTGAACTTCACTGCTTATCTTCCCATCGAGTAAGGAAGATAGCTATTCTAAAGCAGAATAAAACCTTTAGAGAAATACCGGAGCACTAGATAGCAAAGTATACAAAACTCAGCATTTGCTAATATTTGTGCATTCTCATGATTTTTTATTTTTTTTTCTTTACCTCCGACATTCTCAAGCAGAACAGATCTATATGGAAAGTCATAAAATTCACACTACTTACCCCAGAGGCTAGAATGACTTCCTTCACAAATAAATAATTAGACAGATTTACAAAACGCACATTATTTTCCCAAGTGACTGGAACGGCTCCAAGCGATTAAATACATAATTAGGTAGTTTTTCTAAAATGCTTATTATTTACCTGAGAGTCTCATTGCAGACTCTCTGGTAAATACTGTCTCCCTGCTAGCAGTTATTACCAAAAACGCCTCCATAATTTCCAGCCTTCCTCCAGCAGTGATATAAACAGAGGATATTACTTGGGGCAATGGATCATGAAAAACAAAATCTGACTGTGCCAGCCAGCCTATTTAACTGACAAGCTGAGCTTCTTTTGTACCTGGCATTGCACTCTTTCATATTACAAACAGAGTAGAAAGAAAACAAAAAGACTTTTCAACTTTCTGGTACTTTAGTTTGTGTTTAAACTAGCCAAAAATCCTGCCAAATGCTGTGCCTATGCGTATTTATGCACATGCATGAATATGGAAGAGAGAAGGAAAAAAAAAACCAACAACAACAAAAAAAAAACATAGCCAAAATCTATTAACTGCTCTTCTTTCTGGTAAGGATAATGGAGGAAATATCAAGTGTTAGCCATAAAACAAGTAAGCAAGCCCAGAAGGCCCATATTCCTTCTGACATGGGATTTTCTTCCCCACACAGCTGTCTTGGGACACATTATCAGAGAGGACAGTGCTTCATCTGTAAATACTGCAATCACTTCTCACAGCATCACGCATGCAACAAGTGCTTGAGAGTATTCCTGCTCACAAGTCGCTGGTTGGTGTCTACACTGAGCACAGAGACAGGAAAAAAAAAGGTCAGCCAGTAGACCTAACTGGCTCACCTATGCAACAACTGCCCTTTTCCTAGTGATCATGAACAATAAAACTGATCCTCAAAAGTGACTCTTTTACATTACTTTGATCTGCCCAGAGTCCTCATTGCTTTGTGGTCCTTACAGAGGATATCAAGAGTGACTGGAATGTCAATTAGAAATAAGAAAGCAGGAGGAGACAGAAAGGCACGACAAGGTGAGAAAAAAAAAAAAAAAAAGACATGAGAACTGAAGAGCAAGAAAAAAAGAGATGAAAAAAATACAGAGGGTAAGACAATAGCATTTAGTGATCAGCAAATAATTCAACAATGAAGCCCCCCCCCAAAAAAAAAAAAAAAAAAAAAAGAAAGATATTGGCACCAAAGGAGGGAAAAGAAGATATTTTGCTTATCAAAAAGGAAGAAAAAAAAAAGAAAAAAAAACGTTAGAAGAAATAAAGTAGAATAATAATAAGCTTATTCTTCAATAAAAAAAATAAGAAAGAGAAAACTAAATGGTAGACTTTTACTATGCATACCTTTTTCTTTTTTTTTTTTTCTAGTAAGGTGTTTCACGTGTCTAGCCCCCTCCCCCGCCCCCCCCCCCCTTTTTTTTTTAACACCTTCATTGAAGCTGCTTGTGGTTTTACACATATGTAAGATGAGTTCATGGTCATAAGCAAATATCCTAAATGGGGATGACAATCTCTTCAAAATTCTAATTTGATGCTAATAGAGTAAAATTCTGGCCTGGATACTCAGGCCATTTCAATAAAATTCGTAACAGTAAAAGTATTCTTGAGGCACTGGTGAGTGTCTTGTGCAGGGTGAGCCACAAAGCTGAAGGTGGAGTAGCTGAGATGTGCACCAAATGACGACAACTGCACACTTTGCCAGATCATTGCTTTTATAGCAGGCACATCATTTTTTATGAGGTTTAAAAAGAGATACCTAGGGCAAAGGGAGACGGAGAAAAAAATGGGTTCTGACAGGCAGATAGTGGGTGACTCTGATAGCACACCACGACACTACTAGATACTCTCATCTTCAAAGATAATTATTTCCATAACAATCTGACTTCTTTTACAAATAAATAGATTACAGGTTGCATCTTGGTGTTTCAGTTTAGGCATGTCAATGGCATGTAACACATAACACTTCACATATTATGCATTCTTTTGAATGTTGCTGTATTGGCACTTATTATTTACTGTTGAAATTTATCCATGAGCTTTTGCAATAAACAAAGTACTCAAAGCTATTGGTAAGCAATGTTGAAACACTGCTTGGACTAAACCTAGTCCAAGTGCTAGTGAATGAGGCAACTAGCAAGGGTCTGGCAAGTTTCACTTCCTCGAGAATTTCAGTAACAGCGAAGTGATAAGTGAACCTCCTTTGCCCCCATTTTCAAGTCATTTAAACAATATGTAAGTAAAATATAGGTTCCACTGTCATTCTTAACAAACTGTACCTCCTGCTTTTTATCCTTTACCTTGGCTACGATTCAAATTGAATTAAATATTAGAAAACTTCCTTTTCAGAAGGTGTCTCTGATTTTCTCCAGCCATGCTATCCACCTAAATTCTGCAAATTGCAATGATAGTGTCCGTACATATATTTAAAGGATAAAATATAAAGCATTGCAGTAAATACAGCAGTATTAAATGTTCTGGCAGAAGTTATTGTCCTGTTACTTTCATTGAAATAATGAAGCTACTTTATGTTTTAGAATTGGAAAGTGAAATATAAACATTTCTAAACTAGCTCAAATTTATCAGGCAGCAAAGTAAAAAAAAAAAAAACAACAAAAAAAAAATCTAACTGTAAGCCTCTGAATAATTTCTTATTAAGACCTTATTAAAACCCACCATCTGCTTAAACATTTTTTTTTTTTTCTTAAAGACTCTTATTTTCAAATAAACTACTTTGTTATCATACAGTTGACAAATCTGTGTAGGTAATAGTGTGATAGTTTAGTATCTTATTGTAATAGCCTGTGAACTTGCAATCCAAACTTACTTATACCACTACCTGTTCTCATGGTCTTTTCTCAACTACCTGTGTTCAGTGCCAGTGCTCTATCTAACCACTTTGTGTAATGTGGGTTCCAAAGAGTCAAAAAAAAAAAAATCTCAAGCAGATAGATTACAATTGCAATATCCAAGGACCAGTTCTTGAAATTGGCTGATGGTACCAAGTTCTAAGTGAAAGTGCTGAAGTATCATGGTCAATACCTGATGCATCACATCAGTTTAGAGACTGACACAATGCAATGTGCAGGTGCTCAGATTTCATAAACATTTTATTTTTAGTTAGTTTGAAAGGACTTTCGTTTAAAGCACTGAGGATTGCATCTCAGTGACATTTCATCAGTGGAAGTGGCAGCATGTTGTTCCACCCTCACTTTTAATTTCCACAAAGTGCTTTAGCTATGAGGAGGACATTTGATTTCCACGCTTACAAGGTCATTTGTTACATTTTTAGGAAAGAGAACCAGGCTATCAATTGACAGCAGCTGACATGATGTCTTTGGGAACATGAACACAGATTCTCCAAGGACCACAATGAGAACAACAAGTTATTGCATGCAGACCTACCTTTCAACCATCACCAATTTCAGCCACTGCTATGGTGGACTGTATTTGAACCTGATACAGAATGAAAATCTCCTTACTAAAAAATACACCTTATCCCCATTCTGCCATTTCTTTCTTTTCTTTAAATATATCTCTGAAGAGATAAATTATATTGATGTGCAGTTTGAACCATATTACTTTTTATAACCCTCACTTGCACCTACATTGTGCAATCATTTGGCACATCTGCTATATCAAGAACAAATCTGATTTAAGAGTTTTAATAAGAACTTGCATCAATAAATTATAACAGATTGGTGATTAGTAGTATTATTTATATGCAATATTTTTGTACCTCTTATAATGCTGATGTCTGCTTCACGGGGATTAATTATTTTCATAATTTTGTCTAAGTAGTAATATAGAAAATGTCAAAAAGAAAATTAGATTTTCACTTTCCAGACACAGAAATTTAATTAAAGCCAACTCCTTGTTGAAGGAAAACGTCCTTAGCTGGTTCTGTGATGTAGCAGCAGCTCTACATGCTGCCATGTGGGAGACCAAAGCTTAGAAAGTGACTCGGGGAATATTAATCACCAGGCTTCAGAGACTAAACACATGCTGAATGTGCCCCAGTTGGTCCCAGCAACTTATTTATGGGGTATATAAGGTAGCAGACATTACTGAATTCTTACAAAGGCTGCTGCTTGCAGAACCCACCTTAGAGATGGTGCTACACTGAAAGAGATCCTCTGCTCAGATACAAACTCATCTCTCAGGAAATCTGCAATTATCCAAGCATGAAGGGTCAGCTTCTCTTCCTGTTATTCTGAAAGTGTAAGCTAAACTCTCAAACACATTCAAGCTATAAAAATTAGTGTCTTCTACAGTCCTTTGGACATTTTCAGGACAAACACCCAGATGTCTTCAGTCTGTTGAAGAACAGTTCACAAGTAAACCACTGAACTACTGTGATTGAAGGCTAAATTCCCATGCATATCAAAATGTGAGAGAAGCTGGAGACATTATTTCACCATTTTACCCAACCTTCTTCTTCAGATCTTTTTTCTTTTGTTCCTTGAATAGTCATCAACATGTCTTAATGCATGTCTCAATTGGTTGGAGGCTGAAAAGTGGCTGACCAACCCAGTCAAGGGTTGATATACCCACATCAAGTGATTATTATCAGATAAACCACTATAGGCAGAAGCACTTTCAGTCAGAACGAATATCCTTCATTTCCAAAGAAAAAGTCACAGCTCTCACTGACCCCAGGTGAGACAAAAATGCACCTTCACTTCAGCAGGACATAGTAGTGAAAGACTGCCCATATTCTGTCACTGTTTCGGTATGTGTATTTTACATTGACACTGGGCAACTTTTTCTATATGAAAAGAAGTCTGCTTTGAAAGATCATTCCTAGTTGCTTTTAGAGCCAATTAATTTCTAAGCAAGATTTTTTCATTATCTCTTGCCCTTCGGTATTACTAACTGGAACGAGCCTACATGCACCGTCATCTCCATGTAATTTAAAAATTAAATATATTTCAGCAGAAGAAGTAGTAAGAGATAAGGGAGAAAAACACCTATAGTAAGAAAGCTCATGCTGAACTTAATTATGGCAACTCAAAGAATCATGTGGTATAATTTCACTGTAAGCTGTTCCTGGAGAAGGATTCAATGCCTGCCTCAAGCATATCAAGCTCCACTTGTTCTGAAGATTTTGAGACTGTTTAGACATGGAGTTGGCAATCTGCTGTTAGAGAAACAGAGCAAAGACTTGAGGGGAAAAATCTCAGATGTTGCAGCTTGAACTTCAGTCAACACTGAAAATAGAAATGAAGGAGCTGTTGTGACTTTCAGTCATGTCCTTTGTGCTAGACTCTTGCGCTTCTGCTAGTAAAGGACCACAAAAAAGTTCTTGATACACTGTTGGTTCATGTTTATTTTATGCTCCTACTAAGAGGAGAATTTACATTTAAATTTAAATTTTAAAAAAGCTCTTCAGGAAACCACTGCAAATTCAATTACCTCTTGAAAGTAAAAATCTGATTTATCTAAGATGATTTTGATTCACTTCTCTGGTAAAGTCTGGTTGGAATAAACTTATAGGTAGTGGAATAAGGTTAGCTTCACCCACTAGACCAGGGTATAAGGCAGTCTAGCTGTATTATCTGATAAACTTTTGACAATTTTTAAAAAGAATGTGGGGATGTGGATGACCTTTTGTCAGTAAGGCTCTCTCCTCCAGGGTGCTGCACAGATCTCTGCCACTTGTTCCGTGCACATACAGTATTATAGAAGAAATCATTTCTCATCTCAGTCTATTAAACAGTAGTCTGTATAACTTTAAAGGAAAGGAAATCAGAGGAATCTACTTTTAAAACATATCAGAGGTGAAAAAGACGCAATATGTTCCTAGGAAAAGCACTGTAAGAAGGGTCACTGTACCTGGCTTCCGATACAAACTCAGTAAATGATCTCTTGTGTAACCTCTAGCTGATGTGTCACCTCTGCTTCTCTTCCCTTCTTTTGCCACTCAAATGGTAAGCCCAAAGGGACAGATGTTGCCTCTTACTAAGAAATATAACTAACATCTAAGTCAATGCAGTATGTTCAAACTACCATAACATGAATAATAAAGAACTGTGGTTGTATGAATGTGATCAGGACGAAGGGAAACCTCTCACTAAAAGTGCAATGCAGACATATCAGGAATTTGCCTTAGATAAGATAAAAGCAACAGCACATCATTTTCATACAATATTACTTTTGTGAAAAGCTCAAAATTAAATTTAAATTTTCACAGAATCACAGAATCACAGAATTTCTAGGTTGGAAGAGACCTCAAGGTCATCGAGTCCAACCTCCAACCTAACACTAACAGCCCTCCACTAAACCATATCCCTAAGCTCTACATCTAAACGTCTCTTTCATTGCTTCTAAGAACTTTAGAGTATCTTAAAAGGAACAATAAATAGTTAAGGAAAGATGGTCATCTCACTATCTCATTGTATAATCTTTCATAGTTTGCTCTTTTTTCGCTCATCTTTCTGCCTCATCTAGGAAATATTAATTTCAGTCATAATGCTGATATGGCAGAATCCTCCCCACCCATATACAAAGAAGGATCTGTTTTCTGGTGAGACATTTTCAGTGATCAGTCTGTGAGTTTAGCTTGAACTGACAGAGTAGAAGCCCTCTGTATATCAGCAACAGATCACAAAATTCTCACTTTGCCTGATGATTTTATTTACAGAAACAGTAAATACTTATTCTGCCCATAATACACAGGGAAGATATGGTCAGAATTAATGAGTAGGATGAACATCTAAATTATTTTTATATAGGGAAATGATCTAAGGTTCACTGTTCATCAAACAAATGCATGAATGTATTAGGTTGTATAATCTACTTTTTATGAAAAGCTTTCCAGGAATGAGAGGATAAAAAGGTTTTGCTTTTCTACAGTGATGCCCTTTACCATGGCAGTCCTTGCATTCCCTCTGCAGAAGGAGTAACCAGTTTACACTGAGGACAATGACATGAGGACAAGTAGGCATACAAGCCCTCCTTAGACTAGACAGTAGAATTCAGCCAGATCCATGGGAAATTAATGACAGAAATCATCCAGGAAAAAAAAAAAAAAAAAGAAAAAAGTCAGTTATTTCCAAATGCCCTTCCAAAAGATGCTCAGGTATCCCTTTAAGAACATGAATAGAGAACATGGTTGCATTCCTGCATTTTCCCTATCATGGGCAATGCTGGAAAAAGAAAAACACAACTAGAGCTGTCACCACAAACACTCTGAAAACTGTAATTGCTTGTTTATTAATTCCTTGGAGTGGAAAAAGCCTCTTCTAAGTTGTACAATATGTAAAGAATAAAAAGCATTTTTCCAGCCTCCTACGCCTGCTTCTGTATGCTCAGATATTTCATGCAAACAAGAAATTACAAAAAGTTTATAGCTGTCAGGAATTTAGCATAATGTGTCTGCTTTCAATCTCTTATATTTTATTATTCTAATAATACAATGCCATTTCCTACATTACTTGAAATACTTTTTAAGCAGGAGAACACAGATTGCAGAAACTGTTCCTGTATCAAGGCTTCATACCAGGTAAATTTTGCTTCTTGTGCTGACTGCTGCACTCTGATTTTAGACCCACTGTCTACCTCCTCACCTCCTTCACTGAGAAGGCTCTGTTTGTAGATCACTGACTGCCACTTTAAAATCCCTTGCACAGGAACACGCACACCTTCCTAAATGTATTAGGGATTTTGTCTATAGCAAAAAAGACTCAAACACACTAGTTGGAGCAATCAAATCAAATGTGGCTTTCCTCCTTCCTTTTACTTGCAAACTTTGCTTTGACTATCTGTTTATTCTCCCCTTTTCTTTTTGGGTACTACAATTTTGAAAGATGATTCAGAGATTCATCACTGCTTTAATGTCCTCCACAGGAAAAGAAACATCTCTGTTAATATACAAATAGAATCTAATGGGGATAAAAAAAAATAATCTTAAAACATATGCCTCTTTTATCCTTCCCCAGCAACTTTCTTCCAATGGAATGTGTCTCTTTAAACATTTTGTTATACTTTAAAGCTATTGGTGGTAATTTTACTCATTTAATTATATATATGTGGTAAAATGAGATTACTTCCAGATACAATAGTGCTTTACAGTCATCAGGAGATCTGCATCTTTTATCCAGATTCATTTAAAATACATAATGCATATGATTACTCATAAGAAATAAACTGATGCAAAGACATTTTTGTAAAGTGCCTACAGCAGTGCAAAACCTTGCCTTTCCTTGGCCTCGCCAACTTTCCTTCTCCCAGAGAGCCATGGAAGTTTATTTTACCCTGGGGACTAAGACCCCTAATGCCATAATGCTATTTTAAAAATGAAACAGTGATCATAAGAACAGTATATGTAATACAATGGGGTAATACGTTGTATATTTGTATACAATTCCTGCTTTGAGGCAATACTATGAGATTCTTTGCCCTGCACAGTAACTAAATAACCATAAATGATCTTTCATGCATATGCAAATCTGTTCCTCTAAGCACCTTATTAATTATTTCAAAGATACTTGGAGGTCACAACTCATGGAAATTTCTATGCATGAAGCCTCATTAATACAAGACACCACACAGCGAGATGGGATAGATTTTTGTTGGCATTTAACAAGGGCAGAGAGAGTATAATCTGTAACGTTTACTTTTTTATTCTAATGACCGATGAAATAGAGCCAGCTTCTATCCATAAATCCTTTCTCTGAGCTGATACAGTGGGTTTGAACCATGGGGCTGCTACCACAATTTTCTGAGCAACTAATCCTATCAATGCACCAGAGTTACTGTGCTCAGAGCTGTAGTTCTCCCATGCTGGCTGTTCTCAGCTGGAGTAGCACTGCTGGGCACTAGATTAGCAGCTAAACACTAAGGAATTAAGAATTTTGTTCTTTGTCCAAAAATCTCAGCAATGACACATTTTGTATAGGAATGTAGCAATGTTATGGCATTATCAAGGTGCTATACCATAGCTCATCAGATGGGATAGCCTTCTGAACACCTATTATCTTCTACATGATTAGGGTGAATAAGAGAAAAAAGAAAAAAAAAAAAAGAAAAAAAAAGAGAGAAAAGCAAGGATAGAACCCCACAGAATACCTGAACACAATTACAAAATGCACCTTCTGGCATACATGCGCCAGGAAGCAAGATATTAAATGTACTTGAGAACCACTATTTAAGTGCAATCCCTAAATCGTTTCCAGCACAAGTTATCATACATATGTGATAACACTGATCTTGTCTGTCATAGTGACCCTTTGCTGTAGCAGCTGTTGTTTATTTTTATTCTGGTGTGTGTGTGGTGCTTTCACCTCTAGATTGATCCAATAAAAGATATAAAAATCTTGCTATGTTGGTACATTCCCTTGATAAAAATCGGGAACAGTGAGTCAAATGTTAATGGAAACTGCAGGCTATGTTCATTATGTTATCTCTATTTTTCAAAAACACTAGAATGAACACAACTAATTGGAAGTGCAAAAAATTTAAATAGGCTTAATTACAAAACTAAACCTTCTACAGTTCTAGGGCAATGTGTGCACATATGCCTTGAAAAAATGGGCTAGATTTTAAGTAAATTAATTATTATATGAAAACAGAAAACTGAAATGACTTTTGCAACATACAAACCCAGAATACTAGTATTTTCTGTTCAAGACACCATGAATACCACTTCGACATTAGTTTGTAATGTTTAAAAATATATGAATTAATACAGACTAGGATTTTGATCGGTCTGTGTCACCTGGTTGCCTACTGCAACATAAAGCTCATTACAGTAAACACAACTCTGTTTTGTATTCCTTTTACAAGCAGGCTTAAATCAAGATCCAACCTTTCAATAAAGCTCAGATCAAATATATTTCGCTTTGAGTCAAGCACTGTTAGAGATAACATGTATTAAACCAACATTGCCACAATAAGAAAGAAAAGTAATTTCTTGGCAATGTCCCATGGTATTCATTCCTATCAAGAGGAAATAATTTTAGGCTTCACTGAGGTAATTAGAGCAGGCTGTGTCAAACACTGCTTTATCTTCCTCACATGTAAATACAAACTGCAAATTGCAGTTACAAAAACAAAGATTGTGAACTGTAGATTGCAAACATGCAATCTTATACTATTCGGTAGGAGTGCCATGACAGGTAGAAAAGAAAATCACATGATACTGTTCTGAATATTTCTTAATTGAATACACTAGTGATGAAAGCTGCTGAATCCATAGCTATGAAGGAGGGTAAACTGATTTGTGGAGCAGTAAGAGCACTGGGACTGGTAGCACAAGCTTTCTTCTTCACAGGTGTGGTGGAACTCAGCCTCCCATCTTTCTCACATGACAAAAGATAACTTTGTCATCAGTTCCTAACTCAAATAAAACCTAACTCTAGAAACAACCAAACCTCTTGCACACCAGCAAATCGGGTTAAAGGTAGCTACAAAAAGGAAGCAGTAAAGTCATAACAGCACCAATCAGACTCTTCAGGCTGCAATGCAGTCTGAAAGATAATGCTTAGAAATGCTTTTACTGATGCAGACCTGATAACACAACAAAGAGAACTGACAGAGGTAGCAATCAATTTTAGGTTTAGATGGAATAATATTTAAAACTGCTGAGTTTTCACAGATTGTGACTGAGAACCTTAGTAACACGAAGTGTGTCAGCACAACATTATGTCAATGCTTCTTAGAGATCAGCAGGCTGGCTCTGGTGCAAGCAGGTATGCCTGGACAGTACCAAAAACACTGTGCAGCAATGCTAGCATTTGCCTGGACAGTCCACATCAGTTTACCAACAGTGTCAAAAAGCCTGTCCTATATGCTATATTGACACAACTATATTTCTTTTCCTTCAGCATTACAATTCTCTGACTCAAGAATCTCTGTACTACATTGCACTGGAGCACAACTCATTGGCATAGGGCAGCACCTCATCAGGCAGTTTTCAAAGTAATATTCATACTAGCTAGATAATGGAGACAAAATGTATAGCACTTGTACTATTCTTATTCTTGCTACAATTACTACAACAACTACCGCTATGACAACTACTTTATTATTCTATTTATATTATTTGGAAAACAGCTTTTTCATTTGGGGAGTTCTGAAATGTGAAGATTAGCAATACTTTAGCTTTTCCACGCTCAGTTATTTTAATACAAAGTATAACATATCTGAGACTAGGTTGGCAGATGAACCCTATCTACGGTACCAACTTAGTGACCACACTGACCACATGATGCTACAGTAATGGTGAATGAAAGAGCACTGGGTAGAAAGTTCTTGTTAGGTTCTCCATTACAAGTTTTCTTACACAATACTAAAAATCAACACACATCAGTGTGTACATGCAGTAGCAGAGCAAGCTGCATTTGAGGAGGGATGGAAGTAAATCTGGCAAGTAAGCAGCACATAAACAGTAATTCTAGTGAAATGTGATTTGATGACCACTGATACATGTAGATCACTCCTGACGTTATTAATAATAAATAATTTTAATGGCTCTTATTAGTATACTTACAACATCCTTAAGGCATGCTCTCACTATGAGTAAATGCCACTCCTAAGAAATACTGACAATTTTTCTCCCATGTAGTGATTTGAAAGTTACCTGTCAGCTATTCAGGCATCCAGGCAGTTGTCATCTATGCAGCTTCTAATATGTTGGAAAATGATTCTTATAGCACTACATAGAACTTGTTGCAAATATATATGTATGTAAGAAAATATAGCAACAGGAAAAATAAATTCTAATATACTTCTTCAAAGTAAAATTTTTGAGAGGATTGCAGTCCATGAGCCAATGTAATGGAATCAATTCTCAAAACACATCTTCCAGATTCATAGTCTTTGTTTATTTATGCCAAACATTTCCTATTCAGTGAAAACAGGTTATCTACCACCTTTACTGGGTGATCTACATTTTGTTCAATGCAGTGACAATTAGTAGCAATAACTACATCAACAGGAAGGCTATTGGAAATTCCTATTGCAGTCTTTTTTTTTTTTTTTTTTTGTTAGCTCTTGAAGACAGGCCAAGAGAGTTAACATCTTATTTCACTCAGAAGTGGAGATGTGCAGGTCAAGGATTTTTTTATTTTTATTTTTTAAACCAGTAGTGTAATGCTATCTTCTGTTAGCACTTCACAATTATAAAACACTTATATACATATAAAATATCTGCATTTGCTTTTAAAAGAAATGCTCTTTGGAATCCAGTTAATATTCCAGTTCACATGCTCAGCAAGAACCACCTCAATATTCAAATATTTCCTCCATGAAATGAAACAATTCCTTTGGAAAGTGTAACTCCGTAGGTATACTGAAATTAATTGGCAATTAAAAAAAGAAGATCAAAATCATATATCTATATATATGATTTTTTTTTTTGAAAAGAAAACCCACTAAGACATACCTACACAAGGGAGGGAGTAGCCAAGCTCCAGGTCATGGATGAATTGACGGTCATTCAGCATAGTCACACAGTACAAATGGAAGCAGTCTAGGCAAATGACATGGCGATGCATGCACTGGAACACAAGCACGGGACTCCTGTTAAAAACAAAACAGTGAAAATGAATGAGTACTTTACCATGTATACTGTGGACCAAACTCCACAAAAATCCTCATATTAAACTTTGAATTTTGTAATAATTTTTCCTTAGTAGTAGACAAGACTAGTGTCTACATAAAGCCATATTTTCGCCTGGCATACTGCAGCACTTTTAAACAGAGATGGCTTCTAACATGAAACAGTTGTAAGGTACAGGAAACAAGTTTTTACTGAAACTTGAAACTGGCACTGTTTACTGTACTGAAAACTGGAACCTAAACCAAGGAAAATACGTTAAGAATGTATCCTTTGTATGAGGTGAGGTAAGATCATATATGGTAAAACATCAAATAGAAGCTAGGTGGGATTAGATAGAAATGTGACCAGCCAAAGGTAAACTGGATTTTGTGAAGACCACCCTGTGCCTTCAGCCTCTCAAATCAGCCACTGGAACTGCACAGAGAGAGCACTTCCTTACTGAAAATGAGCAAAATAATTCAGCTTCTGGAGAGAGGTATGGGATTCAATTGGGAACAAGATGTCTAAACTTCAGTGCTATATATAAGTATCTATCTGCATGCTAAGTGAAAAATTCCCACATAGTAAATGCACTCAATGGAGCCTGGAGCTGATCAGCCACCAGCTATCTGCTTTGGGCTGAAATGAATCACCCACTTGGCTCTGCTGTCTGATGAAAAATCCACTGATGATAATGCGAGCAAACATCCACCACACATGCAGATGCCTACACGGAAACAACTAAATATGGGTATCCCAAGCTTGACAGTATGCTGCTTGCGGAAATGCAGAAAAAGAACACTTGGGACAACCGAGGAAAAACAGTTTTACTCCTGAGCTTGAAACTCCCCAGCAGTGGCCTCAACAAGGAGGGGCAGTGGCTTACAAAATCCTTCTCCGAATGAGTATACATGTATAGTGAACAATATAGTAAATATTACATGCAGAAAATAGCGATAAGCCTATGGTTTTCTATATGTTAACTTCAGCTAACTGTGGGTACACATACTTTACCTGTCAATTCCAAAGTTGGAAGGCCAGGCTAGATGAGGCTTTGGGGAACCTGATCTAGTGGGTGGTGTCCCTGCCCATGGCAGGGAGTTTGGAACTACATGTAGATGGTCTTCAAGGTCCCTTCCAACCCAAACCATTCTGTGATTCTATGATTCTGTGAAAGTAATGACTATAACCTCTTTGATAAAGTCATGTGCTCTGTGCTGCACTATACCACTTGCCTACCCCTTCCTTGAGGAGTTGAGTACTACCAACCTCAAGCATCAAAGATGGAAAAATAGAAAGAGAGATGCATTAAGCTGAAAAGAGTGGTGAGATTCTCATCCAAATGCTGAAATAATATACCAATATTTTTTTTCCTCCTGTGGGCAAACATGGGTAAAAACGACTTAAATCTCAGAATCACAGAATCATCTAGGTTGGAAGATCATCTACTCTAACCTCTGACACTAACAAGTCTTCCCCTAAACCATATCACTAAGATCTACATCTAAACGTCTTTTTTTTTTCTTTTTTTCTTTTTTTTTTTTTTTCTTTTTTCCCCCAGCAACTAGGAGGAAAGAGAATTATATAGAAATATAAAATCCAGAATTCTCACATATTCACCATATTCTGTGAGACAGGTATTAAAATACATCAAATTCAGCAGAACTTGTGATAAAATCATTACAGTTAGCAATACTGTTACAGCTTCTGTAAATCCTGCTAGCCGATGCTTTGAAAAACCACTGAAACACTAAATCACCAAGCCCTCAATGTGGGAATACAAGCACAAAATGTAATCAATAATAATTTCAGATACTGTATATACGCATTTAATCTTCCATGAAAATATGCTTTAGAGTTGGACATAGTATAGAATTCATGGCAGTGTGTGTTGGTATCTCTAAAAATATAGTCTCTATATTTTAAGGATTTTGTTGAATAAAGAAGCTTAAAAACTGAATTAAATAAAACCTCCCCATTACTAATCCTTATTAGTTGCCCACTTGCTGTTCTGAATGTAACAAATAATAATTTTAAAGACAGCTGTAAGGCAAAATGAGAAGTTGATCTGTATCATTTTAGCTCTAAATGGTCCCAAAATCATTAAAGAAAAACCTGGAGGAGCAGTTATTTTGTCCTTACTGTGCAGAAGTCCCCATGGCTCATCAGTCAATGTAATCTTAAGAAAAACAACTCAAAGATTTCTTCCAAAAACAATCAAACTTGCTTATAGCTTTAAAGGATCTCACTCCTTTAGGGTTAATTGCTCATTTTTATTGCTGTGCTATCTATCTTTTTAGCTTCACTGGAAGCTCCTTGTATCTAAAGTTGTACTTCTCTGACCTTCATTTTGAAGACAAAATATAACTTTTGTGTGAGGAGCGATTCAGTGGTTGAGTATTGCTGAAAAAAACAGGCCAAAAATGAAAATGGTGTTATTAAAACTTCCACCTAAACTTGTAGGAAACCAAGACTAATAGCACTCCACTATGCAAATGAGCTACCACTATTAGTTACTAACATAAATTATTTTGTGATATCAATTTTGCTTCTTAATGTATTACAATTCTTTGAAATCAAACCATATTCTCCACAAGGAGCATGGCCATACAGGTACACATTTAAACTGTATCTTTAGGAAAAAACATTAATGTTAAATTGTACTATATCTGAACATTATCAGACTTGCAAGCAATGCGTATAAACTACATATAAATCTGAGTTCTGCCTGTATCATGAAACACAACCTTAGCTATCAAAACTAAGTCTGTTAATTTTGCAGCTCATGGTATCTGTGTCATAAGGCTTTCAGAAATATAATCTGTATGCAATGCAGATTTATCCAAATTAATTTGGCATTAGAACAGTCACTACATTGCAGCATTTGCAGATCTTGTTTCAAAAGAAAGCACTTTTAAAAGAGATATGAACTTTTGTTCCTGAGATCAGTAAAGACCAAAATGTAGAGATTATATTCATAACGCTGGGGTGGAGCTAGTAAATACTTATTTAGGATAACCCCAAGAATTATTAATAGAAGCCTTGCTTGAACCAAACACAATGTATTTTAGAAAGGAATATTATGAAAGTAAAAAAATTTGCTAGATAGTGTAACAAGGGCCCTTGCTCAATCTAACATAACAGCCTAGTAATGTAAATCTGATGTATATTTTAAAAGGTATTTCATAGGTTCCATTTACATAATGTGTTTGGCTGAATTAGAGGCTTCATGAGAATAATATATAAGAAAAATGTTTCTCACAGCAAGGGATAAATTGGTCTTTTTTGTTCGCCAATTAGGAATGTAACCACTTTTAAAAATTGAAAATCCACCATTACAATGCATCACAGAAAATTTCCATAATAAGTCACTTGCTCCTATGCTCTGATTCCTTTTCATTAGAATTTTATCAGCATGAATTTACTTAAATGAAAAAGAAAGGAGAACCTAAATGTTTCTGCTTCATGTTATTACTGTCGGATAACTGTGGCACAACAACAGGACGGATGGAAACACTGTCTGGTCTGCACGCTCTTTCCTTTTTCTCCTAACTGAGAAACAGAAAAAGCACAGATAATTCTCAGATACACTACAATAGTGCACTGGCTAAATAAAGATATGAAGACTTGATCTTGTTTAGATAAGAATCCCACTGGGAAATGAATTGTTCTAGTATATCCCAAAATCTCATGACTGCTATTAATATACTGGGAATGAGTCCAGTGGCTACGAACATGAGGGGCTACTTAGCATCAGGAATTATTTGCATTATATGACAGTGGATTAACTGACGTATCTTTCAGTGCCTACCTAAGAACAACTTGGTAGGCATTTGTCCCCCTCTTGGTCTTTACCCTTCCAATTTTGAAAAAAAGCTTGAATGACTAACAGTTAAACAGTATACCACATACATCACTCCATTATTTTTCAGAAAATGTGAGTAGCCGCAGTCTGAAGCACTTTGGAGTGAGAACTATAGCTAATCCTGTATAAATCTGTGAAAAACATGCCGGACAAATCTGTGAAACCCCCTCGAGGTCATTTCTAGGTGACAGTTGGATTTTTCTCACCTCAGTCTGAAAATCTTAACCAAATAATAATCAAAAACCTTAGCAGATGTCTATAAGACTGCCTTGTTGGGATTACAGTCAGTGAAGCAAAAATAGCCATTTGGGATTCATTTCTGTGCAGCAAATAAATCTGAATGCACAAAGCTATATCACAGCCTTTAACCCCACCTTTGAGTGCTATATTTATCATAACACACTTGTGCATTTCTAATACATTTTTTCATGTTGGCAATTTTCCTGTACTTCAAAAAGCTTTCTATATAAGTACCATGAAATCATTTTCATTTATAAATGGATCTCTTTGCTATTCCAAAATGAATTTTTGTTAACTTACAGGTCAGATCGATAAGCACCATTCAAGAAAAGATGAATCACTGAATAAAATGTGTAAAAAGTGAAATTATGGGAAATGCAAACTTAGACTACGTAGACACTACAGGCACTCTCATACTTCATAAACAATCGAAGTAATTAAACAGAAATACTATCCTTGAGTAGCACTCAATCAGTTTTTGTCTCTACCCTTGTAACAGACCAAAATTACAATGCCTAAAGAAGCCACTTCATTCATCCATCACATGTGTAGGAAGAGTAAAGTCGTCTAATTCATACAAAGCTGGTGCCACATCTGGTTTTCCTTTCTATTGCATAGAGTCCACTGTCCTATTTAAGACTATTGAAGGAATTGCTTCCTGTTTATCATGCTTTACATGCATGGTTTTCTTACCGTGAAAAATACTTCCAAGTATTTCCAGTTAGAGTAGGTCATTAAATTCTATTAGAAACATACTACAATTTATACAAAATATAAATAAATATAGAAAATTACCACAGTGATTTCTGTTTTAGAATGCAGGCAGTTTGCAGGGAAGAACAGCAACCAATTCTGCCTTTTAATGAGAAATATGCTATTATAGACTGACCACAGTGTATATGCTATATACAGACTAACCCCTGCAACTGCAGAGAGTAACCTGTAAGTAACAATGAAGACTCCTAAATACTTAGGCAAGGGCTATGTATTTGAAATAGGTATCATGACCTCACAAGAGAAAGGAATCAATGATAAAGAATACCACAGAGAAGAACCCATTTTTCATAGACTTTTAGGAACGCAGAAATATACATCCCTGTTTTTCTCCTCATGGTTCATGAAAAATAAATCTTTACACAGACTGTGTCAATTAAACAAAACAGAATATATAAATACAGTATTCTCAAAAAGCTAACATATTAAATCCATTAAAACAACAAAAATATTCTAGTTTTGTGTCTTTGATCGCTTGCCACACAACACATCAAAGGTCGTAAAGTGAAGGTTACAAACAGCATGAGACATCACTGCTCGAGCTTAGATTTTCTGGCTGTGCTTCTGTATAAAAATGTATTCTGACCCACAGCTGTTAACTTAAAGGGGCATTGGCAAGTGAAATCTGACCTACTTTCTCCTTTCTTGTGTAATTTTCTTCTAAAATGTGCTTTCATGTTTCTTATTTCTGTTGGAAAGCAGTGCCAAACAGCCAGAACCCAGGGACAGTCTGAGAGTAATAAACCAGAACACGGGAGGACAGGCACACTAACAATTAGCACACATGAAGGCAAGTGCTCCTTTCAGAAGTGTTTCTGTTAACTCTTAAATTTCTTCTCATACTATGGAAGTGACACGCATTATTGCCTGTAAAATTTGCCACCACTGTGCCTGGGAACAGCATCTGCCACCCCATGACACAGGCAAGGGAACTGTTACATGTACTGGCATACTTACATTAGTGCCCTGCATTAAACAGAGCTGTGCCCGCTTGCTCAGACACCCCCTGTCTGAACTCCATGTTGAGACAAAGAACAGACACTGATTAGGCTGCAGAAGAAACTTCTCCTGTAATCTATCAGCCTAGTTGTCTATAGAGCTCTGTGCACAGCAAATAACTGATAAATCAGTCATGCTTTGAAAGGAGATCAGTAGAACCTGCTTATTTTCCTTCATTGTACTTTTAAAACCTTATTAATGCACTGCTGGGGAGAGAAGGAAAAGACTTCAGTAAAGGAAGCCAAAGATGACAAATGTGACCCACGGAGGCAGCTCATACTGCCCTAACCCAAACCCTGAGGCCCGTTGACAGTGGGACTACGAGAACAACCCCCAGGACCAGGACACTGTAAGTGTGCAATGTCTTTGTTTTCCACAGAGCATGGAGGGCTTTGCATGGTTCTGCAGAGCTCAGGAGCCCTTGGGCATTTGCTCTGCTCCTCCCAACAAGCCCTTGGAAGTTCAAGGACTGCCCTGGCATCAGGCTCACCATGTTTTTTAACACATACTGTAACTGCACTTAGTAGAACACCAGAAATAAGACCAAAATCATCAGTAGGATCACAGTGGAAACGGCAGAGAAGCATCCTTACATGTTAGCTCACAAAGTCTGCAGCCTGCAGAGCACCAACGTACTGTGAACTGATTCCTCCGTACTCTCTTTTGCATCTTTTCCACCTCCTACAACCTATGTAACTTGTAGCTTTACCTTTTGCTAACAAAGAGAGGCAGATGCTTTGTTCACCCTCCCCAGTTTTCAGCAGGATTACAGGAAAGGCAAAACTGTACATTGCAGGCAATCCACATGCTCCCTTTTGCTCAAAGAGCCTCCCTTTCACAGGCCCTTGACTTTGTGAACACAGACATTCAGCTTTGACAGACTAGACACATACATGTATGGCCAGAAATTAGTCTGGTTTGGTTTTCAGAACAAAATAAAATTAAAACAAACAAGGAAACACTGAGTAACTGATGAGGCTGGGAGAATGAAGGGATATCACAATAAGAGGAGGAAGGAAGGGCTAACTCCACCTACACAAGCAGCACGTCCACAAATTAAAGACGAATAAATGAAATGCTCAGAATAACTCTGTGCCCCACTGGCCTCTTATTTCCCTGCCTGGTTTCTGAGGATCCCATCAATTTCTTCCAGTGATTTAAACCTTATTTAGTCTTACTCGCTACATCTATACTAGTTAAATAAATAGTGTCAGCAAATGTTCTTATGCCACTGGAATGCAATCTTCTGTGATGTTAAATTGTTGGAGGGGGCCCTGGCATGGCTTTAGGCTTGCAAAATAGCAATGTTCCAAACAGTTCCTGGGCTTAGTTCAGGAGTTAGCATGTACTGTCTCCAATGGGCAGCAGCAATTAGCATGTGGAGAGTTTAATAGTACAGATTTTGGCAGAAGCTTATTCTGGGACTCTGCTTTTAATACCGGAGCTTACTAAATTACTCTGTTTTCTTATTCTTAGGCTTACACCTCCATTCCCCAAACCAAAACTTTGGAGACAGCCTGTGAAAATTATGTTTTCTGTAAATACATAGAATTAAAGTTTCCTAACACTCAAAGCAAAGCAGAATCATGACCTCCTTTTGCCTTCTTGTGAATGTTGAAATCCCTGTAAAGACACAGGAGGAAAAGAATACTGGAAATCATCTTAAGGGATGCTGTCATATGCATAATCCGTTTCGATCCCTTGGACTCCAGGAGGGACTAACATTGTTGTATACAGCATGTTTCCACTGTGAAAATTTCAGTTATTCCTTCCCAGTTAACTTTGAAAATAAACCATGGTACAATAACTTTGAGACCGTGCCTTCTTAACATGTATAGAAGAAAAGAAGACTTTAAAACAAGGTAAGGTAGAGAATGGGGGAAGGTGAGAGATAAAAGAAATATGTAACATGAAGCAGGAGATACAAGCTCTAAATTAAGTGCATTTGCTCCTAGAGAATTATCTTTCACCACGTTAACATTATGTTTTATGCTTTTTCTCATCTTTCTTTTCCAATATGAATATTCAATTTAAATGTTCATCCAAACAATAACTTGAGGCTGCTTCCCAATAAATGAGTCTTCAGTCTCAAACAAAGATATGATTATTATCTTATAAACAAAAACACCCTGAAGTTACTGTTTTAATAGAGAGATTTCTTTATAGAAAGCAATTTTTTCAACTCCTTGATATCATTATATTTTACAGATAATATTTTACCCTTTCCTCCTCAAGGCAAATACCTTTGCATAAGTGTCAAGGTGCAGTTACCTGAGAACACCTTCTGCATCAGCACCTCTATTCAAAGGGAAGAAGAATGAGCCTTGGGCTAGCAAATCTCATTGTACATACTCTGACTTGGTAGATTGTAAGCATGGAAAACAGTTAAATTCCTTTAATAGTCTGAAGAAAATAGTTTGCAATGTCCACCAGCAAATTTTACTAGCAGTGAGAATGGCTTATGTCCTTCTTATGTTGTTTTTTCATTTTTTACCATCACTAGCATAAGAATATTCATAATGTGATTTCTTTGATGATAGAGGAGGGGAGAGAAAAGGAAGGGAGGAGTGGAGAGGAGAAGAAGAAAAAAAAAAAACAAAAAACAAAGAAATTAAGTAGTAAAAATGGACAAGTCATTACAAAGTTTAGGAAGTATCACTTCTCCATTTGTAAATGCACCAATATTCAGGAACAGTTTGCAGAAAATTATAAAGATTTACTGAAAAAGATTCTGGCAATTCTCCAAATAATTTTATGTGTCTCTTTCCTGTTTAATCTCAGCATACATTTTCATTAGGTTTGTATTGTTTATTTGGAGGCTGACTGGTCCTCTTAGTGCCTGGTTTTTTTCAAAGAATTACAGGAATACTAAGGAATAATCTTCCCCCATTCATCCATCTGATCTAATAATCTGTGTAAAACTTAGAAAGACTGACATTCACCAAAGTAATGACTTTTCATTTCCATAGAACCACTTGTATTAAAAGCATGGCCAGCAGGTTGAGGGAAGTGATGGTCCCCCCTCAACTCTGCTCTCATGAGACCCCACTAGGAGCTCTGTGTTCAGCTCTGAGGCCACCAGTACATATAGGACATGGAAGTATTAGAACACATCCAGAGGAAGATCAAGGGGCTGGAGCGCCTCTCCTATGAAGACAGGCTGATTGTTCAGCCTGGAGAAGAGAAGGCTCTGGGGAGACTTTATAGAGGTCTTCCAGTGAATAAAGAGGGCCTACAGGAAAACTGGGGAGGGACTCTTTGTCAGGGAGTGTAGGGATAGGACAAGGAGTAATGGCTTTAAACTGAAAGAGGGTAGGTTTAGATTAGATATTAGGAAGAAATTCTTTACTGTGAGGGTGGTGAGGAACAGCTTGACCAGAGAAGCTGTGGATGCCCCATCCCTGGAAATGCTCAAGGACAGGCTGGATGGGGCTTTGGGAAACCTGGTCTCATGGGTGGTGCCCCTGCCCATGGCAGAGGGTTGGAACTGGATGGTATTTAAGGTCCATTCCAACCCAAACCATTCTGAGATTTTATGATTCAGTTCTAGATCTTGATGTCCAAATGATGTGCAGAGTACAGTCAAGACAATAAAATACTAGCATCTGTAAGATATATCTATCTCCTAAATGTACTGAGTACTGTAGTAATGGAAGCAAGAGCATTCACATCGTTTTAGAATACCATCTCTGAAAATCCTGTGGAAGCTGTTTGTGGTGCTAACATGGAATGCCTTCTGAAAAGAAGATATATTGGAAGTAAAAAAAATGTGGCGGCCATTTTCTCTGTTCTTCAGGTAGACCTAATTTCTATTTAATGAAATAGTGATATCATATTCATATATGTCCCAGAACTTCCTGGAAAAAGACTGTGCATGAAAGGACATATATCTTGAGAACTCTCATTAATACTTCATTTTTGGCCATCTTTTCTTTGTTTTCATGAGGCAGTTTACTTTTCAGCTCACACTGAGCTAGCTATTGTGGACTAACAAATAAGGAAGGAAGGAAATACGGGCTTCTGACCTTACCCTTTCCTTGTCCTGATTCAAGCATTTGCTCAGAGTATGCAGCAAGCAAGCTCTGTAGCTTCCTCAGTGCGGATATAACAGCTATAATTGTCAACACTAATTAATAGTTTTGATTTCTCATATTTATCTACGGCTTTCCCAGCATACATAGATCATTCCCACTGAGGCTATTGATATTCACTCTTCTCGTATATTCTTTCTGTGTGTAAAAGGAATTAACCTGTTCTCAAGAGAAAAGACAGGTTACAAGTAGAAACCTGGTCTGTATCCCAGTAATTTCTAAGAAAAACTAAGACAAATATATTTACAAATCTTGAGAAATATTATCAGACACTTATTAAGGTAAGTTTTCCTCCACCTTCTATTTCCTTTTGACAGATCTGTCAGCACATGACACTTACTGCATATGATCTAGGGTTTGGATTACAGTTTATCTAACTGGAAAAAATAGTAGGTGTAAGAAGGAGCTGCTCAGGAGTTTTGGGAACTGGTAAGGCCAGTGAATCTCACTGCTATGCTCTGCCTGACCTGATTTAGAGTTCAGATTCCAAGAGAGCAAAAATTCATTAGCCAAGTTAAAGCTGAAAGAGCAATATGGTGCTGTTTTTAAGATGCTTATGCTACGAACTATGTCAAGCAGTTACATCTTCAGCTGCACAGGTGAAGTCAGCCGCAAAGCTGACTCTGCCTCATCCCACCTTTGTGGCAACTTCATAACCCCCTGGCAGACTGGGAAGGAAAAGGGAAAAAGGAATCAAAACAAATAGACTCCTTGAAATGACAGCTACAGCTATGAAAACTAGGAATACTCAGCAATGCAAGAATATGAAGAATTCATATCACTTCCTGAAATTGCCAAAATCTGTGAGCATGACTGATCCGCAAAAGAAGGTTCAGGCCAATTCTTATGAAAACCGGTTCACACACTCCCAGTGATATGATGCATCAATTATGTTTCCTATTCTCTCGTACATTATCTTGCCTCATGGTGATCTATTCACTCGTGTTATTTGTCAGGTTTGCCTTCTTCTAAACAACAGTTATGAAAGAGAGCAGCCCTTGAACCCTAGCCTGCGTTATTAAAGTGTGAGATAGTGACATTTCCTTGTCTTATGGCATCAGAAAATCTGCAGCCTGCTACTGCTTCAAATCACCATGCTGTATGTGATCATCTGTGTGCTGAAGCAGTGCAGGTTTTATAAATAGTGCCTACACAGGGTTTCAGTGTACTTGCGCAAAAGACCTTTTATTTGAGAGCTGGCCTCACTACAGACAGCCTTGTTACAAGGGGTGAAGTTTATCAGATTAGAAGCAACACTGTTAGTATTCAGGACACATTTCCAAGTGCACATGACATGTCAGCTGCTTACATATCTTCCAATTCTGCTTCACATATTCCTTTTAAAGTTAAACATGAAGTGACAGAAGTGCAGAAATATCTGCGTCCTGCACTCTGTGAACACAACAGCTCAAAAAAAAGCACCTTGACATGTCAGCTGACAACAGCATAAAAAAATCCCTGACCTCTGTTGAAGCGTTCTGATTTTCCAAACATCAACTACTTAGAGAGGAGGACTGAAAATACATAATCATGAACTCTACAATTAAATATATATAAAGAAAGCACGAGGAATCTAGTTTGTATGCCCCCAGATGCACTCTCAGTCTTCATTCCTTTTCCTGTATCTGTACAGCAACTACCTATTCTACCTTACAAAGGCATCCCACAGAGATCTAAAAATAGGGCTAGTTAGTTGTTTATTTCATGTACTTGTGGCTATTTTCTTTTAAAAAATATTTTCCTGCATCTTGCGTTGACAGTTACAATGCCTTGAGCAGATAGTTCTTCCATCATTTAAATAAACAGAGCACTCTCTGCAGCACTACCTTTTCCTCCAAAATTAATTCCCTACGACTTTGTTCTCTTTCTGTCCTTAAGATTCCTCCTTTGACATCTCTCTTACTCTACCCTCAGGTGTTGCCAAATTAAGACCAACTTGGTCACCATGGGTTCCTGTAAGGACAAATTTTGTTGAATCTAATTCAACAAAAGAGGATGACCCTCCCATGAAACATTTTTCCTATTAATCTGATCCTGCACGCTGCATTTATAGACTACAGTTTCTAGGAATACAAAGGAAATAGGTATAGATTCATTTATGCTAAACACAACACGATGCACATTGTCAACAGTTTTCTTCTTAGCACTATTCACATCTTTATTTTACATTAAATTAAGTACCAAGAAACTTTTGAGCTTTTAATATCCAACGTTTGACAAGTTATATGGTGAAATAAGACCTGCAATTTAACTAACAGTTGGATGTTGGGGCTGGTCTAAATAATGGTTTAAATACATGTTTTCAAAGGGTGGAAAAAAATGTTGCAGCTTTTTAAAAGCCACACATGCCACTGCATGACCTTAACATCTTGCACATGCAGTGAATTTCATGGCATACATTCGTTGTGTACCTTGAAAGGTGAAGAGTTTCAGCAACCTTGTCAAGATTCTTATCTGTACTCAAAGGATGAGGCCTCATTTTAATCTTGCTTAGTTCTGCATTAATCAGAACTGGCTACACTGAGGACAGTAAAACTGGTCAACTGTGAAACCAGTGGGAGATCAATATTTTGTGGCAAACTCTTCTGTGAGTGCTTCTCAGATAATGGGTTACGATGCCTAGAGAGGTCACAAAGAACAATCAGAAAACTGCAGCAAAAATGTCACCTCAATTATAAGGCAAAGAAAATAAAATTACTGTAACACTTTTAAGGAGGCCAAAACCTTCACATTTAGGTGAGCCAGAAATATGTCCTTGCTACAACGAAAGCTAATGGTATCTTGGGCTGCATTAGGAGGAGTATCACTAGCAGGTCAAGGGAAATGATCCTTTCCTTTTATGCAGGATGGGTGAGGCCAAACCTGGAGTGCTGCATCCAGTTCTGGGCTCCCCAGTACAAGAGAGACAGGGCCATATTGGAAAGAGTCCCGTGAAGGGCCTGGAATATGATGAAGGGACTAGAGCACCTCTCCCAGGAGGAAAGACTGAGAGCTGGGGCTTTTCAGCCTAGAGAAGAGAAGGCTCAGGGGGAACCTTATCAATTAATACCTGAAGGGAGGATGTAGAGATGGAGCCAGGCTCTTTTCAGTGGTGACCAGTGCCAGGATGAGAGGCAACGGGTGCAAAAGGAAACACAGGACCTTCAATCTGAACATAAGGAGAAACTTTTTTTTACTGCCTGGGCAACGGAGAGCTGGCAGAGGTTACCCAGAGAGCTTGTGCAGTCTCCCACCTTGGAGAACCTCAAAAACCACCTGGATGTGGTCCTGGGCAACCTGCTGTAGGTGGCCCCACTTAAGCAGGGAAGCTTGGACCAGATGACCATCAGAGGTCCCCTCCAATCTCAACCAAACTATGACTCTGTGAATGAGATATTAGTATTTAATAGAACAAGTAAAAAAAGCAAATCTAAAAACTACTGTATTTCATAAATGTAATGCAGAGTTGTCTCATTCAGTCTGTAAAAGGTGACTAACACTAGCTAACTAACTAAATACAAATCGACAGAACAATGTGCATGAGTGGTTCTGGGCAATGTATTTTTAAGCAGGAAAAAAGTTATGGGAGAGCTTTATTTTATTTTGTTCATGTTGAGGGTCATATATATTAACTTCAGCAAGCACAGTATCCTTTCCCTCCCATGAGAAACAAAACTGCTTGCAGGGCTCCTCTGTACCCTTGTTTAATCTGTGACACTGCAATTGGAATTTGTCACTCTAGGAGCTACATCTGATGTTACAGCCTGAAGCAGAGCTAAACCAAAATAAACAATCTGCTCCATTCTGCTTAGACTAATACGACAGTGATGTAAACCCCAGCACAGCAGAAAATGCATAAATGGGTTGCCACACAGCACATGCACACATAAAAGGAGAAACAGAGCTCAGAAGTTTTATTACTAATACACTTTGGGTGAAAGAAGCCTTGCTTGGGCTTTGGTATTGCTAGGCGACAGTCTATTTTTTATTTTTTTATTTTTTTTTTAGCATTAATGTGGAAATATGCTTATTATTTCAAAGTAGCCTAAAAAAAATAAAAATCAGTCAAGTGTTTGCTGCACCACTACTTGTGCAAAGTTATTAAACTGGGAGAGCTGAACAGGATTATTTTACCATAAGCATCCCACAGTGACACAACTGTGCAAATATTTGTCCCAATAACTTCTGTTTGAATACAGTATTCATCCCTCCCTCTCTGTCTGTTTCTCTCTCTGGTTTTTGATTTAGGGTCTCTGGAGTTTTGCCAATGCCAGGCTGTTCATTCCAGTTGCACATACAGGCTCAGTTATGCAAATAGTCACGTTGAAGTCCTAATCTGGTTATTTCTTCTACTAGGGATCACTTGATCAGAATGATGATGGGGAAAAAGTACTGCACATAATTCTGTTAAATTCGTCAGCTGAAATGGCTGACATTAAATTACATGCAGTTATTTTTCCTTTTCACTCTCCCCAAGCCCTGCAAGGGCAACTGGATGAGCAAGTCGTGTTTTCTAAAAAGATACAAAGAGGTTATCTTGTTCAAATAATTTTATTTCAGGAAAAAAGGAAAAAAAAGAAAAAGAAAAAAAAAAAAGAGGATGGAGTTAAAAGGAATGCAACAAGGTCACTTCAATAACAACAGAATATTTTCTTTTCTCCTAACTGCCTTATTATTTATATATTTTCAAATTCAAAGATGCATTTTCACATAAAGCATTTTTATATAAAAGGACAGAAAAAACACCATCATCAACAAAAACAAAAAATTATGTGAATTAGGCAGGTCATGAAAGTCAAGGGCCTAAGAGCAAAAAGCCTCTCTCCATGCCAGGCACAATTTATTTGGCCCCAGTGCAAGCTTTCCCAAATCACCCTGCCTGTGACCTCAGCCTGCATCTGTACAATTCTTTCTCCAAAGGAAGAGAGGTTATCTGGTCTGAATGAGGGCTCAGGTTCTGCATCTTGTCTCATCAGATGTCCCTACAACAGCTAAAATTAAAATTAATTCTAGCAAAGACACTTAAAAAGCAGTGGCTGGCTGCCTGCATTTTGCAGAGAAGCAGCAGGCTTTTTACAAACACGCTGCTCTGCCTTCTTGCTCCTGTCTTGCTGACAGCCCAAGCTGCGAACGGCTTGTTTTCCTTGTTTCTGCAGAGCGTGTTGGACGCTGGCAAGGCAGGACTCATCCCTTGCTCATTACTTTTGACTGCACTACAGCACCACAGCATTGCAATATTAACAAGTCTGGAATTCATCTTGATTTTTCAAAGTCATCCTTTAAACAGCAGCTTCTTTTTTCCCACCACATCCTACCAATAAATGCATCACTGTCTGCATGTACTTATTTCTATTTCCAAGTTGTATCTCAGACTGGATCTGGGTATTTCCCAAAGCCTCCCTTCCCCCTCTATCCAGGCTCTAGACAACTGAAATATTCAGATCTACCCCTAGATGGGGATACTGTCCACGAATCACTGCATTGATATTGCAAATTCAATTCTCTGAGGACAAGAAGCTGAAATTAAATACTGACTATTTATTAATCTCCAGCCCATTTATTAACCCCCTCATCCTTTATACACACTTCTCTGGCTTTGGCTGGCACATGCCAGTAATCATACACAAACCTTTAACTCTTTCTCATCCCCTTTCTATCCCACAATAAGAGCTATTTTCAAATTACATACATCTGGACAGGAAAAGGATGAGCTAAACAATGCACGGAGAAAACTATGGATGCTTGCTAGGTTAGCAGCAGCCAGCAGCTGATGTGCTGACAATTCTGCCAGGAGGTCCTACACTGAGATACTTTGGTAAGATATAATCATGTCAAGAACACCTTGGGGACATACACTAATTTTTCTGGGTACCTCATATTATACATACATGTAAATATCTTTCACTTTCACTGCCATGCCAGTTATCTCCTTCTTATTATTTCCTGTTTCAGTTTCACATTTTTCTTATGTGGTTACAACTGATGACCATTTTAATCAAGAGCCAAAGCACATCCCTAAAGAATCTATTCAATATCCAAATAAAATAATTTCATGAATTCTTCATGATTTTTGCAAGATACCCAGAGTGATTTCACATAACAGAAAGGACAGTGATGATACAAACAGATCAAACAAATTTGCCTATTTACAGGTCCCTTTCCACTCGCTTGCTTTGGGAACCTCTTCCTTGTCCTTGTTGACTTGCATCTCTTATGGGCATTCCCACTTGCACTGAGACTGCAACTCACTGTCATGTGAGTCAGAAATATCTTATATCCACTATGCACAAAGGTAAATGGATAAAGACAGGAAGCAGAGAACTCAATCCTCTGTGATTGCTGCTATCTGCCAAGCTGACTATCATGTGATTTCACTCTAACTTGGAGCCAGAGAGATTCTGCTGTTTGCTCCCTTGATCTACTTCTAGAAAGTTTGTATGTTCACCTCCATGTATAAGAAATGTATAGAAGAGGTATTAGTGCTACTGTATGAAAAGATGAAATAATTCTACACTAAGTTAAAAAAAAATAAATAAATAAAAAATAAAAAGGAATAAAGAACACACATAGTGGAACAAAGCAGACAGTCAAACACAAGTAGACAGAATAATTATAGATGTCTGAATAAGACTCCAGATGGCATTTTGGGCATCACAGTTAATAAGCAGGCTGTTTCAGGGGACCAGCATGTTAGCACATTATTGCAACAACTGGAAACCAGCAGCTGAAGCATGTCTATCTGATTATCCAGGGAGCAGGCTACATGAAGCAGCCAAATCTGAGAAAAATACAGCGTCTGGATGCTTACTGGTACGGCACGTTCAGGGATCCATTTTTCTTAATAACAGTAAGGACATGCTTAAAAGAAACTACCATAGCCATAACTAACAGTCGCTTCATCAAGAAGTGCTCTTAACCCAGTTACTCTGGCCTTAAGTCTGGGCATTTAGGAAAGGTATCATTTACGCATGAATTACCATATCCATATATTGAAATTATTTTTTTTTACATTCTGGTCAGATGAAAATGGTGCTGGTTCCTATGTTTATCTGTCTAAACTTATTTTAGTAAAAGGAACAATAATAACTGAAGGGGAGTATACACTAAGATTTCCTTTTATTCCCCTTTTCACCATTGGAATCTGTGAACTCCTTTTGCAGTTGCAAGTGTTCAAGTTGAATGTTAAATTGTCTGCCAAAATAAGCTTGGTATCTTGTCAGTTATCTCTTCTAATGAAATACATCATCTTCAGTACAGCAAAGAGTCCCATTGCTGATATGTAGCCCTCAGAAAATGTGTTTCATGGATGGAAGGTCTGATATTTCCATCAAGCAAAATCTGAGAGAGACCCTGAGCAAACCCATCCCAAGGTAATCTCTAACTTGATTTTAAAACAGTAATTTTTCGAAAACATAATATATGATATTCTATCAAATGATAAAAATAATATGTCTTCTTACTTTCAATTTCAAATCAAGGTTACATTATAGAGCTCCTACAGATATGCCATCAGAGACAACCTCCACAGCTTCACCTCTGGAATTTGAAGTTTTAGTGTTGAGTGAGCTCATTCTTTTTCTTTGATTTCTGTCTTTAGGTTTTCCCATTCATGACTCAAATGATCTGTCAGATTTCCTTGGACCCGAACACATCTATGCATACAAATTCCTACAAAACTAAAAAATGAAAATTTAACCACCAAGGCATGAACAAACTAAATAAAGATATTTCAAACTATCTCTTTATCTCCTGATATGCTTTTTAACTGTTTGCATTACAAATTATAGGTCTTTACTGTTCCATAGTTTACAAAAAATCTCCTTGCAAGTGTTTGTGAATTAAAATGTATTTCTGAATTTAAAAAGCATCTGTAAAGCCCTCCTGCCTCCCCAAGGGTATTAGTTGCTTGTGCTGAAAACAGAAAATAAACTGAAGACAGAAAATAAATATGCCCCTGTTCTCCCATTCTTTTGTCACCATATCACAAAATGAAAGAAAAAAAGTTTGGTTTCAAGAAGCTAGTAAGATCCCGTAGTTTTCTAGGTCACCGTGATATAAAACACATTTATCTGTGTACACACATTCAACCCTCACTGACTGAAGGATTTTCTGTTGTAATACTGAACAATACCAAGCTTGATGTACCTTAACGTTGGCACACATACCCATTCCTAATATCTTTTATCCTCTGGGAAGAAAGAAAATATCAAATACATCAGAAAATAAGACAATTTATGAATAATTCATGGTGGCTTCTTTGGTTCTTGCTTTCTTACTTAGTATCTATTTCAGCTTGTCTACATTTATGTTAAAATGAAAGAAAGAACTAGGAAAAAAAAAAAAAAGCAAACTGGGAAGACTGTCATGAAAAAAGTACAGGTAGAGGCTTAGGTTTGTAAATTATACTGCATATGATGTGCATCCTGATTTGACAGCATGCTGTGACTGGCAAGGCTTTGCTTTTTTTTTCTCTTTCCTATAAAGTTAATGCTGTGATAGTGAAAACCAAACAAATAAAAAAATCCAAATCAAAGCAAAACAGAACCTGAAATGCTAATAAACTAAATTCAAGTCAGAAAACAGCCAAAGGTATTTGTTGTCAAAATATAAGCTCACATTCAACATTTTAAACATAATTAATTAAGATGTAAATTCAACAAGAAAAATCAGAGTACTGATCATTATTTGTCTCCAGATTATTAAGTAAACTTTGTGGGAAGAGTTTTAGCATTTCTTGAGCTAACTCTAAAACACTTCATGCCAGATATACCAAAAAGGAAAGAACAGGCAATAAGGAGCTGAAGTGTAAAGGTTGCCAAGTTCCCTATATTCAGTTCAAGAGTTCCCTTTTACTGTGCACATGGAAATCTCTTTGAACAGCATCTATACCACTGAAATAAATTACAGGTGTTGTAAAGAACCATGAAATAAACATAATAAAATTTTGGTCTACCAGCATGAGAATGTCTCTTATGCTTTCTCTGGAGGGAATCTTTAATGAGATATGGCCCATCTCTGCCAGACAAGATTTTAATGGCATTTGAATCCTAATATAATAGTTTGGCATTGTTCTGATCTTCTTTGTATTGTTTGCTCCTTGTTCCTCTTCTCTGTATCTCCATTACATGCTGCTATAAGATTTCATAAACATTTCAGAGACCTCTGCCATTCTAGTGTTACTCTCATAAGCAGCATAAAAGAGTTTCTGGAACTTAAATCCACTCCCTTAAAAAACACCACACACAAAAAATTCCCCCCAAAGCCCAAACACATTCTCAGAATTACCATTTGTATCTCATCAAGATTGCCTTTCTGTAATTTTTTTCTTTTTTAATTTATTATATTTTTTTTTTCTGAGTCTACAACACAAATTTTTGAAGTGTTTCATTCAGTATAAACACCAAACAGCAAAGAGGAGAAAGAAGAAAGGTTGTCTTCATAGAGGGTATTTTCACTTGGATTGAAGCAATATTAAATTGCCACAATCCTGAAATAGTACATGAAACCATAATATTTTTCTCTGGTTAGGCACAGTAAATTAATGTGTTGACCATCTTTGGAGGAAGACATTTTTGGTAATGTGTTATTGAATGGGTTCAGTGATTTTCAGTGTTGAGGCCACCAAGGAACTACTAGTGAAGATGGCTTTTGACTCCCAAAGCTTTTCAGGAATTTCAGTTCTAAATGTATAAATGTCATGTATTAGAATAAGATAAACCAAACTCTTTGATTACAAGAGAAGGAAGGCGTTCATGAAGCTCCTCTGAAATCTCAGCTCATGAAAATGACATGGATTTACAAGATGCTCAAAGATTAAGGGGATTACTATTCATTACTTGTATTAAAGTCATACCAGAAAACACAAGTAAGATTGATACCTCACTGTGCTGGGCACAA
The DNA here is from genome assembly GCF_964035555.1 of Netta rufina. NCBI lineage: Eukaryota > Metazoa > Chordata > Aves > Anseriformes > Anatidae > Netta > Netta rufina. The sequence goes on along the minus strand of NC_140125.1, from coordinate 49,706,886 downwards.
TACAAAATACAGAATGGAAGACAGTTCCTGCTATAAGAAAATATAAGTTTCTAAAAAACTTATATTTTTATATAAGTTTTATATAAAGCAAAAGAGCTAAAAAGGCAGGGGGAAATAAAATGACTTGTCCAGAGCAATATGCCTTTTTTTTTTTTTTTTTTTTTCTTCCAGGTAAACTGAAGAGACAGAACCAGCATGTAGGCATCCTGAATCAGGATTAATGTCTGATGTCTGTGCTTCAGAATCACAGTGGGAACAGAATGAGAGTCTTTTATAAACAATCTAAATCAAGACATTTAACTCAAACAGAGAAAAATAACTGGAACCTACAATTACAATGATTGCCTTGGTCTCAGGTTTAGGGAATGGAAAGTCCTCCTTACTTTCTCAGTGAAATTCAAACTGTGAAAAATTTATTAATTTCTTGGGAAGATAGGCAAAGGGAAAGCTAATTAGGCAGCCCCATTTGTCTGAAGAGAAAGTTGCAACACCATAAAGCAATGGTTGCTGGGGGAAAGTGGCCCCACATCAGCATCCTTTAAGTGGTTCCTGGGACCAGTAATAGAAGGGCTGAATATCATAGACCAGAGGGGAATTGAATTCAGAGATGATAAAATATTGGATAAGTCCCTTACTGAGAAAAAAAAATATAATTTACTGAGAAAAAAAATATAATTTACTAAACAGACACATTAATCATCTGTTAAAAATTAAAAAACAAAACAAATCAAAAACTTGTGAAAGCTTTCAGAAAAATAACTGTCAGCGGAAGACAGAAGATGAAGACATGAGACTGTGGTGTTCATCATCATTGCCTTTTAAACCTTTGAGTATTTTTCATATAGTAGCTTAGGTCACTAATGAAAATAGTTTATTAATGTTTAACCTCCTCCCTTGTGAAGTACAGTGAAAAAACACAGTTCGTCATGATGAGAGGGCTTTTTTTCTGTTTTCCACAAAGACACAGATTTTGAATAGGTGGGAAGTTGATAAGGATAAAAAAGGCTGTCAGAATGTGGATGGAAACTTCTGTATTTCACAACTGCTTTACATCTCACTTTGGGCTCTCAGTCCCTCATTTTCAACATGTCCATATTCTGTCATTAGGATTTTCGTTAACATAATGCTATAAAAGAGTGAGCCTGTAAAATGAGACTGCTAAATCCTAGCTTTATTCTCTACTGACTGCCTATCAAATATGTTCATATTACCTGTCAAAGAGAAGATGTTTTTAAATTTCTAGTTCCTTGAGCCATTTGGGAACTCAAAAATCCCAGCACCACTGCCTCTGACATTCATACCAGTACCAAAAAACAAGCAGTCAGAATGTGTCTGACAATCATGGCAATTATGCAAGCAAAGTGCAGTGACTTGCACCTTCATAGCTATTACATGTCTCCCAGATCAAAAGGTACATATATTTCTTAGTAAAATAAGTAAATAAAGCTCTGTTATTGTTACAGAATTACAAATTATTTAAAGCTTTTTTTTTTTCCTTTTTTTTTTTTGTGAGAATACTTAAGAACTAGAGAATTTGTACTAAGGATTTTCATAAAAGGCTAGATATCCCAGTGCTTAGGCAAATTTGAAGGTTTGGAAGAGGTGAGCTGTGGTTCTTCTGTCATAGATTGCTGGGTACACTTGGATAGAGCTCTTCACTACACAGGCAACTAACCAGAGCAGATATTCAGGAACAATTATCCTACAATAACTATCAGGATATAATTAACATGTTTCAAGTGACTCTGTGGCATAGATGTTCTTATTTAGAAATACAGCAAGACACTTAATGCAACAATCACTAAGTGAACAGCTTTTCCATTTAAATCCTTTATTGCAAACAAGCCTTTAACATCACTTAACATCACAAAGCAAATAATATTTCACTACCTCAGAAAGAAGGCTAAACACTTTAAGGAATGAAAGATTCCAAGTCATGAATATGTGTCTTAAGTCCCTCAGTGACGAACCCAATTTAAATAATTTTGAGTAATAAAGTCAGCAGTGAAGTAAAGGGTGTCTTATGCTCAATTTATACTGCCTACTTAGAACCAATGGAAAGGTAAAGCACAATATATATACATGTATTTCTAAATATAAATCACTGCTTTAAACTGCATAAAATACAATATATTTCATTATACCAGTGCGGTATTTTAGATGATAAAGACTGAAAACTTCAAGGAAGGTGGACATCACATCAAATGTTCACCAACATAATTTATTGTAGTGATGCAAGGGTGGTAATTATGAAATCTAGAAGAATGTACTCATGACTTGCTTTGTAGGAAATTCTTTTACTACCTCCTATTTGTGACAAAGATTTCTTTTTGTTTACATTGGCATGCTTCCTCAGAGGACATTTTACTGAATATGACTTTCTGCTCAGAGACAGAAGCTTCCAGGCCTCTGATATCCACAGTGGCAATAAACAGCTCGGTAGCACTGTCAGATGCGTCAAAAATCTGACAGGAGGAGGGCAGGGAAGGGAACGATTGATTCTAACCAGATAAGACACTGAAATTTTCTAATCTAGACTATTTTTCAATATTATTACATTTTATTAAGGCCATATGAAATAGACTACATTTGCCAACATTTGTCATCGTTCCTCTTACATGCCTCAGTTCCATTTCACTGCTTTGTCTGAATTCAACTCTTTATACATGGCATTAAATTACAGCTATACAGGTATTTATGGCTGCAGTTCAGGTAGCCAAGAATACAGCCAATTTAAAAAGGCAAATGGACATAAATTTTTCTCTTTTTTTCTCTCTTTTTCTCACTCTCTCTCTTTCTTGGGAGGAGGGAATTTTTAGGGGATAATTTTTGTTTGTTTACTTTGAAGTAAAAGATTCAATTACTTCCTCTGGAATATTAATATTCTGAATAATAATGCAGATAATTTTTCAACACTTACACATTTCCACATGGAATAGAAGAAAATGAAAGGTAAAGCTAGTAACTGTATTAATAACATTACTCAAGTACAGCAACGGAATGTTTTTTTTTTTTTTTTTTTTTTTTCCCCCCAGCAAATACAAAAGAGAACAGTCTTGGGCACTGAAGGGAGGTTCTCTGACCTACACTGCTTTTCAGCTCTGGTGTTGAAGCAGTCAGAATGCTTTCAGGGATATTCCTTAAGAAATGTGTGTTAACTTATAAAACACTAATGAGTATCAAGAGGCACTCAAGGACACACAATGAGCTGCCTTTATCAGAGCAAGCATGTGAAATCTTTGCATGCATTAGCTAAATATCTTTCTATATATAAAACAAAAACTCAAAGAGCACAACATCTGGCAAAGATATCCGGTAAGGTGTTGAAAATATACTGGAGAGTAAGAACTATCCTGATGTTCAAGTTAAGCACGTTGCATATTTCACTGAAGAGAATTTGGAAGTAGTACTGTGTAAGCAGCAGAGCTGTAGTCTACATGCAAGGCAATACAGAATTTACCCACGGTAGGAACTCGGCGAGCTTTATCTCTCTCTGATACATGCTGGAAAACTAATGAATTGGGGTAAAGCCACATTAATCACCCAAACAGTTTGTCTGTATTTATTATATTTCCTTTTTTAAATTTGTCCACTTATCAAAAAGCAAAACCCTTGGAATAAAGTTGAACAATTCAATTGAAAAATTTAACCAACCAAGAACAACAACAAAAGCTTTTTTTTCTTAATCTCTATTTTGAATCCAAAGGTGCAATACAATTAAATAAAAATAAAAACTTTAGCAATTAAATTACCTGTTGAGGAGTAGTGATATCTTTTAACTCTTTCTCTTGACTATATACATGTTTGGTATAATGATTTTGTCGCTGTTGTTTTCTAAAATATATTATATATACTATACCAAGGACATGCTGATTACACTTGAGTCTTTAAACGCAACAAGCGCTGGCTTAAGGTTAACTTAACTGTTATAACAGCATAAAGTTGTAAAGACAAACCAGTGACTTTAAACTGTTCACAGTATTTATTATCTGAATGCTGCTGCAAAATGCATTTTTATAGCCTCAGCACTTGGTAGGCATTAAATAGCTGTCAGAAGAGATTTCAAGAGTAACCTTTTTAGGTTTTGCAGTACAGCTAGCCTGACTCACCAGAATTGCCCAGCTCAGCTACACAGACAGTTCTACAAAAGTTACCGCATCCTTCCCTGTCTATATAGGACAGCAAAAATCCCCCCCTTGCACACACCATGTCCCTAGAGGAGACATAGGAGACATTTACCACCTTATTCATTGTGCTTCAGTACACTGAACTCCCCGTGCACCTCTCTGCACATGAAGGAGCAAAGGAGGTCGCTGGAGAACTGCAAGACCTGGTGTGGTTTAGTTACCGCCCAAGACACAAGCTGAGCAGGTTTTCAGTCGTAGTGAACGTTTGTCTTGCCACATAACACTCCAAGCCATACCAGCTGAAACCATGCTTTCATGGAAGGATTTTGAACATGGACACACTATACCTAACAAAAGGTCTGCACTAATTCTTCACCAGAGATGTAAACTACCAGTAAAAAAGGACATATTACTAGTAGACTTCAGTGCATTCATAATTTAAATATCAGGTGTAAGTTTTCTAAAAATAGAGAAAAGAGAAGGGAGAGAGCACATGTGAACTCTTCCCTGCTGTAACAACACTATTATGTGCAACTGGCATAGAGGAAAATAAAGACTTTGAATTATGAAACTTCCACATCTCAGCTATCTGTTTTGCAGTTCAGTGGAAATCACTATGGCTACTTTTCTTTGGCTATAATTCAACAGTAAGAAGGACTCAGTGAAAATAATCAATGATGCTTCAAACTACAGAATGAAAATTCATAATGATAAATATAATCAGAATTAAGGGGGGAAAGTAAAAATTCTTATTATTAGGTTAGACCATATTTTGAGTCTGTAAACATATGGGCAAGGCAAGCCTGCATCATCTGCAATCAATCCTCATAATTATGTCAATATATTGAAAACTGAAATGGAAATTGAATGAAAATTGAATGAATACTGAAACTGAAGTGAACTATTTCCACTAATTCCCAAATAATATGTTACTGTAAAATACTTCATCAAGATCCTGCGACAATGGTATATAGCCTAGGTTTGGTTTTGAGACCCTAAACACGTTGCACAACAGAATGATAGGAAAGACTATTTATAAGTAATACTTTGCAAGCGTTTGCTACAATGAAAAGATTGAGAAAATCAGAGAGAAGATTACAGTTGCTAACACTGGAAATATATTCAGCATGTCTCAGAGATATAGACAGTAAAACAGAAAGGAGCTGACGTGTTTTAACTGATGAGGAAGAATGAGTGATATGACTGGATCTAGACTGCTGTAGTGTATAGTCATTTAATTTTAACAGAGAAAAATTACAAATATTTGGAACTAAAAGCCAGCAAACCACCACCAAAATTTAAATTGTTGTGTTTAACCGAATATAGAAAATATCAGCAAACCTCAAGTCCTGGATTGTGAGAAAAGTAGATATGGGTACACAGAAAGCTGGGTGGAATGGCTGCTGCTTACGAGAGTTGGGAGCCAAGTAGACAATGTTCAGTAGGATTGTTTGCTAAAATTAATTTGAAAAACAAAGCTACCTATGTGCAATGGTTCACAGTACTGAAATTTTTCACGGTACTGAATTTTCTTACTGTAAACCTTAGTGAAAGTGTAGACAGTTTTGATTTTAACTCCATCTTTGGGCAAGTCCCACAGGTTGACTGATTCAGACCTGGAGTGTTGGAGTGAGAATGTTGTCAGCAAAACTGTTGGACAATCTGAAAAGCCAAGATCTAGATTACTTCAGACCCATGTTATTACATGAGAAAACAACAACAACAACAACAAAAAGAGGTAAGTTTGTGAGGATACTGTGGGCTTCTGCTATTGGAGAGATTTATGATGAATAAGTAGGCTTGGAAGTTAGCAAAGATGCCTGTAGCTGAAAGCATAAAATGAGGAAATAAAAATGGCCACTACCAAAATCTTAAAGCATGATAAGAAAGAGAGCTTGTACAGAAGAATCTTCAATAATAGGTTCAAAAAGGGGGGAAGGGGGGGATAGGGACGATGACACAGCAGAGACAAGAGAGGACTCTCAAGAGAGCCAGAGGATGACGGTGCCGAGGAAGAGGGAAAGAAAGTATCCCAGAACAGCAAAGCCAGCCAAAAGTTTGCATGAAGTTAGGATAGACTAAAATACTGACACTGAGCCATAAAAACATAGTAAATGGCTTCACTGAGAGCAGGTTCTCTGGTGTGGAGAGTGTGGCATCTGTTGAAAACACACAGGGCAACATGGTCTAATCAGCTTGGTACAGGTACTTACACCATGCTCACCACCACAATGTGAATGCCCTCCAGCAGTGCATTAAGCTACATGATTAACATCTGCTAGCAGTTGTGCTAATTTCCATCATTCTATCAGCTACTGCAGAACCACTGAGAGTTAAAGAACCTCTTAAAAACAGGCCTTTTCAAGATAGGAAAGCAGTTAATGGATATTCAGGTTAATATACATCCCACTGAGTTCTGTCAAGACTGTAAATCACCAACCTCAGGATAAAATTCTATTTATCCAGAGACCACAGTGTTCCTTGCAGGTAGCACCGTGGCACAGTCCTTGAAAGGGTAAGAGTTACTGTAAATAATTTTCCAAAGTCCAGGCAGCTTGCCTATGGCTTACAGCAACATTTTACACAGACCCACTTTAGAATGGCAACAACTGCAGTCAAGTCCTTGAGGCCTGGTATTTCTTTCATTTACAGCTGATCCTTGCATGACAGCCATTACTCTCAATACTTTCTCCAGATTTAATGATGTACAGTTAGGAAGAATCAGATTTTTATAATCATGGTCAACTCCTCCCAAATTGTTCAAACTCACAAGCTATAAGCAGTAACCCATGTACTTTGAACTATATGAAATAATATTTGTGAATATACTTTGAGGTCAAGGAACTGGGCATTGTGAGATAAGATTTGTCTTATCAATTCCACATAGATTGGACCATTCTAATGTGAAATTAGCCTATAGTCTTTGCTGGCATCAATATCAGACACTACATGCCTTGAAAAGTAAGAAGATGACTAGAGCACAGCAAAATCATGAAGGCTATGCTTGTTTTTTTTTTTTTTGCTTTTTTTTTTTTTTGTGTGCGTGTGTGTGTGTGTGTTTTGTTTTGTTTTCACTACAGTTCTAAAGGAAATATATTTTGATTGTACTTATTAAATTTCTTCAGAGTTGCCACAGTGTGATTTATGGAGGTACACCTAGGGGTTGACTGCCTACTACCCATGATGCAACTTCCAGTGGTTCAAAAATGGATTATAACCATTAGATCAGGATGAAAACTGTGTATTCCTCTTAAGTTATTGTCACTGAAATGAAAACATATTCTGCTTTGCCAAGTTTTATTAAATAGTCAGGTTCACCACCTAAATGCAAATATTAGTAACGGGCAAAAGTGCTTTCTGAATGTTTCCGCTGTGCAGCTTTAGAGAGAGAGCAACAAGTGCCTAATTTTAAATTACAGAACTGACATCTAAGCTTTCCAGCATCTTCACTATCTCATTACATCAGCAGGATTATATTTCACCCATTAAACCACAGGGCAACAAGAATCTTCCCCCTCCACCTCAATATTTTGTTTCAACCTTGAACAATGATCTGGACTGCTGCTAAACGCCCCTTAAGATCTGCATCCCTGGCCCCCAAGCTGTGCTAAGTGTGATGCTGCAGATGTATTGTTGTTCTACACCCTGACTTCACAATATTTCTTTAAATGGCACCCGAACCCCCCAGACATCTGGGGGCTATCAACTTAGGCAATTTTCTGCTCCCATCTATTCCTAAGGCCAGATGAAATCCTTGTCTCAATCCATCTTCCAGTAGCATGTTAGCACAGAAAAGTATTCACAAGAGTGACGGTCCAGCATAAAAGACAGTGACACCTCTTATTGAACAGAGTTACTTACACAGTGATGAGAATTAAAGACACTTTGGCCATTTTCTATCAGCTGAATGTTTAAGTGTTGACAAGAATTGAGAGTAACCACAGTAGTTTTCCTACAAGGTTTCTGCCTACTACATAACATACAATTATTCTTTTCTGTCATGACTCAGCTGGTGATTCTGTAGTTCAAGGATCCTGACATAAGGTTTGCATGAGCAATATATCCTTTTCCTGATGGGGTGGGCACCATGGAGTCATACTTCTAAAAGTCTTCTCTATACTCCTTTTGAAGGAGACAGAACAGCATTATGATTGTCTTTGGGATCAGTAAAATGTGTGGGTGGGTGCACGGAAACGGCATTATATAGTGTGGGTAATTGCTTAGTCGTGCCTTTCAGTTAACTAAGCTTAGGCTTGTTTTTTTGTCTTGATTAGCCATGCAAGTCAGTTTGAATGTTTCACTTCTGCGAGAAATCTCACAAGCACCTCAGTCTTCATTTTACTGTATGAATAGAAAACTGCTACTGATAATGAACCTTACCCAGGCAAAAGGGATTAAAAGCATCCCTGAAAATCCCAGAACCACCAGATTTATCACTTACAAAGAAGGAACCATTTCCATAACTAGAAATATTAATAGGCAGTTACTGAAGGAAAAGTGTTGAAGATTTATGTATCCTATCATTGAAGGAAGCTTGTTCCTCTCGTTCTGGGTTGATATATGTTAAAATATCTCTACAGTAGACCGCTTCTCTATAATACCTTTTTTCTTCTGGGTCCTAGAGAGAAGTCATTTGAACCCAGACAAAAACTTTTGCAGTGGGCACACCAGTCTTTACAACAAATTTATTGTTATAAATGCACTGGAGGCAAAATTCTTCTGGAAAAAATAATCAAGGAATACTGTTATTAAAGTTAATGTACGTTAAAAAAAAAAAAAAAAAAAAAAAAAGCAGATTTGATGGTGATCTACTCCATGGGATTTTTTTAATATATATTTTTAGCATAGAATAGCCTAATACCCTAGCTAAAAGAAAAAAAAAAAAAAAAAAAAAAAGAAAAGAAAGGAAAATGATCAGTTTTCTAGAATAAAACCTCCTTCTAGCATTAAAATCTATCTCTATTTCCCTCAGCTGTCACCTGTGATAAGGAAAAGAAACACTCAAAGTCTTTTTCTCTTCTTCTGACAGCTGCTCTTCCACAACCGGCCAGCTATCCTGCCGTGGTTTGACACCTCTTTGTCAAGCAAGCTGCTGCCTCTGCAGGAAGGCACTTGATGTTGTGAAGACCAGGCTGAGGACTAGATGCAACAGCATCACAGCCACAATGCTGACTGAGGATGGGATTCTCAAAAAGGCCTGGGTGATTTATGATCACAGATTGAATTGAAAGCTAATTAAGCTTGACCTCCAAAATAAATGTATTCTTTTAAACACAAAGCATATCTACAATAATAAATAAGATAATAGTATATTATAATGAATATAAGGATGATCACAGAATAGAAGACAGGGGAGGTTTTGCTGCTATGAAATGCTAATTTTCCTAGTTTTCATCTTAGCACCATTTTTGGGAAGAAAAAAAAAAAGTCTCAACACCTTGTTGCAGACAGGCTTGTCCCTAAATACTGAAAAGGAGATTTTTCATTCAGTTCAGATTCATGGAGATTTAGAAATTATGTCCAAACACTTGGAAGTTTGGATTATATCTGATGATAGACATATTTCTTTAGAAAATCCTACCTTTAATTCCTGAGACCAAGCTATAAAAAGCACAAGAAATAAAACTGTGCACAGGGGACTTTCCTCCACTTTTGTGGTGTGTGGGATTCTCCAGGCCTGTTGAAATAGAAATAGATTAAAGAAGTCTAAAGTTTTTGTCAGAATAATGCCAAAAAAGTGAGTGCCTCAGAAGACAGCTGGGAATTTCTGGACATTTCTGATGTGTTCCTGCCACATCTCTGATGGTATCTTAGGAAGGGGAGTCTGAAAGAGATTGTTATCTCTAGGTTGCGCTTACATGACAGAAGAAACTGAAAAACATAATTAAAACACTTGACTACCTATTCTACTGAGAGACAACAAATGCACGTGCCAGAACATAACTTCAGCATGGACTCAGAATAATTTGTCTAATTTTGCTTGCAGAAAACATTGAAAATTTTTGCTATGCTGCTTTGTGTCTTCCTCTAGAATGCCAAATGCACTGGAGAGCACAACAAAAGGTCAGGAAGAGTTTGGGGCAAAAGGACTGAAGATCCTTTTTGAATCCTGTCCACTTAGTTGAGTTTAGCAACACAAAACCCTTTCAAAACGTAGCACATCCTGTGCAGTTCAACAAGCCTGTATTTCTTGCCTCTGGTAAGCAAACAGTGCAACTTAACCAAATCTCAATTTATGACTGTCTGATAGCCAGCTTTAGGTGCTGTCAGTCAAGCATCCCCCAAGGAAATTAATCATAATCATGATTTTGTACAGTGACTCTGCAAAGACTGTCATTAAAAAGCTTGATTATCCTTGTTAGTAAGGTTTTTAAGCTTTTATATATGACAGTTTGTTCTCAAACTGTGGTGCAGCGAAACACTTGCAAAAGATCACTAGCCAAATTTCTAACTCACCCTTTTTGTTTCCTCTGTTAGAAAAACTTCTTGATTCTAATTAATTAAAGTACACTTCATGTCATGACAGGAACTATTGCTGCCACCACAAGGATATTATATATTTTTGAATAGAGAGAAAAGCTCTGAGTCATCTTGACATGAAGAAAGAGTTTTTCTATTTAGATGTCAGAGCTACACAATCAGTTTTGAGACCCCCATTTCTACTGTTTGGCATTTCAGATGAAGCGATCTGGAACGGATAAAGTGATTTATACCCTAAGGTGGCACCGCTAGTAAATAGCTCAGACCAGATTGTCAGAAAAGTAAGGTTAAAAGGAAAAAAAAAAAAAAATCATCACAGAGCTGATGCAGTTCCTCAAGTACAATGGTGTTGCCAGCTGGATGGCTCAGCTCCAGTCTCAGGCCAGTGTGTGGATGGTGCAGCCCCAGTCTGCAGCCAGACCATGGTAAACAGGCATAGGGCAAAAATCAGAGTTGTGCCAAAAATCACCAAAATCAGAGTTGTGCAGACACCTCCCTGAGCCCTGGGGGCCTGCAGCCCACAAACGGGCAAAAAAAGCAACAGAGTTTGTTTTTACATGCTTCTATCAGAGCTCAACTTCTGACACCTTAGAGTCAAGAAAGACCAAGTTAAATGAGGTTCAAATTTTTCTTGTGATATAATACAATCTGGGCTTGGGGGTCTGCAACATACATGTAGATCCGCTGAGCCAAACAAGAAAGCTGTGACTGCAAGGCATTCCAGTCAGGCTCCATGCTGGAGGGAAGCACAATGCAAATCTCCTTTTTTGGTTGCTGCTGCGTCCTTTTTGCTGTTGTATTTCTCAATTTATTAGGGTAGACAGATATAAAGTGCCAGAATGATAGAACTGAGGCAGCTGTATGGAAAATGTGAAAGGAAATATCCACATGCCTCCTTTAAACTTGTGATCTTGTGCAGAGCCATTTTACACTTAAGTGAAACTGTCCCTGACCAGAATTTTCTGCAATAGCTTAGGGCGGGGGGGGGGAGGGGAATCGTATGCAAAAACACTTCAACAAATGCAAAGGTCAGAGAAGAACCAAACTGTTTTCAAGATTACATTATCAGGAAAGACTCCCAGAGTGAGTGAAACATGAATCAAAATAAAAGAGTCCTAAGAACACAAGCTGAAAATTGTTTGCTTGCAATTATTCCATTTATTTTTGTGATGTGCCTTTCTGTCGACACATTTATCCCAAAAGGATACTCAATTTTCATAGTAGAAATATAATACAAAGAATATGGAATTCTCCTGCAATGGAAGCTCACACTAAAAATACAGAGAATAATTTTCTGATGCAGATGACACATGCCAAATCTTTATTTCCGTCACCTCTGTTATTAAATGATCAAACAGCAGTAAGACTAAGGTATTGGTATTTGAAATAAATCTTGTAGTTAGTAGTAACCTGAACAAGAACAAACAAAAAGTACAGAGACCAATTTGCCAATGGAAGAGGGGAGAACATATTAAGAATTAATTTATATTCAGCATTTATTATTTTAATACGCAGGTCTTTTATTTTGTAGTCTGTAAAACTCTCTGCATTAAAAATTCCCAAATATATAAATATATATTCATGCCTTAGAGACATTTTCCTGAAAATATATTTGTACACATTTCTTATGAACATGGGCAAGCATTCAGGTTACTGTTTAAAGCACTTTGTCCAAATGTGCACATATTTATTCATTAAGAATGTGTATCTATGTATGCAGATCAGGCAACTGTCACCTTTTTGCATAATGTAATTACCCAACTTGCTCACCAAAATATGTATTATTTTTTTTCTGGTGAAACAGACAATAGATAACACTTCATAATTTAGTTATTTCAGCCCAGACCTAATAGCACAAACATGAGCACCCATGAATGATTTTAATCACAAGAAAAGTGCTTTTGATAAAAGAAGCTACTCATGCTGTAATGCTTTGCCAGATAAGTCTTTTAGGAAGGAAAATGTATCTCATCTAGAAAGGCATTGGACTCAAACTTTTGTCTCACCCAGTCACACCCAGAATTGTAAAGAAATAAACTGCCATTTAATGAATACTGTGAATTAAGTTGATTATTTTATTACTTCTGCTGATTTTGAGACCAGCAGAAGGAACCACAGATACAAACTAATGCCTCTATTAGTATCGAATCTATCTGCTGTTTTCACTGCTGTTGATCATGAAAAACAGGATTTTTCAGAAAGCAGTTAATGAGTTAATGATTTTTGAATACCCCAGTTTTGACAGAATCTTAACAAATCCCTTCCATGGATTTCCAGGGGTGAATTCATCACATTTCTTGCAGAATATGAGTTTCTAGTATCTTCTAAGATGCTCATGTCAGTCCCACATTAAGAAACCCCTTCTCCAGTTCCCACGTTTCTAAATATAAACTCTACATGTATGTTGGGAGCAACTGGGGCTGCTCTAAAAGAGATTCATCATTCTGTGCCCTATATGCCGAAGAGAACTGTCAGTCACTCAGAATGTTATTGTCTGAAATGCTAGATTTCACCTTTTTCCTCATTATTGACAAATATTAATGAATATTTGGGCAGCTGAAAGATAAAAGGAGAATGCTCACCGTGCACTGCTGAAAAGCAGCTGCATAGCTTCTTCTTCTTCTTAGACTCTTAGATCTAAGCATCGTCATAGCATCTTACCCAGAAAATGCTGTCAAATAGATTACAAAGCTATTTGTAGCTGGTTATGACCAAAATGTATTGTTGAGGACTATTTGGTAAAACTGAATCTCAGGAAAACATATGTGGTATCAGCAGAGTGGCAGAACCTATCAGAGTTAACGTCAAGATTATACATGGCCCCTTTATGAGATTGCACTTGCGTATTACTCAAATTTTCAATTTAGGAATACTCTATCTCCTGCTGTTATTAGAGAACTAAACTACTATGATGTTTAGGCAGGATTTTTCATTGCTGCGTTACCAAAGTCTACAACCATTTCCATCAGCTGCAGTACTTTCTACAATAATCTCTTATCACTGTCACCTCAGGATAAAATGCTACAACATAATGCAGCATGGGATGCCAACTGAAAATAGACTAAAGAGGGAAAATTGCTAAATGAACAGGCCTGCTTATTTGTTAGTCCATATCTTTGACACACATAGCATCTTTACCCTATTCTCTAAAACTGCTATTAGATTTCAGATGAAGTTTAACAGCTAATGTGGTATCCTCTGGGTAACTTGGAAACTCCTTACCAAAGGAACTGAAGACCCTGTTCTGCAATACCATGCAGACATAATCATTTGGCACATGACAAACATTTACATGTTTTAAAAGAAAGGTGTGCCACATGGTTGTTGTTTACATAGGAACATATACCTGCAAATTTATCATTATTCCCTTGTTCTAAAGAGAATATTCCCATTTGACATTGCTTGACATTGTATATTATTGGTCTAAATAAATAAATAGACTGAAAGAAAAAGGGAAGAAAAACAGCAACCTTGCCTTGTCTAGGAGATCACTTAGGAAATCCTTGGCAAATCTCATTTATGTTTTCTCAGAAGTGTTCTATTATTTGGATTCTTTTGCTCCAACATATAATAGTTTTCTATTATATTCCTACTGGTGATTCCTACTGCTTCCACCTATATGCATTGAATTTGATTTCAGTGAGCTATACCAGCCATGAGTTTTATGTATTACTTTAGCTATTATATTACACCTGTGTTAGGTGCATCGAAGATATTATACAATGATAAATGACACAGATTAATGAACATTGGATGGCAATTATGATATTATTTGCATTAAAGTTGTGCCTAATTGTTTGCACTAGTATCATAGCTCAGTTTTCCTAAGTAGTGAAGATAAACATCTTAAGACATCATTCTTAAACATGCCTGAGATTTGCACAGATTCAGCCTTTAACAGGCTGGCATGTTGTATTTTATGGTGCAATGTAATCACAGATGCACTTTTTTATTGTCCAGCTCTTTCATATCCTGTAAACGGCACTAAATAAGTCTATAAATAATAATGTGGTAGCTAATTGGGCCACAGCTGTATTGTTTTTTTTTTTTTTTTTTTTTTTATTTCCTTAATGCATTCTATGCTATTAAAACAATGTGAGCCTGACAACACTAGGAAAAAATGAGTGGGACTTGCCCTCCCTATATGCAATTCTATGACATTTGAAGACCCAGCTAAGTGGGCTGGTAATGAGAGTTTATTGCCACAAGTTCTGGAAAGTCAGATCATTGAAGAAAGTCAAAGTTAACTGTGGAAAAAAAATCATATAACACTACAGAATGATGCATTCTGCATCTACAAGGCTTCCAAATGTTTTACTGTGTTTTACTGGTGGTGATGCACAGGTTGCCCAGAGAAGTTGTGGATGTCCCATCCCTGGAGGTGTTCAAGTTCAGGTTAGATGAGGCCCTGAGCAGCCTGATCTAGAGGGTTCCAACCCCCCTACAGCAGGGGAGTTGGAACTAGATGATCTATGAGGTCCCTTCCAACCCAAGCCATTCTATGATTTTATGATCCTAGCTTTACCCTCCCCTGTATGGAAAATTACTTTAAGTGCTCATATTCAACTATAGAGGGAGGATAAGAAAAAACATTTCAAGTATAGTTAAGAAAATTTTGCAATATCTTTTGTAAATATAACACTATAGATATATATATATGATAATAAACTCCTAGTCTCTCATAGTTTCAGAGAAGAAGTGGTAATTATGGAGTCTGAAATATTTTTTGCTTTCTTTGTATTTAATCAGTTTGGTTTGAAAAAAAATACCCACATGATTTTGTAAGCAAGCTTTCAGTGGATATCATTAATATCCCATCATTAAGAAATTAAACATGTTTTCTACTTCATAAATGTTTTTCTTGCACAGTTGGACAAAGTAATAAGCTTAGAATCCTCTGTGGGTTCGTTAAGAATATGGATCTCCAAGGACACAACATTAAACACAGAATACTAGGACAGAGATGGGATAAGGAAAAGCCACAAAACCATCTAAACAAGGTAGCAACAGTGATTTTTGGATTCCATGATAGAATCTCAACATTCATTCTTTTCACTTTTATTCCCACAGCTTATTTTCTTACCTTAGAAATTTCCTTAGAAATATATATACTTTGTGTATGTGTGTGGTGGTGGCTGTTTTGTTTTGAGCCAAGAAGCCACATGTCACTATGTAACTTAACCACAGTAGTTGTCTAGTATTTAACATAGATTTTTTAAATTGGTTAAGGTTGTACAATGTTCTTCCAGAAAATCACGCCAGCTGGATTCACAATATAGTCTGGATAGCTTAAAAATGATGTATTTTCTTGATACTATCCTATACAACAAGCAAGCTGAGAAAACAGGAGAAAAAAAGAAAAAAGAAAAGAGAAAAGAGAAAAGAGAAAAGAGAAAAAGGAAAAAAGAAAAAAGAAAAAGGAAAAAAGAAAAAAAGAAAAAAGAAAAAAGAAAAAAGAAAAAAGAAAAAAGAAAAAAGAAAAAAGAAAAAAGAAAAAAGAAAAAAGAAAAAAGAAAAAAGAAAAAAAATACTATTTCCTTAAATAAATAAAAAGTAACCATGAGTTATACAGAGGAACAACAGGATCCTGTCCAAGCATATTTCTATACTGCACATGCATGACCTATATAATACATTGAGACCTTTTTTTTTTTCTGCTCAGTCTGCTGAAGAATACTCAGGTGGAATATTCTGCCTAGCTTAAAGCATAACAATTTAAGGAAAATATGCCTAAACCAAAGCCATTTGAAAGGAAATCAACAGAACATTAAGTCTTTTATTAAACATCAGCTATGTAGGGACACTGAAGAAATCAGGTTTGTTCAGATTAGAAAAGAGATACAGGAGGTAGGTATCACAAAGGGCTTCCAATAGACAAACAGTCCGAAAGAACACAGTGACCCTTTGTCTTTAATGTCCACAGAAATGGCTGGAAAACAAACAAACAAACAAAAAACAAACAAACAAGCAAACAAAAAAACAGCTTATGTCCCAAAGCAGAAGACACAAGACATTCTCTCTCCTCAGATGTTCCATGGAACAGATCACCTGGAGGGCACAGAATCTCCATCCTTGGAGGTTTTTAGGAGCAAGTTAGACAAATATCAGTCTGGATTAACTTGAGCATATTTTATCCTTCCACAGATGAGAGATTTCATTAGGTGGACTTGTGAGGTATTTCTACTTGTACATTTTTATGACAGTTTTCATTCTGAATTTTCTTACTCAAATGAGGTCTTAAGCTTTTCAGTTCCTCTTTATCTCCAAGCAGATTTACACAAGTTTTTCTAACAGTAATGCTTTAAAAACCTCCTGTTAAACATCTCTGCTATTCTCAGGAAATGTGTGCATCAAAGACTAAAAAGAACAGAACCTCTACACCAACGGGGAAAAATGTTTGTGTTATTTGACCTTGAAATCATGTTCCAGAGACTTGAAATTTTGACTCCTGAAGAATTAGACTTCTCAAAATACAGACAAAAATTTAGATGAGGTTGCCTGTGAAGAGATCCCTTTTTAGATACTTAATTATTTAGAGTATTATTTCATTCGGTTCATGAACCATGCCTCATTTTTCATATGGACTTGCAAAACCATTAATATTGATGCAATTTGGAGGTAAACACTAGAAATGTAATTAAATAGAAATTGAGCTAAAGGCTCTGTTTTATCAAAGATTTTGTTTTATCAGTACTTTATATAAAATATTTGATTATTATCTTTCTTTTGTTCTTCTGTCATTCAGAGGTCTTCATTATACGATCACAATCTTTTCTAAACCGTGAACAGAGTAGAACATTAACTGGAAGTGGAAACTTTAGCAACTAATGAAAAAGCAGTAAAATTACTTTTTCCAGGCCAACCTCAATTATTTTCTCCAGTCTCAATAATTAATAACATTAAATATATTTTGCTAGTGCATGATGCTTGTCAGATATATAAAAAAATAGCAGTGAATAATAGGTGTGAATCAGAATTGGTCTGTTAGAAACAAAACACACACACACTTTGTAACTCCTATTAAATTGAATGTGACAACTTTTGCAAGAATAAGGCAAAACCAAATGTGTGTGGAATATAACAAAGGAGAAATGTTAGCAGAACATTTGGTCTATTTTTCAGCTATATTGCTGGTTTGTATTAAGTTTACAACCAGGACATTTTCATTTTATGGTTGTTCAGGTTTTGTCAAATCATCAGTAGTTTGTTAAAATACAGACAAATCCATGCTTGTGGCAATTTCGTACTAAAATATAGGTGAAAAAGAGGCAAGGACTTAAAATATTAATAATTAATTTATTAATATTAATATGAATGCCCACACAAGAGACTAAAAAAATCAGCTTTCAAACTAGAGAAGAATTAATAGTAATATTAATAAATATGATGCTCTGAGGATATAAACAAAAAAAAATGCATGTAATAAATGATTTCAAATTATTTTTAATTTGTAAAGTTTAAGGAGTATTTAATAGGAGAGTTCAAATGACTGACTCAAAACTCCAGTTCCTGGCTATACCGGCTCCAAAATTATTCAACTGTGTTAAATTCAGATACTTATTTGGATTATTAAAGTGATGCATCCTGCATTACTATTAGTGAACAGAGAAGGGCTATAATATAACCCAAATTTATTTTAAGTATACGTTAAGTTTGAAAGTTGGATTCCTGTAGGTATTATTCCTGCAACAAATTTTCCTCCAAGCTGATTACAGTGGGCAACAGAAATCAGGAGTTAACACTACTCAGATACTCCATACTTATAGCTCATCTTTACTATGCTATTACTCTTTATTTCTCTGACTTAATAGAACTCCTTTCCATCCTTCCACATCCACTAAATGTGTTCTCTAGCACCCTCTAAAAATATTTGAAAGCAATTATTCTCTGCATGCTCTCATAGAGTGGAGGAAGAAACTCTGCCTCAATGCAAAACACTCTCTTAACACAGTCCATCCACAGTATGTTGTAATGATTCTGTACAACTGCATCTCCAGTAATCATCAGTTTAAGGAATAACTAAAATGTAATAGGTTGATTTGGGAAATAATATGTTTCAAGTACATTTGGAAATACCCTTTGTTCTTTTTAATGTCTAAACATTTTCCTGTTGCACATAATGTCAGATGCTATACAAGCTGGGTTGGGTTCATCTATGCTGGATCAATTGTGTTTGTAACAAGGGCTAAAGAAGACACTGAGGATATCATTGCCAACTAAAGCAACTCCTGGGACTACCCTAAAAGTTTTTTTTTCTTTTTATTCTTCTTTCTTTGCCAATCATTCAGAATCTACCATTAAAAGGGTATCACACAAGTGATAGAGTTATCCTATGATTACATGACTGCTGAGAGGATTAATATGGAGAATTAATCTGGATATTAACTAGGCATTATTTCAATCCATTAGAAACTGAGAAATATTAGATGCACATTAATATGTGACTGAGCAACAAAAAAATGCTGCTATCAAGCTAAAGATTTTTTTTTTTTTAATGATATTAAGAATGAGATTGAAGGGTAATATCAAATGGAATACCTTTTCAAAGTATATTATGGTACCAAAACTTCTAGCTTATACTGGCCCATAGACATAATGATGATGCCAGGTATATCAGGATTTAGTGCCCTCACTAAGTCTCCCAGAAACTTGTAAAGGGAATTCAACACTTCCTCACAGGTAGCAATAAAGTAGCAGATGGAAACAATTCAAGGCTGGGATTTGAAATTCAGTGCAAGTGAAAAGGAGTTCACACCAGGTGTCCTGGTCCAGGTTTACATCTAATTAAGAGATCACTGGGTGCATGAATATAGACAGAATACATAGACCCAGGTGCAAGATAATAGGAAATGAGAATACTCAGTGCTCTTATTAAATAAACTCAGCTGCTTACCTAAATGGGGCCCAATACGAGTAATTTCCGAGTAATATGACAAACTGAAGGAGGAGTGTAGGTATAAAAGGATAGCTTCCCTGGCAAGCAAATTTGCTCTTATCAAACACTTTTGCTTGTTTGTTTTCTGCCAAGGTTCCTTGAAAATACTTCGTTATGAATAAAGTATAGAAAGCTGTGAAAGCAAGAAGAAACCCTGGCAAAAGGAAGAATGTAATAAAACTTATTAAGTGATTCCCAAAATTTTACTTTTAGCTGTGCTATTGACTCCTATTAATTGATAGGGCATTTTAGATAGGGCACAAAAAATGGGCAACTATCATACTGAGTCCTCTGCAGATATATTCATAGAGGCAGACACAGCTGTGCCTAGTTGACACAGATGTTTTAGTTTTATTTTTGTTAGCTCTCAGTCAGATTTTAGGGGGAGATTATTCACAGCTGTTGCACACTGGAAAAATGATGTACTGGCTCTAATCCTCATCTACTGTGGTAATCATACTACCAGTACTAGATGTAGGGTTACTTGCTGCTCTAGGCAAAGAGATGAAGGTCCATTTCTCCTGGTCTTTAGTCTTTCAGACAATAGTCATTAAATACTGTAGCCCTAGGTGAATGTTTGTATAGTACTATACTTGTCCCTAAGAGGTACTGCTATGACACTTTAGATGAATAAGAACAGTATCTGCAGTCATATTCAAGGGGATGAAAATTATAAGTCAGAAGAAATTTCTCCCTATGGTACAGTATTACACAACCAAGTGCCTTATGTTTTTTTTACAATTTCCTTTCCAACATCTTCCATTGCTCATTTTTTAAAAATAACGGTATGTGGAACATAAGAATTGTCACATAAAATGAAACCTACTTTTTATGGCATTTTTGCCTATGTCCTTTTAGATTGAGCTAATATCAGGTACCCAAACATCTCAAGAACTAGAGAGAAGGAAGTTGTTCTGAATTCAGTTAAGTCAGCATGCATACTCTCATGTATGTTTCTGCCTTTGTGTTCAAGACATGCTATAATATTTCCCAATTCATGTTGCTTGATAAACAAAAAAAGATGATTGTGTGTTTTCAGAGTTAAGATTACAATTTTGTTTTTAAATTTAAAGCAAAAACAAGTAAAAATCTTCTGAAGCAAGAAAAGGTGGCACACTGCCTGTACAAAAAATTATCATGTAATATCTACAGTTTTATACGTTTGGGCAGAATTCTTCATATGTACCACAACAATCCTACTAGAATGAATTAATATGATTCTATATTACTAGAATGAATATGGTTTAACACTAATTGACATAGCATCTAGCATTTTGAACAGGTGAATTCTGACAGGTAATCTTCCCTTATTCACAGACAAAAATTATACACGGACTCCAAACAGGTACTGGAGTGGTCCAATCTGCAGTGGTCCAGATAGCAAGTTCAAGGTTTTAACATAAAATAACAGATGTGAAGGCCAAAATGAAGCCACAATTCCTGAATTCTGAAGAAAACCTTTAAAGGGCAATATTACCCCAGATATTTGTTAATAAGTTTCCCAGTCTCCCCCTTCTTTAACACTGTTCCTGAAAACTTACCCAACTTGGCACTATGGCAGAAATTCAGGAGATAAAAGACCTTGTAGACCTGGAGCCTATGTTTTCAGTAAATGACCTAATTATAGGAGCAATCTTGATGAAACTTAACAAACAAACAAACAAACACAATCACATCAACCAGTCAATCTCTTTTAGCACTGTATCTATGCCCCACTCCTTCAAAAGTTAAGAGGTTACTAAGTTCCATGTATGTTCAGATATCTTATTTTTAGGCTGCTAAAGAAAGAATTAGCATTAACTTCTACAGAATTCATCTAGGTTATTAGTCACCCTTTTCATAATTTTCTTTCTCTTTTTGCCAAGGAAATCCATTTCATGTATTTTGTTTTTATTTTGAGGGGGAAGGTAAATTGTTAAATAGATATCAGGAGTGCCAGATATCAGGAATGCATACAATAGGAACACCAAGGCTTGTGTGCAATAAGCAAAAATATCAGAGAAAATTTTTCCTCACATCTTGCTTACATAGTACTGTATTATCTGTTTCATTCTTGACCTCGTAGGTCACTTTATGTTCTCTAATAGTGACATATATATATAAAAAAAAAGATCTCTAAACAAACAAACAAAAACAAATATGGTACTATGCACAACCCTGCTTTACTGCAGCTTTATATTTTATTTGACTTTTAAAGTGAAAAGCAATGGCCAGAAAGAGCTCTGAAATCAGGCACACAGTTCACCTGCCTCTCCTACCATTTCACTATTTTGATATTCGTTTTTCACAGATTCCACTTTTACTTTTAGAACGGCATGTCTATTTTGCTAAAAGCCATCCCACAGCTATAATTCCAAATCCGGAAATACTACTTCTCAACAAGATTTTCTCAGACCTTCCACAAGTCACCTAAGGCCTATTGTCTTCTCCTTGGTGAGTCTTTGAACCTTTGCAAATCTACCTTCTCTTTCACTTGATCTGGTTCTTATATAATACCATGACTTACTGTCTGAATTTTTGGGTGAGAAATACTAAATACTGCTAATGTCTGCCCCTCTGTTCTCCAGTGGATTTCAAAGTACAGAAAAGCTAACAGTGCCATAGCTGTGTGGCAAATAAGTACCTAGTCCAACTGTTGCTTTTTAAAGAGCATTACACGAAACGCTGTTAGAACGCTGTTAGGTTAGAAACTGGCTGGATAGCCGGGCCCAAAGAGTCGTGGTGAATGGAGTCAAGTCCAGTTGGAGGCCAGTCACTAGTGGCGTTCCCCAGGGCTCGGTGCTGGGGCCAGTCCGCTTTAATATCTTCATTGATGATCTGGACAAGGGCATCGAGTGCACCCTCAGTAAGTTTGCAGATGACACCAAGTTAGGTGCGAGTGTCGATCTGCTCGAGGGTAGGAAGGCTCTGCAGGAGGATCTGGATAGGCTGCACCGATGGGCTGAGGTCAACTGCATGAAGTTCAACAAGGCCAAGTGCCGGGTCCTGCACCTGGGGCGCAATAACCCCAAGCAGAGCTACAGGCTGGGAGATGAGTGGTTGGAGAGCTGCCAGGCAGAGAAGGACCTGGGAGTGATGGTGGATAGTCAGCTGAATATGAGCCAGCAGTGTGCTCAGGTGGCCAAGAAGGCCAACAGCATCCTGGCTTGCATAAGAAACAGTGTGGCCAGCAGGGCTAGGGAGGTGATCGTCCCCCTGTACTTGGCTCTGGTGAGGCCGCACCTCGAGTACTGTGTTCAGTTTTGGGCCCCTCGCTACAAGAAGGACATCGAGGTGCTTGAGCGAGTCCAGAGAAGGGCGACGAAGCTGGTGAGGGGCCTGGAGAACAAGCCCTATGAGGAGCGGCTGAGGGAGCTGGGCTTGTTCAGCCTGGAGAAAAGGAGGCTCAGGGGCGACCTTATTGCTCTCTACAGGTACCTCAAAGGAGGCTGTAGAGAGGTGGGGGTTGATCTGTTCTCCCACATGCCTGGACGAGGGGGAATGTGCTTAAGTTGTGCCAGGGCAGTTTTAGGTTGGATCTTAGGAAGAACTTTACCGAAAGGGTTTTTAGACATTGGAACAGGCTGCCCAGGGAAGTGGTGGAGTCACCATCCCTGGAAGTCTTCAAAAGACGTTTAGATGTAGAGCTTAGGGATATGGTTTAGTGGGGACTGTTAGCGTTAGGTCAGAGGTTGGACTCGATGATCTTGAGGTCTCTTCCAACCTAGAAATTCTGTGATTCCGTGATTCTGTGAATGCTCACTGCTAGCCACTAAATGTAACACTTTTGTTCTGCTGTTTCTTTCTCAGAAACTGTTGAGAAGAACCAGCAAGGAACTCACAAAATGAAAGACCTTCATAAAATCCAGTGTGCAACATGAGAAAGCACCACCAACACACATGATTCCTACCAATATCATATAGGGAAAAACAAAAAAAGGAAACTCTAGAAGGAATTAGAATTGCAGCTGAAGTCCTACAAGACACACACAAGAAGTACACATTTTCCAGCAGTGCAGCAAGGAATGAAGCTGCTGAAAATAACCCTGAAAAATCATTTTTGTCTTCCTACAAACTCATAAGGAAGAGTAAAATTAATGACTGCATTGTTCACAAATCACAACCCATTCCAAACAAACTAGTCTCCCATAATGCCATTTCCAGAAATCACTGAACTATGCTTGTGACATTGCTGTGGAAGATACTGAAATGTAAAACAGGAATTTTTAAATAGGTAACATCTGACAAACATTACAAACCAGGATGACCCAAATGCATTATTTGTAAAGAAAGCCATTAAGAGCGAAGACTCTAGCTTAGGTCTACTATGCATACAGAAATATACAACAGGAATGAAGAACAGTATTTCTATAGGGTAGTAATGATATTTGTAGAAAGTATATAACAGAAATTAGGACATAAAAAAAATACATTTTTTCTGATTTTATGTATCCACATAAATGAAGAACAACCAAAATTTGAAGTAATATTAACCGCATAAATTGAATATCAAACATCTTCCACTTAAAATCGTGTTAGAAGTGGTAATTTGTTTTCTGTATTGTCCAGGCTAAGATCCCAAGGATAAGATCCCACTCTAGAATAAATGCGTTCCATTCATACTAGTTTTTCAAGCAGAATTTCTGGAAGTAGGAGAGACTTAAGTATTTTGGTTTACTTATTTCACTTGAGACCTTCTGGTAGGTCTTCCTGGTGATGACCAGCTTTCCGTGGCTAGACAGATTATATGGACTACTGATGTCTACCTTTCCTTCTATAGAAAAGTATTGCAAAGAAGCAAGGTCCAGGAACAACTTAAATCAATTAGATTTCCTTTCCTGCTGTAGTGGAAACAGAGCTCAAGGAAACATAAAATTTACAGTTCCTGAACTCACAGGTGCAAGCAAAAATACAGTACTAAGGTCCTATCTTTACTTTGTTACTTTTGCAAATCAATCCACTATAATTTCATTTGAGAGAAGTTGGACCCTCAGTTTCTTCAGTCATCTCAGTGACCAATAAAAGATCTTTTAGGCTTATGCACTCAATTATAAGAAGCAGTGACTACCTAAATAGAGAGGAATATATGATTAAAAATAATTCCTTATGATTAAATTCCTCAGTTCTACCTCAAGGACACTTTGCTTTTATAAAATGCTATTTTCAGTAAGGCAAATAGCTTGTCATTAACATCGCTTTCATTTTCCAAAACCTTGGGTCTGACCACAGTATTTTTATATCCTCTTATTTTATTCTGTGATTTACCATGAGGACTTGATCTTTTCAATCAATGGAAGAATACCTATTGAAATAAATATGGGAGAGAGACTGAGTTTGCAGCCCTGCCACCATCACAAATATTTTTGATTTACCACTCACATGGAAGCCTCTTACAAACACATTGTCTGGTAATGTACAATTCAAAAATAAATATATTAAAAAATAATCTATTTATACATGCTATACATAGAAATCATTGTCTTACTGAAAAAGCAGAAAGACAAAATTTGTTCTGTGACGCTCAAATTAATTTAAAATACATATATATAAATTATAACATACTATAAATGCGTAATAAGTAAAAAATATGCCTAATATTCTCAGAACAGCAAACATACTTTCTGGTGATTCAACTCACTTTTGAGCTATTACCTGAGAGAAATCCTGCAGGCATTCCTTTAGAATGCCTGAATAGATTGTAAGTTGTTATAGAATAATTTCTTAGAAAGTTTAGAAGGAAAAATATTATTGTATCTCTTCCCCTGTATCCTGACATTAACTTACAACCCCTGCCCAGAATAATATATATATATATAGTATGACAATTCTACAGTACACTCATTCACCACAGATGGAATATTCCTACTGTATGTATGTATGAAAACTGTCCTGTAGATTCCTGTTGAATATTTCAGGTTTAATTGTATTTTAGGATTTAGAAAGAAGTAAAAAAGATAGCTGCAAGGTCTTAGACCTCAAAGAGGAACAGTGTCTTTTAAAGTGAATATATTCAAAAATCACCATTTTAGTGGTGGTACTATTTCTATCCAGTCCCAATCATCTTGCTGACAACGGAGACCAGGTCACTGTCACACATCAGTGTCACCAGAAGTGCTGCAAGGATACAATTATTTCTAGGTGTTACTCATTTGCCATCTACTCTAAAGTATCTCCTTAGAAAAAATAGCACATTCAATCAAGGAAGAGAAACAAAATTTAAGTAGACCGAACAGAATATTCAAGATCAGTTGATCCACAAGCATGCTGAGGGGCTCAAAGCAGTTTGGGGTAGACAGCTACATCATTGCATGCTCAAACTCAAAGTTTTTTACAGAATTCAGGAAATGTTTGTATGTGTTCCAGTCACAAAGTGGAGTGTGTCTAAGAAGTTTTAAAGATATGATAGGGAATGCAGCCCAACAGGTACTTCACTTCCCACACTGACATATGATTACAATGCCAAAGCTGGATCAGAAATACATATTTGAAATTATGCACATATTGTTATATATGTTTCATATAAAATGAAATACGAAATGCATTTTAAATTTTCATGGCTGTTACCATTACATCAGAATGAAATTCATCTCAATTTTAGAGAAAGATTGCCACCCCAGGATGGGCAGAATTAAACGGCAGAATTTTTCAGGGGAGGATATTTTTACAATATAAATTACATACTGCTCTTGACTGTCCAAAAGGGTCTGAATCAAATCTCTGACAGTACTCACAGGCTTTTAATTTATCTGCTAAACAACCTACTGCAAAGGGCGTCAGAATATGACTGGGCTTTTCTTACTTGAAATGAAACAGACTTCATCCATATCTGACATCCATTTCATGTGTTTTCTAACAACAATAAAATTGGTGTTGATAGGAGTTAAAATTAATTTATGAGATGACTTGGATTGTTAACACAGATCTACAATTACAAGGCAGATTTTAGGTGAATGAAATTCCAAATAATAAAATGTATTGTGGGCAGTAATCACAACAGAAAGCTTTATCTGAGATGTCTAACATTGAAGAAATCAATCACATGGAAGATTTAGTGATGTGAGACATATTGAACAGGTAAAAGCTGGACAGGAGGTTGAAACTGTTAAAAAGAATGAATGATACCCTTGACTAAAATATTGTATGATCTTCACTAAGAGAAGTATTTGATTAATTTGTACAGCATAATCACATAAAGACAGTAGGTGCATATTGCTGCTCTAACAGTAGAATAGGTTGCATATTTGTCTCAGATGACTTGCTATGAGTAAATTACATCTAGATTAAAGAAAATCTTTCAAGATATTTTAAAACATTTGAACCTAGATACACACAAACCAGATTAACCCTTCTAGAAGATTTCACAACATACTGTAATGTTGTGTTTGTGTACATATTCAAGGTGAAGGTTCATCCTGCAAACCGTTTTTTTTTTTAGTTGCAATTATTTTTCAATTTCAATTTTTTTGCAGTCTGAAGTCTGAACTATGACTTTGTGGAGGTAAGCATAAAATGCCCAGAGCTAGCATTAGTAACTCCACATCTTTTGTATGCACATAAAACCAGAAAGGACAATGTACTATTGTGTTGTACATAAACAGCTGCTCACTTTTTTCTCTTACTTTTGCAATTCTAGAAGACTATCACATGCCATTGCAAGGGTTCACGTAGAATGGAGAATTATTTGTTGTTTCTTTCCTAGTGACAGCATTTTTTTTTTTTTTTTCCCTGCGTTCTTCTAAGAAAAATGCTACTCAGAATATAAGCACATATTTGCTATTAGTATTTCAAAAATAGAAGTTCTCAATATGAAGACCGATACTGGTAATAATGGGCCTTGTGCTTACAACTTAATCCAGAAAAACTTCACTAACCTTCCACTTAAAAAGTAAAATAATGGAGGTAAAAAAAAATAATAATAAAAAAAAATAAATCAGAGTGTGATCACTCTGATTCTTCCACGATGGACCATGGTGTGACACAGTGTTAAAGACTACTAGACTACTACTACTACTAAACTACCAGAGAACATTGGGGCATTATACAAAGACAGGTCCTGCTCCCACATGTCATTGTGTCAGCAGTTCTTAATTATTTTTTTC
Organism: Netta rufina; assembly: GCF_964035555.1. Taxonomy (NCBI): domain Eukaryota; kingdom Metazoa; phylum Chordata; class Aves; order Anseriformes; family Anatidae; genus Netta; species Netta rufina. Next base: position 49,679,266 of record NC_140125.1, on the reverse strand, counting down.
TTTCATCAAACAAAATATTTTCTATCACTTTTTTTTTTTTATGAGAACAGTAAATATACAGATAACAGCTACTTTAAAATTTTTGAAAACTGAAGTTACTTTTGAAAAAGAGTTGTGATGGAAAGAAATGTGGTCAGCAATTTCTCAGTTTCAGTATTTTTCAGTTTTGGACTGCTTGACTCTTCCACCATCATAGTGTCTTGATGAAAACAAAAATATACTATCTAATTAACCATCTACATAGCACCTCCTATAAGCTATGAGGTATCTCAGGATATTCTTAGTGAATTATAGTAATTTCTACATTAATGTGAACATATGATCTACCTTCTTAATCATTTTTCAAAATATGTATATATTTCGTACTTGAAATCATTCTCCTACACAAGTTTTAAAATTTAGTATTTCCAGTCAGAAACTAAAATTAGAGAAATCGCTACCTTTCTAATTCTGTAAAGCTGCTGATCACTACTGAGACATCCATAAATCTGCAGCTGTTGAAGGGATATTTGAGATGAGTCTGCTTCCAGGATAGATGGCAGGTGAGAGATTTGGAAGACTGCAATAATTGGCAAGGTCAGTGCTCATATACCAACATGAAGAGATGTATCAAGAGGCAAAAGTGTCTCTGCTTGTCACCCAGAATGCCCATTGTAGCTTCTACAGCTGGGTACAAATTTAGGAAACTAATGGAGATATAGCAGCCAATGCTACTGCTGGCATTGCCCAGGGAATCCAACAGCTACCCAGAAGCAAGGGCAGACCTGACAAGTAATAAAATTAATGACATGCTCAAGTGATGTTGAACCTCTGCAGCCTGCCATAACAGGCCCCTGTCCATTGTTGTTTTGTAACAGCTTCAGCCCATTCATCCTCACTTTTGAATATATGTATGCACTTATTTTTAATTATCCACAGGAATCCAATCACTGTTTCTGAAAATTCGCCCTCTATGGTCTGCCAAATCTTGGGTACGTTAATTGCTACATGCGACAACCAGGAAAATACATCTGCACCAGGCAGGGCAAATATGCTTTATATGAAGAACAGCACTATGAAGAGGAATTGTGAGATTCTTGCCTTTGTTGGTCCAGACTCAGGGTGATGAGGACTGCAGATTGGCCCTTTGCCTTTGAGGCAAAAAAACAGCAGAAGGATCAAGACAGGTTGGAACCACTTCAGGATGACTGTTCCAATGCAAAGTTAGTTAGGTAAGTTAGACGTGCAAAAGATCAATTGGTTGACAACTAAACATGGGAGTGAGAAGACGTGAATATGTGGGGTAGATCACAAAAGCCACTGAAAACACACTCTTCTTCCCAAGCTCAAGATGAGCTGCAGCTAAGGAAGTTTACAGAGGTCTGATTTACACCAGGAGAATGCGTGGAGTTCCTCACTCCTTATGGATCTGGGAAAACTCAATGAGATCCTCTAGTTTTGGATCCTCTAGTTCTCCCTATTATCATAACCATCCTTGTGTTTTTCTGAAGTCCTAAGCATATGGGAAGCTGATATCTATATACATATTTTTCTCCCAACTTAAATTAAACCTTTTTTCTCATCCTCTGTTGCCCCATCTTTCTGCCTTAAGTTTTTTCATTAGCTCATGACAAGAAAGTTTAGCCAAGATATTAAGTAGCAGGTCAGCTTGACCACACAACAGGAAACCAAACAGAAATCGTTTTCTGGAACAGAAATCTCTTTATACTTCCCAGCCCAAACCCTCTTGGGCTCTAGGGAGCTTACAGTTGAGTGCTAATAATAAATACAGCTCCAGTGGTTTATTTTTGAATTTTATGATTCTTTAGAAGGATAACAGGGGAGTTTAGTGGCTCCTCCACACTCAGAAACATAGAACTGCTGGGGAAATGCAGCAGCTGCTATTCCAGCACTGCAACAGTCCAGGCACAGCTGAGCAAAAGCAGTGCATTCGCTTTGCTATTTTTTCTTTGTTGACACATCACGACTGTGTTCCTGGAAGCCCTAAGGGACTACTATGGGCTGCTTCAGCTGCTCAAAAGAATAATACAAAAATACTTTTTTTTTTTTCTTTTTCTTCTTTTTCTTTTTTCCTTTTATTTTATTGAAAGACTGTTTGTGTTAAAAGAGCTAGGTGCAAAGGGACTAATATGCATTGCCAGTTGGTCTTAACTCTAACCTATCTCCCATCCTTCACTGCGAACAGTCCAAAAAATAGGCATAAAAACAATCTTAGGCAAGGACAAGATCAGACGACATGACGCCAGAAAAGATCTTCCCTCACAGACTGAAATAGATGCTAAAGAGTTCTGGTAAAGAAAAGGTCCAGAATGTCTCAGATGGCCTTTCTCCTCTTTGTATCCTAATCTTATCTTCTACTAGCAATGCACAACTTCAGTGCAACAACCTGCATTCAAATATGAGATCCAAGACCTGTGCCAGACTGTCCTGACTGTGATGCAGAGTTATTGTAAAAACTATAGCTAAATATATATATATACACTTTGCAATATAGACTGATTTAAAAATATGTTTTTTGTTTTTTTTTTTTTTTTTTTTTTTTTTTTTTCCTAGTGCTTAAATAATAGCAGTACACTAATACCTTTGAAGAAAATTTCTATAATACAGATCTTTAATTTAGGTTGCAATATCAGCCTCTCTTATTAGTATCAGTTTATTTACCCTAATATGCTGCTATTTCTGTAAATAGCTAAAATTTCATTGATAACTACTATAATTTCTCTTCAGTTTTACTGGGTTTGCAGGGCTGGCATTAACAATATGGAACAATTTCTATGTGGACTTGATAGGTAACACCAATAAGCTATTTTTTTTTTTTTAATGTTAAATTATTACTTAATAATTAGCATTGTAATTTTAAAATGTTACGTTTAATTTTAAAATGTTTTCTTGACCTTTAGGTTTCATGACTTTTTTCATTTTTGAGTCTGACATATTTTGCAAGTCACTTAAGACATTAACATTACATTAAGATGCAATATGATTTTTAACAGAGCAGAAGAGAAAATGTTTCTTCCGCAGCATTCATTATTTTTATTTTGCTTGTTTTAGAAAACTATACAGCTGCCTTACAAATCATTATATCCTGCAGTAGTAAAGCTACAGTGACTTTATGTGTTAATATAAGCTACCACAGTGATAAGGTCTGTTTTTAATAAAACCGTCTTTTGATATTTCCCCCAAAGTGATCTTCCCAATTGCTAACATTTCTGCAATTCACAATTCATTCCAATTAATGCCTATAAAGATTCTCCTGTATGCCTAAACATGATAACAATTGGGTATCAATTGGGAAAATCTTCTAGGTGAAAGTAAACAAGTGAAAGAAAAGAAGGTATTACAAATTTCCCTTCCCAACCTAGCAGCCATTTTATTTGGCATATATTATTGGAGCCTTTCTTGGAAACAGAACTAGGAAAGAAAACTTCTAGCTGAGCCTTTCTTGATACAAGGTGTAAATAATTAAATTCAATCTGCTCTTCACACATTGCTGCTGAAGAAACTGAACAGGTGTTTTGCTGCAACACACAAAATATGGAAAGTACAGATTCAACAAAAGATGCTTTTTGGGAAACTGGCTTCAAATTTGTTATGCTGTAAAGCATATAAAGATGGCTTCTCCCCACAAAGCTTGATCTAACCACAAGCAGAACAGAGAGCCAATTTGCAATATAGCACAAGTGCAAAGAACAACGCATAGCATAGATTTTTTTTAATATGATTTTTAAAACGACACTCAGTATCTTGCTTTAGAAGCAGTACTTTACCTTAGAGGACATAAACAAGCATTAAGTGTCCAGACAGGGACGCAGCCTTACTTTTTCCTGTTCAAGAATCCACTTTCTTCATTGTGGGTCCTTGCATGAATACCTACCATTTTGACTTGGTTAAACATAGCAATAATAATAATTTTAAAAGCTAATTTGATTACAATTAATTTTTTTTATTTTCTTGGTTCCATTCATGGATATGGAAAAAAAAAATCCTCTTCTGAGAATTACCTCTTGCTTCTTCTAGGGGAAAACTCTGGCAAATGTTTCATAGTTGTGATGCAGACCTTTACAAAGCATTTCCAATTAACAAACTTTTTTTTTTTTTTTTTTTTTTTAAATTCTCCCATCATTATAGAAGTACCACAGAGAATAAAGAACACGTGCTTGCCTGGCCCTAACTTATGAAAAGTGTCTTCTCATTTGTAAGATATCTACCTGCACAATACTTTTACAGACTGGAAGTACCATTCTGCTCGTTTTACACATGGAAATTTTAGCCTTAAATAAGATAAAACTAAGCAAATTTTTGAAGGTCTCAGAGCAAGTCTGAATCACAAAGGGAACATAAATATAAGTTTTTCTAGATTTAGATTGATGATGTAGGCATCTCCCTGTTCTTAGCTCACCTTGCTGACACCAGAGTCAGTGGGCCACAGCTAGTCTCTAAATTACATGGACATCTGTAATAAAGAGAGGGGCTGAAGTCACAAATCCCTATTCCCAAACTGAGAAAATCATATTTTCTCAGTAATTGTTAAAAAAAATCTGTAAATTACTTTGAGATTAATTTTTATATCATGCATAGAAAATAAATAACTGAAAAAAGTAAAGAACACAAGGAGATAAATCACTCCTGTTTTGCAAACAATAAGGAATCACGTCACAATTTGGTTTTATCCATTTCCTTCTCTTTGTGTGTGTGTGTGCGTGCTTTGACCCTGTCCTTAACCTATGCCCTAGAGAAAGAGTAAGCAGCTGCTAAGGGTGCCAATAACATTCAATAGTTCATGTCCCCTTACTCTTTACCCAGGCTGAAGTAACCACATTTGGTATGCATTCCACTACACAGCATCCTGGAAACTTGCAGTCTGAGCCAGTTTTTCAATTTAGCAGCAATGCACTCTGAACAGCAATATGTTACTGAGCCAGCTGGTCTTTCTTAGCCTTTTACCCTCTTTTAATCTTTTAGTGTTCTATGGCCACCTCATCTACTCTTGGCTGCTGTAACCTTAGATCATGCATCATATTTGTTGTATTCTTTCACATTACCTTAACCTTCTTGTTGAAAAGGGTGAAGTCACTGTGATTAGCATTAGAAAACAAACAATCTAATGTTCCACTTAATTCAGAGTCTGTAATCTGCAGGTGAACTACCTTCAGCGTGTATTTAAAAAATAAAACAAACGTAAAGATGAACAAATATAGCCATTTTATAGCTCCCTTTTACAGAATTCCATTCATAAGTGTATGGGTGTATAAATACATATGTATATACAAGTATATACAACTACACATCCAATCACCTGCACAGATGTGCAAATGCATGTGCACTTATTTGCACACACACACACATTCCACACACATGAAGAATTTTACCAATATAAGATGTGATGTTAGCAGCAGTCATACACATGGCTTTACCTAGTAGGACAATTCTAATGCCATTCTCCTAACTTTTGCATTTTCAGTGATAACAAAAGGAAAGATATCCAAAAGAAAGAATTTGTACTATTGTACCTAGCTAAGCATACTAATTGCAGCAGAAGGTAGTCTAATAGGCTTAGACTGCAGCAAAGATAGCATACAATTTGGTTTCATGTTTCTTTGTGAATTGCTGGAGAAAGCAGGAATTATGAATAAAGACAAATATTTGCTTTTTTTTTATTTAAATTTTGTAGAGAGCAATGTGAATCAGAAATAGTTGGCAAATATAATTTACATTTTATAAATTCAGAGCATGGTCCTTTTTCTTATGCAGATTAAAACTACAAAGGCTTATATGCAACTTTCACATTAAAATTTGAAGTTACTTGCAAGGATTCAAGAAACGCAGCTAGCATATCTAAGGCAAATGTGTTTATCCTGTATCTGCTTGCTTAGTAAAAGAAGTGAACAGCACTTCCCCCCATTAATATAGAATCAGATGACACTGCTTAAGATTGTTAGTTTACACTCTTAAAAAAAGTTCTCAACCCTTCAAAATTAGAGCACAAACGTGATTATGAGTAATGTTGAACAGTATTTAGCCAGAGAATTGACTATAAAATAATTATATACCTCAGAGATAAACCTATGTAGCATATTTTAGACTAAATGCTAGCAGAAAGAAAAAAATTTTTTCTTTTGTCCTAATAATGTGTCGTTATCCTTTGGTTTTGCATGACATCTGGTATCGCAGCAGATTTCTCCCACCTGCAAGGCCAGGAAAATGCAGACATCTCAACACCTACTGACTATATTGAGCATCATTGCAAAGATTTTTGAATGGGTTGGATGGCTTCTATTTTTTCCCAAGTGTCTCACATGTATAAAATAATAACTATGAAAAAGTCTTAAAAAGGTACAAAACTGGAAAACAGAGTTAAAATGATCATCCTGGTTAACAAAAGGAAAAACAATTATGGCATAAAAACCTCTAAAATCAACTAAGTCAGAAAGTCATCATAAAGCCGGCCATGATAACTTCTCAGTTTGGTATTCTGCCATGGCATATTAGCCTATATCTGTAGAGGATATGGTTTGCCAAGTATAGCTTCTCTAGTTCAACAGAATATTGTACACAACCCCTGCAGCACTCACATCCCATCAGCCTAAAGCCTCACAAGCAGATTCCCCTCTGCAGCTCCTATGGAAATACATAATCAACATATCTTAAAAATGAAGAGAAAAACAAACAGAACAACAAACTCAAATGTTTCTTGAGCAAATGAGCTTCTCAGTTCATGAGGTCTAAGAAGCCACTTGTTTCACTTGCTGTCTAGTAATTTATTACATCCTGAAGACTTGCCTCCATCTCACCAGGGTTATTGGAACGACATCAGCTCGCCTGCAACCCTGATTCACTGGAATAAAAATGTTTTTAGACAATTAGTAAAAAAACAAAACAAAACAAAATTATGAAAACTCTCCTTGTTCTTGTGCAGCTGTTTACAGCTCCTTTGCTGTGGACTACCAGAAAACCCAGCCCCCCTAAAGCAGCAGAGACAGGAACAACCATGATAATGGAGTAGGCAGCCAAGCCTAACTTGACACATTAACTGATGAATCAGACCATGTACTGCAGTTACACGAGACTTCTCTTCATAATTGTTTGCTTTCCTGCTAGGATAGTAAACTCTGTAACCTCTCTTTCATAACAATATGCAGCTCTTTCAAAGAAAATAAAAAAACAGATATAATTTCTCTTGTTCTTCTTTTAAAAATACTATTGTCTTCCCAATGTTATTTAATAAATATGATTCAAAATGTATTAAAATTCCTCTTCCAATATCAAAGTAAAAAGTCTTTCAACTGGTACAGCTACTTTTTTTTTTTTTCTCATAAAATTGATTTCAGACTCTTATGGACTCAATGGGCCAAATATGTTCTTGCCTGATCACTAGAGCTCAGCAAAATTACACCAGAGAAGAATTTGGACCAAGCATTTCTGCCTAAAACACAGACAGCATGAAGACACCCAAATACTATCAAATTTAGCCCCTATTTTACTCTTTAACTGAAATATCAAAAATCTTTCTGTGCTACCAGTTTGACTCCAAATGTATATTACTGTAACGATTATGAAAAGGATGTCACCTTTCATATGCAATCAATCTTTGATACTACTAGAGTGCATGGGACTGAAGAATGAGTGCCTACTATCCACTCTGGCCAAAGTCTAAAAAAAGATGATTCAGTCTCCAAAAACGTATCTGAGGTAAACACAGTTTCATTTACTGAGTTCTTTTCAGTTGCACTTTTCCCATTCTCTATTTCTGCTGCTTGATATGTAGCTGTAGACAGAACTGCGCATCCAGATGGACTGAACAGTCTTTGATGTTGTTTTTCTTGAAGTCATGTTACTCCTTACTCAGCCACAAGAGGCACGTAAGAAACCCATGGCACACTGTCTCTGTTATTATTGGTTATTCATAGTGTTGCAGAAACTAGCTGCCTCAGTCAGGGAGGTACACTGTTGTTCTAGATAAAGTCAAAGGCAGAGATGGTATTTCTCTTGAGGAGCTGAAGAACCACACAAAAACAGGATGACAGAAACAAGCATCCTGAGGTTCACTCTGAGCCAGCAACTGATCTCATTACCATCTGCTGCCTGCAGGAGTTGCCCTGCAGATGCCTGCCAGCACACAGCTGCAGAAGCCCCACGCTGTACTACAGTGCAAAAATGTTCCTGACCCCACTGCCTGCAGAAGAAGACAGGCAAAGGAGGCTTTTGTCTCTGCTCTGCAATTCACCCTGTCAGTTCTCTACACCAGCAGTTTTGGACTCAAAAGCCTGAAGACTACCATTTTGTTAACTTGATGAACTACCTGACTGATAAAGGTTTTGAAGGTATCTGAGCTCCTTGTGAGTAAATGAGAGTCTCAGGAGCTCAGCAGCTATGTAACACATACTGTTAAGGATTTAAGTGTTCACTTGCAAGCCTGTAGGTCTGGATGCGCTGGTTCTAGCTCCAGTTTCAAAACTATCTTACCTACAAAATGGCTGCATTATACGTGTATACTCAGCTAACATGGTAGTTTGGCTTGCATTAAATAACACAAAGTATTAGAAAAAATCTAAATACATCTGAAGACAACATAGGATACTTTAACTCTGAACTACTGACATTCTTTATTTTGCACATAAGCAGAAGCGCACACGCCTTCCACATGAGGGAGATGAGACTGAGAACTTACGGCTATTCTTAAAAAATAGCAATTCATCAGAGACTAGAACTGGCAAAATATCTACAGACTATAGTAGAGGTAAAGTTACCCAATTAAAGGCACTGAAGATTACTTCTTGCATGAGTGGCACTAGCATATGCTTGTAGAGTAAGGATTTTATTTTTTTATCACTGTTCCAGTATCTTAGTCTTCTACTCTGTGGAAATATGAGTATTTTGGGCAGGACTTCTCCTTGGGGTGCATGTTCTTAATTTATTGCTTCAAGGCTGAGTAATGTACCCATCACAGAGCCATTCATGTTTTATTAAAATTAATTTCAAGGGAATGTTGTTTTTAGGAAGTGTGTATAGGACTATTTAAATGCTTTAGCAAAACAATACCAGCAATAAGTACTAATGAAAATATTTCCTTTTTCTTTCCTTTCCCCTTAAGATAAATGATATCTAGCCTTAAAGGATGCTAAGAAAAAAAGAAGAGGAGAAACAGGAAACTCCTGCTATTTTGTCCCAGCTCCTCTGAACTCTCCAGTCTGTCTGTCTTGCTTTGTTTGTCCTGGAAAGAGCTCCCCATTGCCAACACCGTGCTTGGGAAATATCTGCAGATCTAGGTTAGCAAAAAATAGAATAAAATAAAATTGTGAGTCATGGCTCTCATCTTTGATCTTCATTAGAGGGGACTTAACATGGATTTGATGGATGGACCACTTGGTAGGTAAGGAATTGACTGGATGGTTACAATCAAAGAGTTGCACTCATCAGCTCAATGACCAGGTGGAGACCAGTGACAAGCAGTGTTCCTCAAGAGTTGGTATTGAGACCGTCACTGTTTAACGTCTTTGTCAGCAACATGGGTGGTGGGATTAAGTGCACCCTCAGCAAGTTTGCCAATAACACCAAGCTGTGTGGTGCAGTCGACAAGCTGGAGGGAAGGGATGCCATCCAGAAGTACCTGGACAGACATGAGGTGGGCCTGTGCAAATTTCATGAGGTTCAACAAGGCCAAGAGCAAGGTCTTGCATCTGGGCTGGGGAAATCCCAAGCACAAATATAGGCTGGGTGAAGAGCAGATTGAAGCCAGCCCTGATGAGAAGGACCTGCGGGTGTTGGTTGATGAGAAGCTCGGCGTGAGCATGGCCAGCAGGGTGAGGGAGGTGATTGTCCCCCTCTGCTCTGCTCTTGTGAGACCCCACTGAGAGCATTGTGTTCAGCTCTGTGGCCCACAAAATCAAATGGACTTGGACCTGTAAGAGGGAGTCCGGAGGATGATCAAGGGGCTGAAACACCTCTCCTACAAAGACAGGCTGAGGGTGTTGGGGTTCAGCCTGGAGAAGAGAAGGCCCTGGGCAGACCTTATAGGGGTCTTCCAGTACTTAAAGGGGGGCAACAGGAAAGCTAGAGGTGGTCATTTTACAAGGGTATACAGATATAGGACAAGGAGTAATGGCTTTAAACTGAAAGAGGGTAGCGTTAGTTTAGATATAAGGAAGAAATTCTTGACTCAGAGGGTGGTGAGGCACTGGAACAGGTTGCCCAGGGCAGCTGGGGATGCCTCATCCCTGGAAGTGTTCATGGTTAGGGTGGATGGGGCTTTGAGCAACCTGATCTAGTAGGAGGTATCCCTGCCCATGGCAGGGGGTTGAAACGAGATGATCTTTAAGGTCCCTTCCCACCCATATCGTTCTATGATTCATACTACTATTTCTTTTAAAGCACCTTTCTTCAGATCTTTGCTAAGTGTGTGGGAACAGCATAAAATAATTGCTCTGCCTGGTAGATCATTTATTTTCTGAGAGACCATTTTAAGGTGAAGAGACACCACCTGTTATAAATTTGCCTCATTTAGAAAGTGATAATAAAAGACCAAAACTGAAAATGGCAAGAAAGAAATGCAGATGGTTCCTTGGAATATTTCAGCCACTTTGAAGGGAGGCTGATCCAGAAATTCCTATCATAGCGGACAGAGAGAGAGAAAGAAGGGAGGGGACAGAGAACGTGTGCATATGTACACATTCTGGGCATGGGTATGCTCAGGAAAATATTCAGAAATATGATTGTGACTGTAACTACAGGTACAGAAGACCTAACAATTTGTATGACAGGAAGCCAAAAATGAAGAAGAAAGTAATAATGCTTGAGTCCTATCACAAAAACTAGAAGGGATTAGACACTTTCTGTTACACAGATAGCACTGTTTCAGACATACACCACAATCCAGCATTCATACATCATCCTGTACAAGCACACACCACTGCTGAGGTCACTTCACATGTGAGATGTGGTATCAGGCTTGTCCATGTAGAAACATCTTTCATTTGTCAATGCAGCATTTTCTGGAAACAAAATTTAGTATAGTCCACAGACTCTGCTGTAAGGAGAGCAGAATGGTTAATTTTGTTATTGTGTCACAATACTGAGAGAAACGAATAAAATTAGAGTATAAAATGACCTATCAAATTTGTCTGACAGGTACTAATTCACTTTGATCTATCCCTCACCATAATTTCATTGGCAGGGAAACCATACATATTTATAGAAGTGGGAGCAGGCTGCTGTTGTTCTGTTTGTAATTTACAGCAACAAAGAATTCATTTAGATTACCATACTTGAAGTCCCAAGGTGACTCTGCTTTGGTTACAGGCCCCCTGCTATGTAGGATACCTAACATAACAAAGAACAAAACAAAACAATAGTACACTGAGACCAGGGCTCCTGGGTAATCAATTCAGGTATTTACAGCTGAAACAATAGCAATGTGCAAATCAGCATCATTACTACAATTTGCTGATAGAAACCCCAGGGAACTCGGGAAGTGTCTGACTGCAAAGCAGCTGATTAATCTGAGTTACTTATGTTTTGTTAAAGCATTATTATTTCCCATCATAATTAACAGTAAATGATTGTTTAAGAAAAAGGCAGAGGAAGTACAATCAAACTTGCAAGCCATACATCTCTTCTATCCCAGGAACATTCTGAGGACAGTACAGGTACTGGGTGAAACTGAAGAGTACTGGACAGGGTACAGGGAGTCTCAGCACATCCAAATAGTCCATCTCATTACTGAGAAGTTGAAACATTTGTCCTTGAAATGGGAAAAAATGCTTACACTCTTATTGTTGTTTTTAATGGGATGCACATGTGCACGTGCCCAACAACTTTGGCACCAGAGAGTAACACAGAAATGACCTTTATGCAGCCACTGCTGGTAGCAGCAAAGTTTCTTAGTCAGTGACAAACACTTAACAAGAAACTTATAAATGAAGCAAGCAAGGCACCCAAGTTCTAAAATATAGGTGGTAGGAGTAGCATTTTTGTGGGATAAAACTATTGTTTGAGATCAGACTTTGATTGGGGCTCAGAAATGAGCTGCTGTTTTCTAAGTAAACATTAAGTGTAAAAAAATAAAATCTCCTGTTTGTACAAAGGGCAAGGATTAGGCACTACCATGGAACATGTAATAAAAATAAATAAAGAGAAGAAAGAAAAGTACAAGGTAACTTCATTTCCATGTCCATTCAGAGCTCTACTTTCTACTAAACTAAAAGTGCACATATTTAGCTCAATCAAGCCCCAAATTAAAATACTTATGAAGTCCTTCATATTTTTGAAATCTAAAACTAAACGGGATTTTAAAGAACTATTTAGTTTGTTCCTAAATATATTGGATAATCTCAGAAAAAGGTTTGCTCAACAGCAAAGCTGTTATATTGGCTTATGCTTTACAGAGGTTTTCTGATATGTTCTCATGTGACACTATCCATCCAAAGCAACTACCCTACTCCCAAAGAGATACTGATAAGTCCATTGTGATCCATCCTCAAATATTGTGTTCAGGTTTGAGCTCCTCACTACAAGAAGGACATTGATGCCCTGGAGCGTGTCCAAAGAAGAGCAACAAAGCTGATGAAGGATCTACAAAACAAGGCTTTTGAGGAGCGGCTGAAGAAACTGGGATTGTTTAGTATGGAGAAAAGGAGGTTCAGTGGAGGCAGAACAAAGCATCAAAAAGTAGAAGCCAGCACACAATCTCCTAGCAGGAATTTATCAGAGAGAGGTGAAATATTTATGTGAATCACACAAATGAATGATGATTTTTTTTCAATTTTTTTTTTCCTGCAGTTCATCAAATTTAGCCCCAAATTCAGGTTTTAGCCTCTGTAGCGGTTCTAAATGATGAAGATTCACGTGGAAATAATTTTCATGCCCACAGGATAAACAGAGCTACAGGTAGTAAATAAAACATAACTGGGGTTCAATTCTAGAGTCAATGCATTCTGCTAATCTTAGTTCCAATCACTGCAAACAATTTAAGTCCTACACAAAATACAGAGAAACAAGATAATAAAATATATAGGGAAAACAAGTCTAGGATGACAATAAATAAAAAGATGTCAATCCAGCTCAGAGAAAGAGAGTAAACTAGCAATGGAAAAGATGAAAAACTAATAGATTATAGTTTAAAAAGGAAGCATGACTATTGTTTAGAAAATGGGACTGAGAATCACCAACTATAAAATACATTCTTCTGCAGCCAGCTGATATTGGGAGATGTTTAAATTACACACTATTTTAGTCTCCCATCCCTGTCCATTCATCCCCCCCACCCCTCCCAGCAAAATATTCATCTATCTCAGATAGATATGGTCTGTAAAACACTTTGAAGTCCAGCAGCTACCCCCTTTTCAATATTTTATTAGTTTAGAAGAAATAAAATACCTTATTGAGTAATGTGCTTGATATTTGCTCTCTGTATTATATGATAGTTCAACATTAAATAATGAACAGAAAAAAGACTTCTTTTAATACTGGAGTTTTAAAGCATACAAAACAGAAATTGTTAAAAGTGGTCAAAGAGCATATAACTAAGAAATAAATAGGTAAAATGAAGCACATTCACATTTAGGATAAACAATGAAAAAATCCCTAGAGATGAAACTTACAAAGACATAGAATATAATTATCCCCAATGGGGCATTCTGTAAGTCCTTTTCTCAAAAGTTGTTTAAACAAGACAAAAACTCATAAGCATTCCTACAGAACAATCCTATAGTAGGTTAACAGGTTAAGAATCTAACCTGGTTAGCCTAAACAGTCTTGTTTTGTTTTCTGATTTTCTGAGCCAAGTATGTGTGACAGTATGGAAAGGTCAAGCTTGCGGTATAAAAATGGCCACATACTAAGTGGTACAATTCTGTAACTGGCACCAGCCTGGCTGAATTACGATCAGGAGGATGATCATAATTCAGGGGATCAAGCTACTTCAGTTCTAGTTTTGGTGGTACCTTGTCAAGCATCACCCACACTCTTAGCAGTACCTGAGAGCTATGAGAACATCAGGTTTATATTTGATTCCCTTCATTTTCAATTTTAAGCACTTAATTTAAAAAGCCTTCATATTCCAAGCTAAGTATCTCTTTATTTTGGTATGTGGTTAAAATACGCTTTGTGAATAATTTATTTTATCCTCCTGAATGACACAAACATTTCAATAGCCATGAAGCTTCTTCAGTTGTCAAAATATACATGTAGGTCACAACGTAAGCAAAGCTTCAACCACAAACTGTTTTTTCAGAAGTTTCCATGAAATTGTCTCTGTACCTAGAAGGCATCAATAAAAGACATTTAGAAAAATAGAATAAGAAAAAAAATCATTCTTGAGATGGGAGTTGAAAAGTTTGTAATAACTCACCCAGCACAGAAAATTCATGTCATTGCCATTTAAAATCATGACAGTAATAAAGCTATACTCATAAAATCAGCACATAAAATATTTCACTCCACAACCCTTTCTAATTGCATTATTTAAATCAAACAAACAAATCTGAAGGTTGCCAATCAAATAAAAATAAGCTACCGCTCTGGGGTGCTGAAAAATGAAAAAAAAATGCAAATCTCAAAAGAAATGAAGTCAGGAGTTTCAAGGTAGAATGAGCTGGAGACTTACTTGGCACAGAGGGAGCAAACAGACTTATGTAACAAAGCACCAAGAATTTGAAAACAGCAAAACATCTAAGGAAAACAGCATCAGTGGAATAAAAGCTGTTTTGAAGATCTGAAGTTTACCATGGAAAGAATATAACATCACAGTGACAAAAATAGCTCTATGGTTCCCTGGACAAAGACAACTATTAATCTCCTGTGGGTTTGTTTCTTTGTTTTGGTAAAACCCACAAAACTTTAAAGCATTTGCTTTAGGAAAAAATAAACACTGGGGGAAGTATGATAACTATTAGTCAAATTTTAACATAATTAAATAAAAATAGGTGGAAAGGTATAAGTCAGCAGGAGAAATGCAATAGTTCAGTTGCAATTTTAATCTGATTGAAGTGGCCTCTGTAAAGTTTTCTATGCAGGGGTCTTAGAAGCCATAGCTTGCAGCACAGCTTGCAGTCACCTCAAACACAGAAAAGTGCTTAGGAAGCTGCTGTGTCAGAACCAGTTTTATAGATATGACTTATTTTTCACAAGTTGCATAGATTACAAAACCAAAAGCCAAGGTCAGAATTCATAGCTGCTTCTCGAGAGGAGAAAAACATAAAGGTTTAATTCTAAATCGACAGGAATCTGAAACAGGCTTACTGAAGGGCAGCGTTAGGAACCTCAGCACATACTAAACCCTTTGTTTCTGCACCAGTCACGTGCGACACAACAACCCAAGTAAATCTGCTGGTGGCGACTGAGAGGATAACCTCCCCAGCATTCAACCAGTGCATGAGAGCAACACCGGTCAACTTCAGCAGTAAAAGCTTTTCATCGCCACCTTGTATAACTGGTCAAATTCAAGAAAAGCAAAAAGGTTGGGCATAAATTGTACCACTGTTATGCAGAATGCACTTGTACATTTCCTGCAATAGGGAAGGGCGTGGCGGGAGGGAATTAATGCTGTCCAAACAGCAGCTATGAAATTATCAATAATAATTTCAGTCAGCAAGCACGTTTTCAAAGGTGACGTTGATATAACAGCCTAATAAAATACTTAAACACTACTGACTTGAAGGCAATGCTGTAGTTGTAAGCTTCAAAGGTGATATGAAATCTAAATGATTCTGAAGTAAGTATGAGATTTTCCATTTCTCACGCTAAAATATTGATATAGAAGCATGTTCTACCTAGTTGCCCGTGCTGAGTTTCCAGCACATTAACTCCATACCCGCAGCACACGTACAGGAGCACATCTCACAGATCTGCAGAGGCCAAGTGGACACACATTTACGCAGAAATAAATCATTGCTTTAAACATCTCATCAGGATTAACTGTACCTCTCTGAAGCATGAGGTCACATAACACAATTGCCCCCTTGCATTATAAAATAACTAAAAAATGAATTATTTATTGAAAAAAAAAAAAGAGTCGCTCAACAAATCAAATTTATTCATTAGATACTGTTTTTGTAACATTCTGTTGCCAGAGATAATGGTTTTTGACTATTGATGTGTGTTCAAAATCAATTTAATAACTGAGTAACAAATTTATTTTTCTTCAGGTTGTTCAACATTGGATCCATGAACTGTCAACTGTGTATAAAATAAAATATGAAAATGTAATCTTCCCACGGGCTTTAAAATCCTTTGTCTTTACGTGCACAAGGATACTGGCCTACAGTTATTTTTACCCCCTTGTCTGAACTGTGATTTTGTCCAAGCATCCTTTTTTTTTTTTAAATAAATGTTTTTGAATACTATTAAAATATATGAAAATACCAAATTAATCGTTTTCTTTTTATAGAAGGAATAAACTGCAATCCCTCAGCACAAGATCTAGGCCCTAGAATCAAAGTCCTACATATGGACAGCAGTTAACAACCTCACCTGAAAACTGGTGTTTAATCTCCAGTCTCACTTGGGGAGAAAGACCTTGGATCTCTTAAAGCCAGGGAGAAAAACAGTTACATTTGCACCCTGGTCCATGAATGCTTTATTTGATTTCATAACTTGTGACCAAAGATGCCTTTTCTCTATGAAATAACTGTAGTAGTGACAACTCTGACTTGAAAAAGCTACAATTTTATTTTGGAACTTGAGCACCTACCATATCACTGGCTGCACTGCTTGATTGCTGCTTACAACAACAATTTGCAAGCAGTAAACCATCTATGTTAACCGATTCAATGCAGTCATGCCAATTTTATGCTAGCCACACTAGCAGCTGAGCAAAACAGCAAGGATGTTTCAAAAAAAAAAAAAAAAAAAAAAGTATAAATACTGCAATCATCCATACAACTTCACTAGTTCCACTTGTATCTACAAGGCTTCTAACAACACCAAGCTGTTCTGCTCACATAAGGGTATCATTTACCAAGAACCTGCAGTTAAGAAAAGATAAGCTTCTTCACTTTCCTTCATCACAAGCCCAACCAACCTGCCCCGAGACAAGCAAGCAAACTTTCCAGTATTATCTTTAAGCGCATGATGGGATTAGCTGGCATAAGCATAAGCAAATCCAAACTGAAAATGAAAAGTATCACATTTCTCAAAAAGCGGTATTTAGAGTGTCAAACTACAGTTTGTACAGGTTTGGCTACCTGTACAAAATGCTCAAATTATTTCATCTATACCTGTTCTATCTAGCAGCATTCAACATTATGTATAAACCGCTGAGTGAGCCAGTCTTAATGGGAGGTGTCCAAAAAGTCTCTCAAGAGCCTTCCTCCAAATGCAGTGATTCCAGACATACTGGTGTTCTCTAACGGTGTCAAAAAATCAATTAGTAACGGGCAACTAAATAATAATAATAAAAAAGCTAATGTGAATTTTTCTTCTAGTGAAGTATTTAGCCACTAGTCACACGTTTAAAGGTAATCATGTTTAAAAGACATGACGTACTAGCACAAGTACTCAGAGCTTCGCATTTCATTGATATCTGCTTCATGTATGGTAAACAAACAAACAAAAAAAAGCCAAAACCAGCAGCTAAAATAACAGTGAAATGCAAAGTTATAAATGCAACTATAAAAAACAAATGAAAACAGATAGTATTACCTGCAGGACACTTCACACCCTTGCAAAATGGGAAACATTAAGACAGATGTCAGTAAACACTAAGTGAAAAATTTTATTCTGAGATTGCTGTTTTTACGGAGTACCCTGCCCTAACATTAGTATTTAAAATTGAGGACAATACAACAGTTGCCAGCCAACATCAGGCTGGATTTAAAACAAACAAACAAACAAACAAAAACCTTCTGATGATACAATTTGATTGCTTACTGTACACATGAAATTCCTTGCAGAATCTAATAAACATAACAGAGAAAAGGAGAGGGAGAGTAGAAGAAAAGACTGCAGAGTTCAGGGTTTCTGGATATTTGCTGGCTTCCTTAGGAGCTTAATAAAATCCTATGAATTCTGTGAAAAAGGAAGAAATACCACTCATATTTGGAAAAGGACAAACCAACTAAAAGAGGGGAAGGCACATGAACATAGATGAACAGTATCCTATTTCTTGATCAGCAACTAACATCTGAAGGGTTGGTCAATTTTCTATGGTACATTTTGTAGATAAATACCATCTCAATTGCAAATGTGTACAGAGTATTTTCTGGAAAACAATCAGCTCTGACACAGCACAAAGAAAAAGCATGAGTACCTCCCCCAAAACAAAGAGTCAATAGAAGGCATCAGGATAAGTGGCAAAATGAAGGATAAAGCATGCACAATATATGCATGCAGATTAGCACAGACTATCAGAAAAAAATGGTAAGTGGTAGAGGAATGAACACTTACTAGCGATACTCTGGTTCTCATGAACCCAAGCATTTCCAGAAACAACTGTTTTATTCCCACACAAATATCTGAATATTCAGTATTAGCTCTGCCTGCTTCTGGGATAAAAATCGTAAATCTCACCTCAAACAGACAGACTAATGGAAAGATATTCCATGACTACTTTTTGGATGTAAAGATATCATTCAGGAAAAGTACAAGAATTAGTCTAAACCCTGACTAAGTGAAGTTTACCGGTTGTTCTCTGGATACTCAGTACCCTGAGCTGGTGGAAGGGAATGGGGAGCAGGATGTGGCCCTCACTATCCATGAAGAACTGGTTGGTGACCTGCTACGGCACTTGGATGTGCACAAGTCGATGGAGCCGGATGGGATCCACCCGAGGGTACTGAGAGAACTGGCAGAGGAGCTGGCCAAGCCACTGTCCATCATTTATCAGCAGTCCTGGCGATCGGGGGAGGTCCCACTTGACTGGCGGCTAGCAAACGTGACGCCCATCTACAAGAAGGGCCGGAGGGCAGACCTGGGAAACTACAGACCTGTCAGTTTGACCTCAGTGCCAGGGAAGCTCATGGAGCAGATCCTCCTGAGAGTCATCATGCAGCACTTGCAGGGCAAGCAGGCGATCTGGCCCAGTCAGCATGGGTTTATGAAAGGCAGGTCCTGCTTGACGAACCTGATCTCCTTCTATGACAAAGTGACACGCTAGGTGGACGAGGGAAAGGCTGTGGATGTGGTCTACCTTGACTTCAGCAAGGCTTTTGACACCGTCTCCCACAGCATTCTCCTCAAGAAACTGGCTGCTCTTGGCTTGGACTGGCGCACGCTTCGTTGGGTTAGAAACTGGCTGGATAGCCGGGCCCAAAGAGTCGTGGTGAATGGAGCCAAGTCCAGTTGGAGGCCAGTCACTAGTGGCGTCCCCCAGGGCTCAGTGCTGGGGCCGGTCCTCTTTAATATCTTCATTGATGATCTGGACGAGGGCATCGAGTGCACCCTCAGTAAGTTTGCAGATGACACCAAGTTAGGTGCGTGTGTCGATCTGCTTGAGGGTAGGAAAGCTCTGCAGGAGGATCTGGATAGGCTGGACCGATGGGCTGAGGTCAACTGCATGAAGTTCAACAAGGCCAAGTGCCGGGTCCTCCACCTGGAGCACAACAACCCCAAGCAGAGCTACAGGCTGGGAGAGGAATGGTTGGAGAGCTGCCAGGCAGAGAAGGACCTGGGAGTGATGGTGGATAGTCGGCTGAATATGAGCCAGCAGCGTGCTCAGGTGGCCAAGAAGGCCAACGGCATCCTGGCTTGTATCAGAAACAGTGTGGCCAGCAGGGCTAGGGAGGTGATCGTCCCCCTGTACTCAGCTCTGGTGAGGCCGCACCTCGAGTACTGTGTTCAGTTTTGGGCCCCTCGCTACAAGAAGGACATCGAGGTGCTTGAGCGGGTGCAGAGAAGGGCGACGAAGCTGGTGAGGGGCCTGGAGAACAAGTCCTACGAGGAGCGGCTGAGGGAGCTGGGCTTGTTCAGCCTGGAGAAGAGGAGGCTCAGGGGCGACCTTATCGCTCTCTATAGGTACCTCAAAGGAGGCTGTAGAGAGGTGGGGGTTGGTCTGTTCTCCCATGTGCCTGCTGACAGGACGAGGGGGAATGTGCTTAAATTGAGCCAGGGGAGTTTTAGGTTAGATGTTAGGAAGAACTTCTTCACTGAAAGGGTTGTGAGGCATTGGAACAGGCTGCCCAGGGAAGTGGTGGAGTCACCATCCCTGGAAGTCTTCAAAAGACGTTTAGATGTAGAGCTTAGGGATATGGTTTAGTGGGGACTGTTAGCGTTAGGTCAGAGGTTGGACTCGATGATCTTGAGGTCTCTTCCAACCTAGAAATTCTGTGATTCTGTGATATATACCTGCATTTAAATGCTGTTGATTTTAGTGGGATTATTCAGATGAAATAAGCTAAACACAGGTTCAACTGCTTACTGAACAGAGGCCACGATTCAAAATGGTGTATGTCTGAATTGTCTGCAGATCAAATAGCCATGGAGACTGCTCGTGTGGTTATGCTTTCAGCGTAACAAAGCTTTTACCTAGAATTATTTAATTCTTTGCTATTATAAGCAACACTTACAATATGCAGCACTCATAAAGCATTGCATTAAGTGAAAGACATCAAAGAAACAAAAATGATTTCTCTGCAAATTCAATTTCTTTTTTTCTAGTATAGGAAAATGCACTAGAACCAGAGCAGACATTGCTTAAGTGACCACATTGCACAAATGCCACAAAACACAATCATCTCTTGCATGTGCACAACGCTCTTGGTACACTAAGCGCATTTATGTATTTTCTACCCATTCTTTCTAGCTCCAGGAACACTTAAATAGCTTAACTCTAACAGAAAAAAAATACAAAAACGTCTGAGTTTTTGGTACTTGTAATTTTTAACTGCAAGGAGTATAGATCAGGGGTGGGGAGAGAAGCCCAGAAAGTCAATACTTCCTGTACCTTACCTGGCACACTATGCTGTTTTCAAGGCCAGCTACTATACAACCTTGCCTTCTGTTTTCACTTTGTCATTTATAAAAAAAAATCTTTTTCAAAACCCTTTACTATTCTACTGATATCTTTAAAACTCTTACTTACCTGCTTGTGTAATAGGAATTTCAGTTTAAAGTCAAAAAAATTGGCAGCAAGATGGAGAGGGATGTCTAAAATACTTTGAATCGTTACTTTAAATTGCTCAGATTTCTAGATGCTGGCGTTTCATTAGCTAAAACATAATTCTAATACAAATGCAGAGAATTAGAAAGTCAAAGGTACAATAATTTATGAGCCACTAAATAATGGAAGTTAATTTTGGAACACGATTTTCACAGCTTGCCAATGTCACTAAATAACAATAAATGTACCACCTTTCGCATGCAGCAAATGGTGTATTTTCAAATAGTACTCTTTAATTTGTGAAAGAAATAAGGCCCTAAATCCTAAACAAGGACACCGTTAAAACAGCTACTCATCTGACAATTTAGCTAACTGAACATAGCTACCTAGTTGTTATTGATATATTGAATAACTTTGAACATGTACTCAAAGTGTTTTGAAAAAAGTATTGATAATTGAACATAATTGAATGAAAACACCCCTTTGCTATGCCAGTTTCACTCTCTCTTACGGCTGGACAGCAAAGGTCCTAGAAAGGGACTCTTTAAGTGAGACTTTTTTCAGAGTTTCTTGAGTGCACGAACAATGAGTGAGAATCTGCAGTATGAAGGACAGGATGATATATGAGAAAACAATAGCACCATGGCACAAGAAAGCAGAACAAGTAACATCCATAGACTACCCCTTACTGATGCTTAAAGTTCCTAATTACTTAAAGTGAATTTGAAAATGGGTATTTCCATGTATACAGGCAGAGGATGAAATTTATGGAAAAGCACATAAATGCAAGAAGTGACAAACTCCCACCAACTTCCATTGAAAATTAAGAGCATACACTACCTCAGGAGTGCTAAGCAGGTGCTCCAGTCTGCACCTGTGAGCTCACCAGAATCTCTACATGTATAACAAATCCATATTTGACTACCTTGTATATAATTTTAAGAAAATAAAACATACATAAAACAAACTTACGTAGCTAGTCATACTTGCATTGAAACATTTTGGCTAATTCTACTGTGCTTCTGAAATAATGAAATGATTTTTGAATAACACTTCTCAATACCAAAAATAAAGAAAAATAACACTATTAAAGTATATTTATCAAACTGCAGATAGCTTGCATAATAATAAAGCTATACAACATGGATTTATCAATAATAAGTTGTTGTACATTTATTGTACATTTAAAATTGCATACTTAAATTGTCTCATCTAACTTTCCCCTTCATAATTAGGCAAGGAATAAAAACAGTGGACACTCATTCAGTTACAAGTCTTATCTCTTAGATCATTAAAATTTTGTTGGTCAGAGTTTCTAACATGACTTAATTTCTGAATTATTCAAACTTCATAAATCAATGATCAACAGATATCCTATTATATATATATATATATATATCCTATATATATATATATATATATATATATATATATATATGTATAGGATATCCAGATATCCTAAACAGACATTGCAGCTGTACAATGAATAGCACAGAGATCACAGATGAGCATATGCTAGTCTACCTTGTTGCACCCTGGTACAGACTTTAGCACTGACTAATCATTTATTAAGTCTTCTGAACATTTCTCTCTCAGTCTTCTCATAACCTTTTATGAACTGTAGTTTAAGACAAAAGTGTGAATCTTTTCCTTAAGACACTGAAAACCTTAAAGAATGAAATGGAAAGAATCAACCATTATCTATTTTTTTCTCTCTGAAGAAAATTATTACAGACTTACACGAAAGATGCAAAATGTCTAACATGTCATTCACTGACGTTAACGTCAGCAAGGGTTAAGAGCATGAGCAATAGTTTAAAAGTGGTCCTGTTCAGACACATTTTGAATAAGTGAATGGATCATTGACTCACCGATGATCTTGTATTGCTAAAGTTGTGGGAGTTTTGCAAATGACCCCGATGGGAATAATATCACCTTCTCAATGTTAAGGTTAATATTTTTCCAATCTTCTGTGATCCATTTAATAATGTGATGAACTACCAATATCTGAAATATTTACTAAGTTCCAAGGGAATTACATGTTTTGCAAGACTCCTAGGAAACACTAAAAATCTCATCTAAATTTTGATCTCTCATCCCAAGGTTAAATATGGAAAAAAGTATTTTATTTATATATCCCATATAATCCATTCTATTTTTAAAGGATTACCCAGAACAAATAAACAAACAAAAATGTGATACTAACATTTAAGAAATACAAATAAAGCTGAATTGATTCCAATGATGTAAAAACTCCACCATTAAAAGGAAAACATCCCTTTTGAGAGCACTGCATGCCATTTAGTTATCTCCCTCAATAGCATAACCTCAGGTATCAGCTTTTTTTCAATTTGGCAGAAGTCCAATAAAGTGTCTTGGGTGTTTACTGTTGCTTTAGAGACATATATATACGCATGCACATATATAACTATTTGTGTACATGTATTTATATTCTACATATAAAATATATTGTGTATATAGCATACATACACTGCATTCATATATATATACTATATACAATATTACATGTATATATGCATTTTATATGCATGTGTATAAATACATACTATATACACAATATAAATAGCACCTACACTATATATTGTGCATACATATACATTGTTTAGTATATACATATGTACACATATAGGTATACATTACACATTTACATGTGTGAATATACGCAAATATATTGTATGTTATATAAAATATGCATTATAGATATTGCATACTATAAGTATACATGTGCGTATATATCCATGTTCATATATATCCATTTTATATATCACCCTTTTCAATTTCCAAGTTATTGAATAACTGTTGGTGTTCAAGACTGAAAGATGTTAGCAATTTGCTATTACTAATAAGTTTCTAATACAACAACCACTGCCAAGGAGGTTAGGGATATGATCTAATACCCATCCTCTTTTCTCTCTGCTTTACTTGTTTCCTTAAACTTAGCATCTACTTGGCTGTGTGTTTTTTGTTGTTTTTTAAGAAAAAAAAAATCTTTAAGTTGTCCATATTGTTTTGTTATGTCTTTAAAGTTTAGTACCTTTGTAACTTTTATCATTTTGAGTTGTATCATTTATGGTGTATTGTACATTTTTCAAATTATGATCATAGTGAACATGATGTATAGATCTCTAGCTTTTTTCCCCTAGAGTCTGTGATTGTCTCTACCTGTACTAAATAAAAAATTGCATTAGAAAATTGTGAGTATCATGTTCTTTGACCTATATCTTGCCATGCTGTTAAGAGTGTGCTTTCCAGCTTTTGCTGGTAGTCCATGCTCTTGCAAGGACAGACATGATGCTCTCAGATGGACACTCTTCTCTTTCATTTGCTTCTTTTTGGCACATCACTGTACATTATATAATATTTGTAGCATACACAAGCCTTAAACAAGGTTTAAGAAATTCTAGGAATGAAAGAGACACAAAAAAACAGTGTCTGATAGATGCAGAGTACATGAAACCAGCAGACATCATGAACAACCACTTGCCAGATATAAAGTAGCTATGTATTTGCAGATAATTAGCTGTGTATCTGCAGATAGCTCTGCAAAAGCTGGGCATTCATTCAGTAACCAGTGAATGGTCAAAACAGCCAGTGCTACCTGCAAGCTTCTGTAGGAAGAAAACTACAAGCTGAGCTTAAGCCTCTACCTGAGAAATCATAAATTAGTGAGAACACTCAAAGTTTGCAGCCCTGAGCTGCTCAATCTGTCAGGCAATGGTTCCTTTCTAAATGGTTTTACTCTAGAGAATTAATTCAGCAGATAAAGGGAAAACCAGAAATTTTTGATGCAGCCTCAAATGATATATCGGTTCTTACCGATAGTTTGAAGTAACTGGTGAAAGATAAGGCATATTTAGAAAACAGTGAGAAAAAACAGCCAGGAACAAACATCTGAGGCAGTAATGGCAGAGTGACTGGACTCACAGACAGAGGAAAAGGTTGAAATAAGCAAAGCACGAGATGATCAAAGAATCAATAAAAATTCCTAATTTTAAGATTGAAAATTACAGATTATGACAAGGGAAAAATAAAAATACAAAAAACAAACAAACAAACAAAAGCCACTCAGGATTACTTAGAGAAAAGGTGCTTTCGTAGCCATGCAACAGGAGCAGTTAGAAAACATTCCATAAATAAGAGATACAGCTGGTATTTTGCTGGTTTCGAGAGTTATTGGACCGCAGTTAAAATCCAGACAAATCAGAAGATAGAATCTAAAGAGTTTTTACTTAGAATTTAAATTGTGGTACACTCAAGGCTGGCAACAGCTGCCAGAAACATTGAATTAGTGGCTTGTGATAAGTTCCTCGATCTATTTGCCAGCACACAAAGGGCTTCTTTTTATATGAACAATAACATAAAAACCAACAAAATTAATGACAAACCAGAACAGTAAAGGACTGTCATCTCCCTTACTGAGCACTGACTGCTTAGGCTTGGAGATACATTTCAGATTCACAGAATAGAATCAGAGTAAGTGCTAACAAAAGGAGCAAATTAACTCCAAGATCTGCGTCATAAATTAGCACCCAATTCCTAGGTAATTTATCAGGTTATATTCAACCAAGGATAAACCAGATCATATATATATATATTTTTCTTATGTAGGCTAATCTGAACATCTTGTACTGGGTGGAAGCTTACTGATGTGAAGCCTGACAGATGTGTAGGCAGCACGTGGACTCAGAGACAACCCCTGTCCCTGCCTGCAAGCAGGCACACTGAAGTCTTTTTAATTTCTCTTTGGCACGAGTGAAAAAACAGTATGCTTTTACGGTATTTTTTTTTCATTCAAAAACTCTACAAATAATCCCTAGAATACGTCCTGAGATTTTGGTTGGAATGGGGGGGTGGGAATAGTATTAGATTCAGCATCTAAAAATTAGCATCTAAAAGTTATTGCAGTAAAATGGAAGAAATAGCAATGAGTTGTATATAGAGTGCTTTCCCTTTTAGTATTCTGTATTTAGAACACTCTGCCTGCTTTTCACAAGCACTACTTAGTCTCCAAGTTTAGCTTGCAATAACTCTCCTTAACTGTTCATCTTCTTACTATGCAAAAGTTTATTACATTGTAAAACCAATAAAACAAACCCAAGTACCTGTGTTGCTGGAGAAGATGCTAAGCATACCAGACATGTAGAGCACTTTGTCTCTGAAACATGGAAGAGGAGTTGTAACAGGATAATTCATAAAATCTGTAGCACAGAAATTAAATAAAGAGAAAAGTGCCACAGATTGCTGTAAGACGGATTCACCTAATAGCATTAAAGAGAAAGGAATGACCATTAGAGTCTATGAGATACTTTAAGTACCCCTCAAGGGCTTGTACATGCTTCACTGCTTTATGTGGAGCCTTGTGTCCTTTGGAGTACAATCTTGTTAATCAGCTCTCAAGGTCACAGCTGAATGCAAGAGAGGCAGGCTGTGCATCTGTAGAAGTTATTTATTTCTGGAAAAAAAAAAAGAAGCTCTATTTATGTGAAAATGATACACTGTTACATAGTACTTAAGTCCAAACCTGCAAACACTTATCCTCACTGACATCATTAAAAACATTCACAAAATTGTTTGCAGAACCTAAGCGTAAAGGCTCAAGTGCAAGCTACCCAAGATGCCTTCACTGCCATTGCTGTCTCCCTCTAATGATGAGAGGAAGTGCACCTACCATGGGAATTGCCTTTCCCATTCAAATCTGGGTGACCATGGAACAATCAGGATGGGATGAGGAACAGTACTAGATTTAGTTTTGTTCTTCTCTGCGCTTGCCCTGCCCATTGCAGCTATCTCTTGTAATAAAGAAGAAATTTTTGGGATGAGGTAGGAGAAGGAAGAGAGACCGTCCCAGAGGGCACAGCAGGGAGTAAACTGCAGCTCTGAGCAGTTATTCAGTGTCTCCTTTTGTCCCAGGACAGCACAGCTACATACAGTCTTCAAGAAGTGAACCTTAAGAAATTATTAGGAATCAACGTGTGGGTAAACTACTAAAATTGGAATAATTGTAACCCAACAAAAAAAAAGGGGGACAAAACACCCCATACAAGGGGGAAAGACAAAAAAAAAAAAAGGCAGCTTTCCTTTTTTTTTTTTTTCCTAAAGAGATACACCTGCCAAAGAAATACAATGAAGCAAAGAGATGAAATACAAATGGATCACATAGTTGAGGAATCAATAGGAAAGACTTGTTTTTGTTTTACATTACTCAGGGACCAGTTCTCTCCCAAGAGTTCATATGTGGAAATTTTACTGCTACAAAGGAGCTTTAAGTGGCTCTTAATACCATCACTACTTGTACTTTCTAACAGTGATTATGGAATTTCCACTGGAGGACAATTTAGGGGAGAAAAAGCTCAAAGGTTTCAGCAGAGTCAAAAGTGATGATTGTTTCTGAAGCAAGAGGAAAAACACCAGAGTGGCTGAGACATAAGAAGATATCCAGTTCTTCCTAAGTAGCAGCTTAGGAATCTTGATAAAACTTGCAGAACTTGGTAGGGACCAGTTTATCCAGTCGGATTGTCATGACCATTCTTCACTAGCCCTAGAGACCATGAATACTTAGAGTCACAACACACACAGAATCACAGAATGGTTGAGGTTGGAAGAGACCTCCAGAGATCATCCAACCTGCTCAAGCAGGGTCACCCAGAGCATGTTACACAGGATGGCATCCAGGTGGATTTTGAATATCTCCAGAGAAGGAGACTCCACAACCTCTCAGGGCAGCCTGTTCCAGTACTCTGTCACACTTTAAACTTTAAAGCTCCTCTGTTCCTAGCACCACTATACTTATGTTCTTGAAAGACAGTCAAGAAATAAAAGTCCCCATGAAAATCCATTTTCATTTAATACCTATTACAGTGTTTTTTTCTTTATTTTTTAAAACAGGTCTTTCTAAAGATGAGTACTTTAGCAGATAAATACATGCACATTTGTGCCCACACACCACTGTAACAACTATTTCAGTTGAATTTATGGATATATATTTGAAATACAATACAAAAATATGTCTTGAAACCTCAATGAACAATGACATTAAAGCATGCTATTCTCCCTGTACTTTGGTATTTTATTTTAAAAACAAGATTAAATTAGAATGCATTGGACTGAATAAATGACTTCATGAAGCTTTTTTTTTTTTTCCTTCTTTCTGAAGCCTGCTTTATGTAAGCAGACTGACCCATACCGCAGCTTCATTCTCACCGCATGCCTTCTTATCAGGACATATCCTGATTCCTTATGAGACATATATGCCAAAAGTGAATAAATAATTCTTTTGTCAGAAAAATCAACCAGTTTGGAACCACTTTCTGGAGTATAGGCATAGACAGACTTGCTCAAGAGTATAGCTCAAGATTGACATCAGCATTGTCGGTATGTTTGCAAGAGCAGGTTGTCCAAATTCAGAGAGGTAACATCTCTGGATACAGTCACCTTTGCAGTACAGTAGACCTCAAGAGGCAGGTCCTCGGTTTCTTGACAGTTGTTTGTATAATACTGGCTTCAGTGATCACAGATAATGTACCTTATGGGAAGAGGTCTGACTGTTCTTTTTGTTGCTGCTAACAAAACAACATGAAAAAGGGATATAATTTGCATTTGGAAAAATGCAAATGGAATTCTCATGCCAAGAGAGCACAGTTCCTCTAGTTCCTACTTTTTGTTCATATTTACCAGATTTGTCTCTGCCAAGTGAAGTAAGAATAGGGTAATTAGTGGTGAAGAAAACTGTTTAAAAATGCAATGCACTTCAAAGAGCTAAAGACTTCTTATAAAGAAGAAAGCAAGAAATAAGGTGAAGAAAACACGTGTTTGTATAATGTATATTTATATGGGTATAAAAACGAAGTATACAATTGTATACTCATATATACAAAGTATAATATGTATTTTGTACATATACCTACATATAGAAATAAATGAATGCTTTATTTCAGTTAATAAATATGTAGGAACACAAACTTAGTGACAGAAAAAAAGTTGTCATTTTTGTTTAATAATTACATGTACAGATACTCTGCGAAAACTGAAATCTGTACAGAGCAGCATTTGTACTAGCTCAAATGTTCGGAAGAGTAGGCATATTTTTTCCTCTCATCTTACTATGTAACAACACTTCTTATATTAGTTTAATCTAAAACTAAACTCTTCCAATTTCAATCACAGTTGCATTTCCAATCACAGTTTCAGTTGATCTCTGGAGATCAACTGTAAGATAGGTCTTCTCTGTAAGAGACTGTTGTATCAGTCTAATTGAGAGATGATAATCCAAACATTTGAAAACCTTTTCATGGACAACTGTATTTGTTTTAGTCTTGCTTACTGTATTTCAGCCTATACTGATATGGAATTACTTTTAAATAAACTAAAATTTCATCTCAAATGAAAACACGACTTTACACAGAAGTTTGTAATACAGGATTTTGTACCAATTTAAAAATGTTTTAACTGGTGCCATTTTCCTTGCAGTATTCTTATATTGACTTGCTACTGCAATTATCACCACCACCCTTTATGAACTTGTACTGGGAAAGTGATCGTTAATATGTCATAATGGTCTTCATTTTTCAGTCTTCAAATGTCTGCAGGAAGCTCGTTTAAAGTGTCATAGACTTTGCCTGAATGCAACAAGAAAACCTCTGTGATTCATAGACATTGCCTGAATGCAACAAGAAAACCTCTGTGATTCATTTGTCATTTTCAAATCATATTGCAAATCAGCACCCCTTTGCACCAAGTTCATAACAGTTATTTATAAACAAGTCTAACTTGCCTCTGTATACATTTTAAGTTCCACCAGAGGACTGAATTAATTTTCATTGTCCTGCCTCATCTTGCCCTAGATTTTTCCTTTATAAGGAAGATTTAGTTATGTTGGCATCTTAGTTGACAGTGAACTTAGTCTGTCACATCCAACATCGTGCTAAAATATTTATTACCATTTAGTATTATATAGTAATACTAGTATTAGTTATTTAGTATTGTAAAATTTATAAATTTTAAAGTCTGCATGTTTATTAAATGAAGTTTTCTGCCAATATATTCCTTTCAAGGAGGGAAGAAATTTTTAAGCAGAAGATCCATGAAAGTGAAAACCTCACTGCTTTCTTCTGCAGAAGAAATCAGAGAAATCTCTTCTGATATTGTCTTCAGAAATTGTCTTATCTTTAAAGTCAACCTTTGACAATATACAAAAAAGGAGGGAGTGGAAGAAGAAAAGGGTTATGAATGCATGAGCTGCTATGAAAAACAACATGAATTTCTAGCTAACAAAATGTATTAAAGTTCAATCAATTTCTTTTGGATAATTAGAAAAATTACAAAACTAATTCGCTAAGAGAGCTCTGCACACTGTTGTTTATAATTGTCAATAGAAAATTTCTCAATCCCTCCTTGCTTTCCCAAACAAAATTCTGACCAATGTGACTTTGAAGCTGATAAACATCAAATATATGTTTGCAGAATCTGGAATAAATACATTACTCCAGACATCTATGGAAAACAGTATGTATTCACTTGCCATCGAATTTCATACATTTCATTTCATTTCCTAAAATGTTGATTTGAATTAGGCTTTTATGGAATCTGTAACAATCCCTACTGAGCCAAGGAATTGAATGGGTATTAAAGACATTACTTAGGACAATAGTTACTGTTTCATATTAAATCATTAAGTGAGTCTACAAAATGTCAAGCAACATTAAATGAAGTTCCCTGCATATTATGACAGATTATCTATCTTATAAATAGTCCTTCATGTGTTTGATTTCAGAAATTATATCTTGGTACTTTTGCCTGACACTGCTGTTTCCATTTTTTGCTACATTTCCGCAAATTAAAACCACTCTATGTGCATTTTTTCCCCTGCTGTTGGGTTGCTCTATTCTCTGATATTATCACTCATTTCTCTGTTTCCTAAATGAGTGAAATCCACATCTTCCACAAGCGCTTCCTTTCTTGTTTTTGCTACATTACCACAACAGGAATTTGATAATACTGATACAGCTGATGTCAGTGATCTTGCTATAACTTTGTGACTAAAAAATAACAAATTAAAAATGAATTTCAGGATCAGAAAGGAAGTGTTTATATTTTTTCCCCATCTTTTCTATAAAGCTAAATATACAGGATAATAATTTTTGCATATACCTATACTAGTTCACATTTATTCTTGTAGATTTTCCTTCAAGATACAGCAGCCTCAGTTTTGTTTTGTTATTTTTTTTCATTTATCAGTCCAATCACTAACAAATTACTCTTTATGACTGACATAAATACATTAACAGCTCTGTTTCTTCCATGTTAAACAATTGTCTTACAAAGCCCTTTTCCAAACATTAGGCTTTAACAGAGTAAGTATTCATAACTTTTCAATGCCCTTTATAGAATTACTTAGACACATACTTATTTTTGTTTGACTTCCATTTCAGTGGCAGTCTTCAAAACAAACCTTTTTCAGTTCTATGTCTATGTCTTCTTTCCTTCAGAATGGAAGTACATCTTAATGGAATGCACTTCTTTCCTAACCAACAACTGCATGGACTAAAAACTAATTTCTCAGAACTAAACTCAGTGAAGTAGATACTCATTGCTATTAACTGAAATATTTTTGTTCTACATCTGTTCTTTCCACATAGAACACTGAAGATAGAAAAAAAAATAATAAAAAAAGGAGAGTTAGATAAAACTGAATTGGGAAAATGAGACAGAGTACATCTGCTCAATCTCATATCAAGTTAGAAATGCACATTACAGAAATCAATTCACAATGGAAATAAAATGTAGTTCAACTGTTTCAAATACTCCTAGCAGTGGCTGTTTCAAAACCAGAATTCACATATACTTGTACATATGAACTTACGTAATACAAGTAAAAAAAATTAGCACGTAGTAAAGATATTCCTTCCACAACCCCTATCTTTGATAAGTTCTTTTAGTTAAGGAGAAAATGAATGCCTTTGCTGCTCCTGCTGATGTTGAGTCAATCAGAACAGAGTAGTTCTCCTTTCAAGTAGATGATGACTGGCTGAGAAGGCTGGGAAAGCTGGAAAGATATGTCAATAAATATACTTCCTTATGTGATACCTTGGACTGTTCCTCAGGGATCTAAGTTTTCAAATCTGCCCCAGCCCAGTATGGACATACTTGTGAATAAGATGGGAAGCAGAGAAAAATTATTCATAAAACCAGCTTAAAAATAAATGAGTGTACAGAAGTTTAAAATAAATGCTAATTTTTCTATTGAAGTTATTTAGTCATATATGTAGATATGTCTATTTGTATATATACACAATACTTTTTCTGAACTATACTCGAAAACAATTTTCACACAATAAAGACCCCTGTTATTTCCCCATATTTAACTTCGTTTCCAAATTAAGTCTCCATCTTCTATCAATGTTTCATTAACTACAAATTCAACATTAGTTACTAAATGTCAATTACTTAAAAACAGTAAAGAAGTGACATTTTTTTTAAAAAGAGCAGATTTCTCACTTTCACTTCATTTTGAACAACTTTCTTCAGCTGTCACATTCACATTCAATTCCTTACTGTTTCTTACATTAAAAATAACATTAAATAAAGTCAGAGACAATAAAAGACAGTGTCTCAACAGCTCTCATCTTACTGAAGTGCAAGATTAGCCAAATGGCAAGCTACTCATCAGACAAAAGTTGAAGTTGCTCTACCACACCTTCCCAGAATACTTCAGTTCAGTCCTGAAGGTAACAATTCCACAATTTGTTCACCTTGTTCATTCAGACCTCAGGTTTCTGCTGAGATTAGGCTGGCTAATTAGTATCATCTGTGATGGTGAACTTTTAAAATATTATCATCTGTCGAAAGTCAACTGTATTGTTACCTCCAGTGACATTTCTCATAGGCCACTAAATGGCTATCAGGTGGTGATAATATTTGGCTGTCACCAACCTTGACCTAAAGAAGAAGAGAACCAATTGGTGTGTGTGTGGCGCTGGGGGAAGGGAAATATATTTTCTCTGTTTGTTTCACAAACATCTGCTACTATACTTTTCTTAGACATTTCAAAATATTTTTTAACATTTCTATTTAAACCTTAAATATTTGCCCAAAATATATATTTATTAGCTTACATGACCAATCAATGAAAAGCGTAAGTAGTCCTACTTTTAGGCTTCCTCAAAATATTTTGGAAGTTAGGTCCACCAAATTTTGCACATGGTGAAACTGGATACTTGACACATGCCAATTAAAAAATAATCTATAAATAAATAAATAAATAAAAAACCAATCCAAAAATCTGTAGAAGCTGGAACTATGTCTCACTGAAATGCAGTTGCAGTGCAGATCATAAAAAAAAAAAAGAAGAAAAACAGTAAGAAATGCAGTGATGTCCTATCAGTGCCACAGGGGGCTGCTACATAATAGTGGTTACAATTCAGTGGAAAGGTTAAGGCAGCTGAATTGCATGTACAGGTTACATTGTTCCAGAAGCCCACAGTACAAGTGTTAGAGTCTAAAAGTATAAAACCCCCAGTGTGTGCCACCAAAGAAATGAAGGTCACTTACTGGCATTACTAGAATTTGTTCATCTTTCAAAATACCAACAAAACAGTCACCAAAATATTTCTTCTTCTTGGTTTTGCTTGTAACAAAACTCATATTACAGCTGTAAAAATCAGTACTCTACAGACTACCTTGCTGAGAAAAATAAAAAAGCCCTAAACCAATTAGTAACAGTTCTTAGTTTGATATTTGATTAATTTCTTACTTCAAGTGATTCTTTAGAAATCCTATTAATTTCAGGAGTATTAGAAGAGAAAGAAGTAGACATTGTCCCTGATGGTCATAGTACTTAGACAAAGTAGATTTAATTCTTAACATAATCTTTTCTCACTCTTCTTTGAGCTACTCAAGGTACATAAAAGACAAAAGAATGTAGAAGGCAGAGATTTAGAGGAGAAACTGCATTATCAAAACAGGTCACAGAGGGAAAACATACTTTTAAAAAAGATGAGCTAAATATAGACTTGATAACTTGCTTGAATTATAATAGCCCTAGGGGCAATTCTAGGATCCAATACCCCAGAATCAAAAATCAAAGAGAAATAGCAATTGTATATCAGGAATAAGGTGTTATTTAGTCTTCTGAAAAACATCACCTTGGCCGTATCTTTTAATAGATACAGCCTTTTTTTTTTTTTTTTTTTTTTTTTTTTTTTTTTTTAATATCGGAAGGGAATAGAAGGTCCCTTGTAACTGTTCAGATAACAACAAAATTGACCCCAGTCAAAACTCTAGGACAATCACTTCACTTTAGATGTTTACAGTTCAGATACAGATCTTTATCGGAATCTAAATTTTGTAGATTGTCTCTTCAGCTGTAAGATATGATTCAAACCTGAAACTAAATATTCTAGGATGATTTATATATTAAAGCTCTCAAATATCATGGTAGACCTGCTACCTCACACGTTTTTTGTTATATTCAGTAGTAGATTTCTCCTCTAATATTCCCTCCCCTTTCTTTCATTTATTATTTTTTTTTAATCCAGTCTGCATCAAGACTGAAAGAAAGGTAAGGAAAATAATTTAATGTGTTACTAAAAAAAAATATTTTAAACAGTAGTAGAAGAAACATTTGATCTCAAAGCAACATACAACAATTTTATGTAATATAGGAAAGAATGCAGTCATCAATCAATTTTTCACACCTTCTCCCTCACAGAATCACAGACTGGCTGAGGTTGGAAGCAAGCTCTGGAGGCCATTTGATTCAATCCCCCTGCTCAAGCAGGGCCACCTACAGCAGCTTGCTCAGGACCACGCCCAGGTAGCTTTTGAAGGTTTGAAGATCTCCAAGGAAACAGACTGCACAACCTTTCTGGGCAACCTGTACTACTGCTCCATCACCTGTAAAGTACAGAATTACTTCCTGATATTTAGACAGAACCTCTTGTGTACTAGTTTGTGCCTGCTGCCTCTTGTCTTGGTACTGGGCACCAACAAAAAGAGCCTGGCTGGATTTTCACTGCATCCCCCCCCTTCAGGCATTTATACCCATTGGTAAGATCCCCCAAGTCTCCACTCCTGTAGCCTAAAAGGTCCCAGATATTTCAGCTTTTCCTCATTGGCAAAGTGCTTCAATCAACTGCAGAAAAGTAAGCAGTGCGGAGGATGGGGGATGACAAGAACTGTTAGATGTACTTTTTCTGCTGAAAAACACACACCGAAGAAAAAATGGCTGATCAAGAGCTAGTTAGAGGTTTTGGGGGATCAAAGTAGTCCCTACAGAATCAGATTAATGCACAGTTGTCCCTAATGACATGCAGAGTTATTTGTTCCTTATTGATTCAAGTTGAAGAGAGATGTCTACTGAATTTCTAACAGGACTTCCAATAGTAATTTCCCTTTGAGTTTTTCCCTCTAAGTACTGCCCTTCTACAACAGTCTCCTGCTCCTTAATTTAATGCTCCTTAAGTTTAATGTGATCGGAATCTGAACTGATTTGGCTGAAAAGAATTTTGACAAAAACTTTAAGTTACAGTTACACTTGAAGAACATCTTGCATATGTAGTTCTCACCACTAACAATATCAAGCTCCATCTTCAATTTTAGCAGTATGAATTCTGAATTGCAGAAAAACAAATTATAAGTTTCCATTGTCTAAACAATTATTATTTTTTTTTTTTTTTTGCCTAAGATTATGAAGTACAGATTTATCAGATAAAAACTTTTGATCAACACAAAAGCAAATACTTCTGGACAATTCTTTCTATCTATTAAGTGAAAGCAAGCCCTATATATTTCTTCTACTTATCTGTATCTGTTGAAAGCTAAAAATAATGGTGCCTTTAGGAATTGTACCCTACCTAGTTTGTGAAAGATGACGCGAGGCATTTCTGTTCCACACGTTTTATTTTTACACTGCTAGACATCATTGTTATTCCTGAGCCTGATTTATAGGTACCCAGGGGTACTCCTAACCCCTTTTGATGTTATTTCTACTAGAAACAGTTGACAAAAGCAGATCTCCCCTTGAGGATTGTACCATTTTAGTATTTGTTTCAACTTTCAGCCATTTGCTCAACATATTATGAGCTTCTTCAAAGATATAAAATAGCAACCCATCACCTTCAATGCTACAAAAAGAAATAAATGCATAAAGGCTGCCAATTCATACCAACTCCACTGTAGATAAGCAAAAAGCATTGGAAGGCATTACACTATGTGGAATACTGTCTATGGATTTAGCATAACTCTACAAAGGTATTTGGCTCTAAAATATTTCACTCTGTTGGTCAGAGCTGCACGAAAATATTCATATCAAATATAAATCCAGGGTGAAAGAATACATGCCTAATGTAAACTTGAGAATAAAACTGGCAATATGCTTAAACATTCCTTTCACTGTGTATTTTTCTATATACCATAGAATACACTACTTCTTTAAATAAGATTTTTGATGAGCTCTGTAAGCCCAGCTATAATCATGTTTGTTGTGCCAAGCATCTTGAGATTTATTAATTGGTCCACCTGTGGTGGACTAGTTGTTCATGATAAATATATGTGAACAAACAGATGAATCATAGAATCATCTAGGTTGGAAAAGATCTTCAGGATCTTCAAGTCCAACCATCAGTCTGACCTACCAAGTCCCATCACTAAACCGTGACCCTTTAGTGCCATGTCTACATGTCTCTTCAATATTTCCGGAGATGGGGACTCCACCAATTCCCTGTGCAGCCCATTCCGATGCTTGACCACCCTCTCTATGAGCACATAAACAACACCTGGTTGTCATTTTTCTTGTTTCATTTCATTTTTTTCTTGTTTAATTTCATTTTTTTCAGAAAATAATAAAGAAATCTATTATGAAGAATATATATTTTTTGCCTGTAGCAGAGCTAACACAAAGTAACCGTTATTGCACCAAATACAGATATTGCTCGTTTCCAGATGAATGTTATAGACTACAATCAGCAGAGCTGGTATTTTTCAACTGCATAAGAATAGTAGAAAGTGATCACCGTCAAAAATAGTCACCTATATGTTTAAATAAAGTTACAAGGTTATGTGTATAAATATATTTAAGTTCTATATAAATGTTCTAAGAACACTATGTTGGAGAAAAGAGTTAAAAACTCAAACCAGTGAGCAGAGATTTCATAGCTAGCACAGTTACTTACAACAACCCTTGCACAACACTCATAATTGATTTTATTGTTCTAACTCTAGCTTTGTGTAAAACGTGCTTACCTTTGATCATTCTTGCAATTGGGGTGAAAGAAATAAGTCAAAAAATAGAAATGAAAATGATTTGTTTCAAAGTTTTAATTGGAAAATTATTTCATTCACCCAAACATATATGTGAACAACTTGCTAGACTGGCCATAAAAGAATATGGAAGATGACTGACTATACCTAGAAAGAAAGTTTAACCATACACTGGACTTGTTTTTTTTTTTCTCCAAGAAGTATGTATGCACATGAATAAGAACAATGATAAAGAAACCTTGGTTGGCACTGGAAGTATTGAAAGATTAAGGCAAAGAATCCTCATCCTAATGATCAATGGTAAGATGAAAGTATTAGAATGAAGAAGAAACTGAAATATTTATTATTTCCTGGTTTTACTTCAGAAGGAGAGTTACGGTCTTTTTGATAACACCTACAAATGTTCAGTATATAAAAAAAAGTAAAAATAGACTTGTGGTTTTAAAAATCAAAACCTCTGAAAGATAATTAGCATTTAACATATGAATGCATTTACAAAACTTTAAACTTAACACAGAAATGTGCCTATAGAAGTTTTTTTGGTTTTGTTTTTTGTTTGTTATCTTTTTGTTTATTTGTTTTGTTTTGTTTTTAAAGTCGAGAGGAGAGCCCAGTAAGCTGTCAGGAAGAAACAACTTTTCTTGCAATCAAGAAAGACAGACTTCTTGAAAATCCAGTACATGGGTCCTTGAAATGGCTAATGTTTATCCTGTGAAACTCAGGTTTTATTGCAGTAATTTCACCTCTTCATTGTACTTCACCATGTTCAGAAAAGTGTTTGGATGCTTCCTGAGCCCTGCATAGTGGATGAATAACCCTATTGCACACTGTCTTGACACTGGGATAAAAGGTATACTTTCTCTGTGGATGTAGTTTCAGCAATGAGTCCTCAGGTTTTAGCATCAAGATTACGCCAATCTGGCTGTGACTAAGAGCCAAACTATCACAGTACTGCGTAGGACATCTACCAGTTGTTACCTTTTGCCTCAGGATCAGGAATCAGTTGTTGGCTTTCTTTCATTTAGCAGTACAGAGGGATACCAGGATTCTGCACTGCAGTAAAAGAAATCACTTCTTGCCCAGTGAATCATTAGAAGAGCCAGGAGAGCTAACAGCTTTTAGGTCGGTCTGCAATCTTGCTATGAAATCCTGAATTAACCATTTGAGAGAGACTGATATTTGGAGCTGCTAGTTCTGCAACTACACCAAAAAGGATGCTTTCAAAATCATCTCTTTCTAGAAGACATACCATATGAATCAGCATAGAGTTCAAACGTACCTTGCTACTTTCTTTTGACCAACTATCACTTTACAGTTCTCCTTGGCATACATTTTATTGTAAGCAAGGGTGCTATCTGCCCTAAGACAGAGTCAAGGTAAAATCAAGTTAGTCAACTACAAAAGAGAAGAGGATCTGAAATAATATTGTCTAATTCCTACAGATTTCACCTTGTGCAGTCCCAATGGCCAGAACAAAAGACTTGCTCATGGGTGGGAGTAGATTAGGAGGTGTGCAGGAGAACAAAGGTCATCCTCAAAATTTTATGAAGTAAACAAGAAAAGGATGAGATATCCTCATCATAATTTCATTACATCTCTAGATGTAATTAGAGAAGAAGCCTATGCCTACAGTGCTAGGAATTGAGAAGCTGAAATCTGCTTACGTAAATTTATTAGTATGCTTATAACAACAACAAGCTGCTGGAGGACTCCCCTGCACACTCCTTTACTCCTGGGATAAAGGATTTCAGTGCCTTCTGCCAAAAAAAAAAAAAAATAATAATTCTATGTCCCATAAGACATACTGGGATGGAAGCATGATCCCCTGAGTTTCTGGGGACTGACAAGAATAAAGCTGATCTGTAGGCTGTTTTTTTTTTGTTGTTGTTGTTGTTGTTGTTATTAAAGAGGTGGCAGATATATCTCACTCATGCCACAGGCTTCAGAGATCTTGCTATGATCAAGTAAAATCTATTAGCCATTCAGGAAACCAAACAGAACTTTCATTTTCTAAAAATTATCTTTATGCTCCATAGTGGAAGACAAACCTATTTATGACCAACTGAATCTGCTACTTAAAATAAGAAGATTGAAGTCACTCATAAACATAATCAGTCTTTTCCTGTAGCCCCAGCATGGGTAGGTAACTAGCAACTGTTACTGCCTTGTAAGCTGGTCAAGTATCTAAATCCTTCCTTGTTTGCTGTATAAATCCAACAAGCTTATTTATGAATAAATGCTCCCATAATGATGGGCTGAGATAAGTCTACTGCAACTTAGGTTTCCACAGTCATTTGATGCCTTAACTTAAATAAATGAGAATTAGCATACTTCTGTGATATTGTAATAAATAGTCCAAGTAACATTTACTAGTAAAGTTTAGGAAGTCAATAGTTAGT
Source organism: Netta rufina (assembly GCF_964035555.1). NCBI lineage: Eukaryota > Metazoa > Chordata > Aves > Anseriformes > Anatidae > Netta > Netta rufina. The sequence continues at coordinate 49,639,564 of NC_140125.1, read as the reverse complement.
CCTAGGAACAATTCAGCTAAGCAATTTCAGAAAATTCAGTCCAAACTTTCTTTCCTTTGGGATTTTGTCACAAAACCGTGACAGAAATTACAAATTCACGACTACAGATGAGTAGTTTTGTACTGAATATATCAATTCAGGAAAATGTCAACATACCCATTTCAAATTTGATTGAAATAATTATAACCAATTCTCAAGCCTAAGTAAACACATTTATGGCTGATATTTTACACTCTTGTTCTTTGGAAAAGAAAAAGACTGGGCTAAGAATGGAAACCGCACATTATCCTTAATTACAGAGAGGTTAATACTGCTGCATACCTAACCATTAGGACAGCTAAGTAATTTTGCACAGTAGACTCTGAAACACATGCACAACAACTTCCGAAGCCCTGCATGTATGCGAAGTGCTGGACACCATACTCTTTCTTTTCAGTGTACAACTATCTTTTAATCTATAAGTAAGAAGAATGTTCTTCAACCATATACAATCAATATACAATATACAAGCAAACAATCAGATATCAATGCACTACCACACAAGCACAACATAATATTATACTCTGTATGGGCTATAATCAGAGTTAAAGACTAAAATTTCCAGTAGGAAATTGACTTCCAAGTAAACCAGCTTTTCCCCTCAAGATACCCCTCAACATTTAACTTACTGTCTCATAGGAATTCACTTTTTTTTTTTTTCCTAAATACTTTCTCATATTTCAAAACACAGATGAATCAACAGAAATACTTAAAATAAATAACATGGCGTTATTGGTTTTGAGGTAGAGCCTCAAAACCTCTCCTATTCAGTAGATGAATGTGTTTCAGTTAATTCTTCATAGCAATAGTAGCTTTTGTCTTTGTTGGGCAAGTGGTTTTTAATCCATTCATTTGCAGACAATGGTATTCTTGAATGTATGTGCCCAAACACCATACGGTAAGATAGATTACAGCATTTAAAATGGCAATAAAAAAGAATACGAGAACAAACGCACCATAAGTAATTTTGCTTTGATTTATAAAAATAAATATCAAGAGGTTTCTTTACACAGGAATAGTTTGTCCACCTCAAAATCGTGCTTTCGTTCACTGGTTCTCAGATACAAAGCGAAGGTACAGATCTATACAGCTATACCACTATCTTAAGCATTTCAGACTGTAGCAGTCAGGTTTCCACCTGTATTTTAGCTGAGTTATAAAAATGTAAACTGTAATTATACCATCAAAATAAAGAATATACCTGAATATGTGGCCCATTTTCCACCACAATACTGGGAAAAAAAAAAAAAAAAAAAAAAAAAAAAAAAAAAAAAAAAAAGGTTTAAAAAGGAAAACCAGCAGAGGGAAAAAAGCTCTTTGAAAGTGAGAAATACTCTGAAACATTGAGACTGTGAATCTCTGACACTTTTCATTGTACTTACCTAATATCTGTGCATGTTATACATGTGATAGAGCGACTGTTTGTTGTAACGAGGTTCAAAGCCACAGATGTTTCACTGTCAGTTGTTGGGTGTGCTCCACATTTAAAGTAAAACTCCTGAAATATTGAAGGAGAGATAAAGAGATGATTACATACCTGCAGCTCATGTCCTCCCTTTATCTTAGGCTAACTGACAACTGAGACAACAGACAAATCACCACTGCCAACAGAAAAGGGCAATCATTAGGAGAGGTTTAGAAAGAATCACTTGCAAAAATAGAAATCCAGGTATTTTGTTCCATGATTTTTCAGGTTAAGTTGATATCTATTTCTGCACTGATTTGACATCAGTGTGATACACTATGTGAATTTCTGGATTTATAGAAAAATGACTTGACCTTGACTTCATTTAGGCATAGTCATCAAAAGGCAGAGTATTATGAACTGCAACCATTTCCACTTTTTTGTTACATATTACCATTTTCTGACTTCTAGAACAGATTTTTTTCTAAATTAGCGAATCCTGACCTCGATTTTTGTGACATTGGAAATCTATATAAACATGATTTTATCATCATACTAAAAGGAAGCTCTGGTTCTCTTTGGACACATATTTATAATTCTTTGTTACGTAGCATTTGAATTAAGTTGCTTTAGTTCTTAGTGCTCTATAGCTTGTTTTGAGTGTCCAAATCATTGTGTGCATCTGTAAATAAAAGCAGTCTGAAGACATGTGCCTTGCAATAAAAGCCACAGATGACACCTTCCATTTTTTTTTTCCTTAAAGACCTTTCTTGTTGTTGTTGCAGGTTTCTAAAGTAAACATTAAGACTGGTATAAATTAAGTGTGAATTCAAATGTACAGGTGTAAAAGCATCAGAGGAAATTGAATGACAAGTGTTGATGGTACCAAGATCACAAGTGACTCTCTAGGCATCCATGCAAAGGAAAAAAAAAAAAAAAAAAAAAAAGAAAAAAAAACACTGCAACCAGAAAAAGAGACACAAAGACAGTGATTCAATCGACAGTGTTTCCTAATGACTCACATAGGTGGGACAGAATGAAGAAAAAGAAAATTACAGTCAGTGTGAACATTTTCAGGGCATGAAAGTCACATCCAAAAAAGCAGGGATAAGAACAACCCAAAAGCTATGAAAAAGACTTGTAAGATGGTGTTTCCTGGTCCTCCCTGACACCCCAAGTTCCTAGCTAGACTATCCAGACACATACCTCAGTGTTTGTTGGTATATGAATACAAGAACACTAGTATGACTGAGTGGAGTAAGCTTTGTTTAATATAACATCACCTTCTTCTCCTACTCAAACTTGCACTGAGATTTGATACAGAACTGTACAAAGTCAGACCAGAAAACATTCTTCCTTCCACACTCTGTATCAATCCTTACAAGGAATTCTTCTACGTCTGGGAAGCAGAGCTGTGAATTACAGTTCTCTCTCAATATATCTCATTTAGATATACCGCATATTTCTACATGAGACACAGTACTATGCAGTAATACCTCTAACATCAAGTCTGGTAACTGGGATATCAGAAGTATTAAAGGAAAGTACAGCTTTCCTTTTAGGTTAGTAAATTCTGCTTCTCAGAGAAGCCCTTGATACGCAATACATTGAACATCGTAAACTCCACCATAAGTTAAGGACTCATTTCTGAAATACGTATTTGCAGCAGTTAGCAGTTGCTAGCAGACAACTGTGATATATGTTCATCTGATTCGTGTCAGTATGGAACAGTGCTAGGGTCGCATGGTATGATGAATGTGACCTTCTGTCTTACATACCCTTGTATAACCACTAGTCTAAGAAAAACAGAAAGGTTAATGTATATAATTCTTGTACCTTGCAAAGGAATATTTTAACAATTCGTGCCAATAGAGAGCAGTTCCGTCTGTCTCTGGGTCCTGCACTGGCAATTTAATTCTTCCACAGATGTGGTTTCTTCCCTTCCCTCCCAGTGTCCCAGTCTCCCCCTCATTATAGTCAATTTATTAAATCTTCAGAAATATTCCTTAAATCCATGAGCCTATTTGCTTTTGTTATTCCGAACTCTTATTCCTAACAGTTACAGCCTTTTTGCCTTCTTTGTGGTTCATTTAGCACTGCTATAGATGTGACTGGAGCGTCCCTGTGAATGGCCTGTGAGGAATGTTTTAACAACTCGTGAAGTGTCAATAGAGAGCTATTTGTATTTGTATGTTCTTTCTTTGAAGTCTCTGATGTCTGGGGGTTTAAGAACAACTGCTAACAACTAGTAACTGTTATGACTTCTGAATGGGACACTATGCAAGCCCCTGATATCTGGCCAGGTGGCCAGGAGATTAAGGAGAAGAAAGAAACTGAAGGACGGCTAGAAGACAAAACTTGCAAAACTTTTAGAAATGTAATTTTAATTGTTGCTTCATTTCCTAATGGTTTTGAAGCTTGTTTTTTCTTTACTTTTTTTTTTTTAAATGCATTTGTAAAGATTTATTAAAATGAAGTAGAATAATTGAAAATATCTTTTTGCTTCAGTACATCTTTCACATAGAACTAAGAGTATATTAACCACCCACTACTCCAGAATAGATAAACTATGGGCAAGGAAATACACAATAAGATATTTTTTGATAAAAGTCCTTACCCAGTATCATTTTTTTTTTTTGTGGGTCACAAACAAAGAAAATTTGAACAACAAAAGAATTAGCCTTTAAAATACTTGAAAAAACATTTAGACTTGAACTTTTTTTTTTTTTTTAAAAGAAAAGATTTAAAATTCCAAGACTTTCATGTGAAGAAAAAAACTAAAACCACAAAAAAAGAGGAGAGAGGAGGTGGAAGTGGAGCTACTTTTCAAAGTTTCTTCGTAACTCTGGGAAAGTTACTTCTCTATACTTCTGCTTATCTTCTTTAAAACTGCTCTGAAATATAGCACTTGGAATCTGAGAGCACCTGACACCTCTGGCAGCATAGACTGCACTGCCGCTTTTTTTTGTTAATCATAGTTTTAAGATCATTCATACAACCGGAATGCATATAAGTCCTGAACTCAATTTGGTTCAGAACTGCAATTAAAAGTGTAACCAGCTTGGTTTTACATGTTTTGTAAAAACACAACTCACTAATTTGTAACATCAAATATATTTACAAAGTTACTTCTTAAGATTAACACCAAAATATCTTCCTATATTGAGTTTATATGCTGCTGTATAACAGTATTTTCAGAATTTTAACCTTATAACAACAAAGCTTATGGAATAACATAAAAAAGATAGTTAAAATTTAATGGAGTCTACATCACTATCTCACCACTTCTAGAACATTTCAAAATAGGAAAAGTTACCACTAATAGTAGTAAGAAATTACTAGTAGTAGAAATTCCTCTATTGTGCACTTTGTTCTCATTTGGTCAAAATAAAATGCATTGTTGTTTTTGTTAAGTTTTCATGATCTGCATTGAGTATGGATGTGAAGAAATTACTGAGGAAAAAAATGTCTACGTTCATGAAGTGTGTAGTTTTATGGTCATCTTCTACTGCAGAGAATACCTTTAGATCATTTTCTTGCCTAAAGGCATAGGTCCCCTGAAATTGTGAACATTCTATTTAACATTACAAATGTCACCCTTTTGACAGTGTATCTGATAGATTGTTATTCAGAGAAAGGAGCAGGCATTGCTCTTACATACTTTTCATTCCTGTTTCATTCATATTCTTCATTCCTGTTACCGCTTATATGTCACACAACACGGTAAAAATTGCAAGGGGGAAGAAAAGGTTCAAGGATGCATGGTCACTGCTTGCTACTTTGCATGAAACTCATCCCTCAGAGGTAAATACTCAAATTTATCAAAAAATCTTATTTGATATTTTACAGAGAAAAAAAAAAAAAAAAAAGCATCTCTCCCTAAATTCTGTCTTTACAAATAAAGAAATTAGGATACTCCTAACTCATGATTACAAGCAAACTGTCTACTAGATGGTCAAACGATCTAGGAAAGTGACCAAAGTGATGCTCAAACCACCAGTGGGTGACTGGCATCTGACAGGGAATAGTACATCACAGGAACCACAAAAACAGTAACCTTTTAATGCCCATTCCCTGGTTCAGTAAACAGGAGTGTCAGAAAAGGTACTGCTCTTTGCTAGAAAGTGTCAAAATATCCTGCATTTCAGCTGATGTGCAAATCACAAGTGAAAATACAGGTTTCTACATACAGTTCTTACTGCCGTGAAAACTGCTTAAAAATTGAGGAACCTCAGCTTTTGAATTTTTTTTTCAACTTTTTTTTTTTTAAATAAGCTATTGGTCAAGATCAGTCCCTAAGCTACATACATGTATATATACACATGCATATATCAATCATGCATGACCCACACATTTATTTAGAATCAATAGGTAAATAGAATTTATAACAAAGCATGTAATATGTTGTATATACATTCAGTATGTATATATTGATAGTATAGTTTTCATTTTTCAAATTATTAGCACTTATAAGTACGGTGATACATGAAAGGAGATTTATTCTGCCAAATAAGAGAACACAATGCCATCCTGGCACACTCCTATGATAAGGTTTCAACATCTTTTGCAGCTAAAATTGTAGGTAGATACTCAGTGGACAAATTGAAAGAAATCTACTTCAAAATAGCCTTTGAATCAATTAAGTTTTCTGGGATGGGAATCTTTCTCTAGTGAAAAACCCAGCAAGTGTGATATTACCTAAATGTAAAACAACTTCTTAAACAAACATACAGGAGAGCTGCTTAAGTTCCATTAGTTAACTAATGTGAGGAAGGCTGTACAGCCAAAGAATAATTCCTAGAGAAAGATTGCTAGAGTCAAGTCTTGAATGGATCTTTAATAGGCTCCTGAATGCATTGTATACTGCTCCACTTTCTTCTGTGAGCCAATAGCATTTTGAGTAGCCTTGATTCCTGGGAGATCCTCAGAACAGTGGTGTGCATTACCAGCTTCCTCATTTCCTTCACAGCTCAGCAGATAAATTCTTCCAAGAACCTCAAGTCAGGTTTTCACCACTGTAAGCACCACCTTATTTAGAGGTTATAACTCTGTATTGGTTGTTTTAAGTAAGAAGTGATTGTAATACCTAAACAGTTGTTAAGATTAAAAAAAAAATAATTAACATTACCTGAATATTAGCAACATAGTTTAGAATCAAAAGATGCAGAAGTAAAACACACATTCTTATAGCTACCTAAATCTCAGGTGAGACTTCTGTTTCTTTTATGTCCAGAGTTCATCTAGAATTGCTCTTTCAATTTCTGTATCTGAAAAATTAACCTTAGGCTCTACCTTAAAAGTGCTGATGACAGTAGCAATCTCCATTCTATAATGTGTGTGTGTGTATATATATAAATTTAAGATTCCAATCAAAATCAAACTTTTTCTTTGGATTTCCTGTAATTCAGACGGATGCTCAATCACAATATCAGAGGTGCGAAGACTGTTCCAAATGTCTGCTGACTTCCCTATGCTGGGAAATGACCCTTGAGTATGGCTAGCTGGGTCACCCCCTAGGCAAAACAATGATCAGTACAGCATTCGTGGACTGCCTTTGTGGTAACGTACAAGCAAGCAAATGACTCATTTTGAGGGAAAGGATTTGCACATATTATTAAAACAGCATTTAATCTGTAGCATGCAACTCCTTAAGTATCATTTTAATATTAAAAGCTAGATACAAATTAATTGCTATAGCAAGTAGAGAGCTAGTAATGAACCACAAGCATTCTTAAGTAGGACAATAATAAAGATTAAATGACAGTGAATTTGGAGGATACTTCAGGATTTGTTGATTCGCAACAGATTTTAGGAACAGTGATGCAAAGATTAGAGATGTTGGTAACGTTGACTATTCACATTCCAATATTAATCTTTCACAAGTAGTCATAGCTACATTCAGATAACATTCCTTTGCCTTAAATTAAATGTTCAGTCAATTTTTCCATTTGAAAACAAAGATAACGTGAAAAGTTCAATACCTGATGTCACACCTACATAATTCAGAATAGAATCAAAACAATCAGCAAGAAGCAAAGTCCCTTAGACTTCCAAACCCACAGAATCTCTGCCGCAGAACACACAGTAAGACAGAACAGCAGCTCATGAATGCTGCTAGAAGAGCTTTCAAAGAAATGCCTTTATGGAATACAAAGATAAAACATTACCTAGGAGAGATGCAGCATTGTAACCTTGCTAATATATTGCTAATAATCAAGCTGACCTCAAAACTAAGCTGAAACACCTTTTGATAAAAAGGATGACAAAAAAAGGGCTAAAATAATAGATGTCAATGCCTGTATGAAGCATATACATGTATTTAATTTGGCAATAGGCAAAAGCGCCATGAGTATCTCTCTAATACCTGCTTTCTTACCGAACTCCATTGCCCTTTTCAAAAATGCCTCTGGCTAAGAACAAAGACCTGTTATTCATGATAAAAGCTCTTTAGGATGAGTACTCTTTGCCAGCTCTTCATTGAGGTAGTAAAAATAGACTATGCTTGGCCTCAGTGACTACATCAACTTTGAACTATATATGGAGTAGGGGAGGAAGGGAGGTATTTTTTTTATTACTACTACTTTAAGACAAGTGCCAGTTCAGGGGAGAAAACTTGTATTATTCTGATTTTTCCATTCTTTTCTGTTCAGCAAAGGCAATTGCAATTTAAACATATATGGATGACTAAAAGATGTGTTATATTTCAGGGAAAGCAGTGTAATACATTTTCAGAATATCTCCTATTTTTAATTAGCTTTGAGTGAAGTCATGCAAGAAAAAAGTATTAAAAACGCACAGTTCCACTTTTTCTTCAAACATACTCACCGTACCTTTTATTCAGTTGAGGATATCAAGAACAATTTGGTGCATAACAAATATTTGAATGTATAGATATGGCATGGAAAGTATTTTGAGTGGGATGGGAAATGCACATTATCAATAATTCTTCAGAAGACCTGGTGTTTTATTTCTGATCAAGTCAATTAAGGCTAGATTTTAGGCATATAAAAATGTAACTAAAAGTCTCATCATAAATGAGTTTTTGTCATGAATTCTCAAGGGGTGACAAAGGCAATAAAGTTCTGTTCTCACCATACTTCAATTCCACTTTCATACACTTTTTTTTTTAAAAAAAAAAAGTCTATTTATTCCTCTTGCCATGGGAGAATATTTCTTATAATTCATTTTTTCAGATTTCACTGGACAAAGAGATACTGTTTGAAAAATAAGAACAGGACAGTTATAGCTACAATTCAGTAATTTATTCTTAACCAGCAATCTAATGCGGTATAACAAAGTATTAATGATAAGAGATCTTATTCACAATCCATTGTGAAAGTAACCCTAACTTATTGCATGCGATATTCATTGATTGATTAATTGATGACATTTGATGATTGATTCATTCGATAACATTTTCAGTTAATACATGTATTTGCATTGAAAACTAAAAACAGAAGATGGATACAATCAAGATTCAAATAACAGGCATGATAGGCTATTAAGTATATGATGTTATATTTCCAACCTCTGGAAATTACACATGCAACTACAGTTTTGTAGTCCCTGTTGTGTAGAGAAAACAACAAGGAATACAGTACCTACCACATGTTAATCTTTCCTTATCTACTGGAGAAGACCCAGTGGAAACAAACAGCAGAATCCCTCAAGCTGCTGCTGCTCAGATGATACTATTTCAACCATTCAGAGAAGTATTCTGTGGGAAACTGATTTTACTCATTTTTAAGCAATGGCATTTCTGATTTGCTTTGCTTGTCTAAAGGCAGTTACACTCTACATTTCACTCCCTTCCTCTGCAAGTGGTGGCTGGGACTCCAATAATTCCATCACAACTCTGCTGCCATTACTTTGAGTCACAACATCTCTGTGACAAAGACAGAGGAAGCATGGTTCTTCAGCACCATCCAGCTCTTCTCTCACCCATTGTCCCAGAGTAGAGACAAAGAAATGAAGGCATCTCATCTAATCATAAAATGTATTTTTGCCTGGAAAGTTACCTCAGAGGGATCTAAAGCCTAGTAGACATGTAGCCAGTCACCAGGAAAGCAAAACTAACATGCCACAGATACTCTAACACCTGATAGCTAAAGATGCAGTATATTAATTGCAACAGTAATTTTTCAGCAAGAATGACCAGACTTTCATACAAAATAACATGAAAAACTCATGCCCTTCCTGTCCTGGAAGGGCACAAACTCCCCCCTCTTCCCTTCTATTTTTATCTATTTTCAAAGTCTCACTGAGAAATACAATTTCTGATATATGCTAACTTCTTGGTTGAACCAAGACTGCAGTTTTCAGCAAGATTAAATTATTTCCCCTAGCCCCTAAAGCCCAGCCATGTGGGCTCTATTGGGTTCTATTGAATTTGTTCACCAGGTTTCCAAAATAAACTGTTTTTGCATGCTGAAAAGTTCCTTTAAATTACTTGAGCCACAGAGGAAGTCTTGGTTTCAGAGTAGCTACTTAGCATGTATTATAATCATCATATCCTGAACATTAGTGCTGATTTCTAGGACTTAAACTTTCCCATCAGTCTCTTTTAAAGTAGAATCCAACTGTTTAAATTTGTTATTAAGTGTTTCCTGTAGAGAATCAACCCTTTACTCTGAGCTTAATTTCCTCTGGCAATCAGATTTGAATTTTTATGTGAATGTAAGCCACAAAAATGGCTCAAGGAAGGAAAAATTCAAATGCTATATGACATCAGCTTGTCAGACTGTTCTTCTTATGGCACAAAAAAAAGCGCCTGCAATTACAGGTTTGCAAGATTTCTTTCTTTTCCAACCATGCTAACAAGCACTTGGGGTAAAGAGTGATGAAGAATTTAAAGTGATTACAGAATAAATCTAGACTGTATAAGAAACAAAACGCCCATGTCTGAATTTCTCTCTTTCACAGGTGACGTTACATTGCACTGGCACCCAAAGAGTCTTGTCTCGGGCTTCAGAGAAGTCTGAAGAGCTAACAAATTTTAAATAAAAAGTCATAAACTGCAGTATTTCTTTAACTAGTGGTTACCTTCCCTGACTATTGCATATGACACAGCCAATTCCATGGTTCAGTCTGTAAATATTGCTGGATCTCTGCCACAGATGCATTAGATCCCCATCCATCCGATACTATTACAACTGAAACTTAAATTTTGTCCATCCCTGGATATCTAAGAAATTGGTCAGGTTCAAAGCTTAGTACAAGATAGCATCTTTAACCCAATAGCAATCATAATAAGATAAATTACTTATTTTTCCTTGTATTTTTTTTTAGCCTTCAGCTAACATGACCAGTGTCTTTGAGTCTTGCATCTGTCCATCAACCATACAGATGATCTACAAGTCTGTAACACTGCTGAAAGGCAGTACTAAGACACCTCTCCTTTAGCACTAAGGCTGCCTCAGGGGGAGCATCAGTATTTATGTGAGGACACTGGGCAGACAGAATTAGGCTGTAATGCTACCAGAGTGGCTCTTTGCCTCATTTCTGTACCTCAGCTTTGAAAAATTGGATGGTTTGTTCTGTCATCTTTCCAATGCCTGCCATAGATCAGGATATGAATGAGCACACACCAGCCAAGAAACTGTCCGCTTATATTGGGGATGGTGAGAAAAGGAAAGGAAGGAAATAGCAGAAATGTTACACTCTCCCTCTGTAAGAGATATGCTTGTCTTTTGCTCTCAGGACTCAAAATTGTACTAATGAATGTTTGGCACCTCCTGAATATTCACTGAATAGGCAATGGGTTGTTTTTTTTTTTGAATGATATGCTCCAGGAACGATCCCAATGTACTCCCATCACTAAGAAGCAGCCAGTTCACAAGGACAGATTACAGCCAAAGGAAACCCACCCTAAAACACATGGGTAAATGACTCTCAGCTCCAAGTGTTTTGCTCCAGAAACTTTATTCCTACTGGCCATCACTACTCACTAAGGCAGGCATAGTCTAGGGATAAAGCCAAGCGGCTGAAGTAATTTCAACCTTCACCCTAAACATGAGCAGTTGGTACCAGATACTATTTTGAGAATTTGGTATACCTATAAAAAGAAAACAGGAGCTTCCAACACAGTTTCACCTAGTTCTAGTGATGCAGGCCTGAGAAAAAAGTGATTCCACCCCCCCGCCCAGTGAGGTCTCTGAATGGAAATCAAGCAGTGGGCTAGAAGGAACTGTGCTCTTGATTTCAGGGAAACAAGGAAATTACATTCTCTGTATAAAAAATATTATAAAAACACTTCAACCATCAATTTCTCCCTTCTATAGAGAAAGCTTCAAATTTCTGGCTGTTATGACAAAAAAAAATGGTACTAATGAAACAAGAACACCATGAAAAATTTATCTTTTCAACTTCCTTAAAATAACAGAAGAAAGACTCCGCTGATACCAGCATGTTCCAGAAGGTAACACTTTTTAATGGATGAAATGGAAACGTTCTTCCTGAAGAAGCCTCTTCACCCCACCCCCCCAAAAAAAAAAAAAAAAGGTTTGCCTGTTTCTACAGTTTATATGTGTCATACAATGGTTTTAGCTCCTCGCTTTTTGTATGATGACTCATAAATTGTTCTTTAACAACACAGGGCTTCACAGATTAAAGCCCTAGAAAAACTTTCCCAGAGGTTTTGGGAGGTTTCTAGAGGTTCTTGAAGATTCCAGAAAGCTGCACTAAATGAAGGAAGTGGAAGGGAGAAAAAAACAACAACAAAAAAACACAAAACAGAAAAAAAAAACTCTTCTCTTTGGCTGCTATGGCAAAACTCAGTTAATTCTTAGCAGTAAATAACTGAATTTGTTCCATGACATTTAATTTAATGTTTTTCAGTGTTTCCTGTTATTTTTTAATTAATTCAATATACATACAGATCTTGCATATATATGCAAGATGATGTAGAAAACAAGTCACAGTGGGAAATTCATCATCTCCTCTCTAATCTTATTATACAAAAAATGTTTATACTGTACTCTTGCCTATAGTTTCTAGCATAAGGAACCTGAAAAATGTAAGCAAATAAGTTAAATAAACATTTAACATGACAAACTTATTTTATGTACGTACCAGTACAGAAAAAGCCAATATTAATCGGAGGTTAACAGCACAGTATCTGATTTGAAAAGTGTTCTTTTATTATTATTATTGTTTAAAACACAAAGATGTGGACATTTTTCCTCTGAGAATTTCATAGATAGCCTTATTGTCTAGTGTAGATAGCTATTTGTATAGTTTTAAAAATAACGCTGATGGAGTCTTGATAGATTGTTTTCACTACAGTGATTTAATTCTGTTTTCCCAGCAAACCTTTAGCTATTCAGACTGCCTTCATTACAAAACCAAACAGAAAAAAATAATAAAATAATCCTAACTTAAAATTAGCATCCAGGCACACTATGGCTATTCCCACACTAGCGAACTGCTGACTCAAACCTTATCCGAGAACATTTCTAGGTGACTGAGCACAGTTGCGGCGTTAGGTCCCTGGCATGCTTCAGATGGGGCAATGAGCACCTCGCACAGTTCAGGCATGGGTGCACCCAGGCACAGCTCCCAGAAGGTGGTTTGCATTCTTCTTCTGGGGACTGAGGAAGCTTGGTGGCTACAGAGAAGCCATGCTGTGCCATTTGGCCTTGGAGCATAAGGAATTTTACCAGCAACGTTTGACCTTGTGGCTCTCCTTGTAATGCTATGCATGGCATGTTTTGCATCTCCCTCTACTTCTAAGAGCGCACACTTTTTTTTTTTTTTAAACTAAATGGTGCCAATGCTCTTCTGATTTCTTGAGGTTTTCTGACGAGGTAAGTGCCTGTGGGCCTGGCCTCTTCTCTACTGCAAAACACTTTCTGCTTCCTGATTTCTGCTATGTAGATTTCTACCTAAAGTAGCTGAAAATTCATTCTGAATTCAGACAACAGAATTCCTGTAAATGGCAACTGTCTTCGTCACTAGGCTCAAAATGTATGTCTGAAAGTGCGACTAAAAGTGGATTTATACAGTAGAAGAATATTCTACTAAGAGAACAAATACTGTATGAACAGTATAAAATGTTTTCTGTAAACATCACACATTGCTATGTTCTCTATTTGACATTTCAGAAAGTTATTTTGAAGATCTGTCTCACAAAGCAATTAAAACTGCTAAAGCTTGAACTTGCAAGTTATATCAGAAGTATATTTTTGAAAAGCTATTTTAACTATCTTTATTATTAAACAATTTTACTCCAGTTTTATGCATGGAAAAATCAATAACTTAGTTACCGATGAGCCACCAAAATCAGTGTTTTGATGTTTGCTACCAGAAACCTGAAAGACATGGACAATCAAACAGAAACCACTCATTTCAACACTGTTTGATGCCTTGGACATCAAACAGAAACCACTATCTGGATGCATTCTCTTCAACACAAAAGGTTCCAACAGTGCTACAAGTTCCCAGTGCTGTAATGATACGGGTGATCATGGCCATGGAGGGCACGGGAAAGATGCGCTAATTCACGGTGACCAGCACGCTGGAGCTCCTAGCACCAGCAGTGCTCCAACAGAACAACTGGCAGAAATTAAAGCTGCCCCTGACTTGCATTCAAAGGTATGTGGAGACAGAGCCAAACGCAGAGATACTGATCTGTTTGGCTCAAATCCTCTGTGTAGGATGTAAAGCTTGCAGGGGTAACTGAGCCAACAGAGATGAATTTGGCCTCACAAATGTTATGTTCACATAAACATAACAGGTCTATTACAGCATTTGTTATGACAAATCTTTTCTCAGACTCCAAAATTCTCCCATAGATGGCATAAGCAATTAAGCAACAAGTGTTTGCCAAACACTGCCATGCAGTTACCATCGCCTGTGCAGTTTTCCTACTGCTGTGCTCTCTGCACAGGCATTATCTTATTGAATAGCAGCCATATTCATTAGGAGAGGTCACACAAATTTACAAACCAACTTTCCACCACATAGCCTACGTGTTCATGAATATGTACTGAATACATAGAAGACCTTGTATAAGTACATTGCATAAAGCAATTCCTTCAGGGTAATTGTAAGTAAAATTGGGAAATATATACATCTGTAAAACACATGCTTCATTTAAAGGTGCAAATCTGCAGCATCCTAAAAGTGTGCCCTTTAATTTCAGATGGAAATTACACCTTGGTATCTATTGTGGCTTTGCTTTCCTTTCCCCCCTTCACACATTTACACTTTGAACTTCTCATTTAACTACTAACACACTATGACCTGCTCTTGAAGAAAGAAAAGTCATCACTTCTAAAACACCGCCTATGATAGCAAGTCCAGCCTTTAATAGGACAAGTAACCTTTCCAGTCACTTTTTCCAGAACCATAATAGGACTTCACTCAGCAACACCTTGGAAAATAAACACATGTATGTAGGAATTAGAAAATCTGAGTTCAACACTTTCCTGAACACAGAGTGAGCTTCAGCCTTACAGAAAGGGGTAGGCAACTACATTCCTGCAAACACAAATACACATGATCCATATTTTATCTGGCCTATCACGCAAAATTCTGAAGTAGCACGGAGGGCAGGGACTGGAAATCAGTCCCAAAAGCTCAGCTTCGGGATGAAACTTAGGATACTCAAGATCACTATCTGCAAAACAAAACAAAAACCACAAGCACAACACCCCAAACACATGCCATATTACTTTCTCAAACTAAGGTCCCCTGTGTACTGCTGGAATTGGTTGTTCTGGTTTACCTCGCACAGGTAGTGCAGAAGCCACGATGACTCTGCACAGGCCCACCAGAAGGGGCTGTGCACTTCTGCAGAGATGTAGCAGGTGAGGCACCCTTCTCTCCACATACTGGATGAAACAGGCAACTACTGTATCAAGAGACAGTCCTCTATAGAAATTAATTCCAGAGAAGCACATGGTCCCCTCTGGAGTGTATCGGTTCCGATCCCCAGGCTGAGCATTATCAGGAAGCAGGGCCAGGGGCGTGCTGTGCCTCTGCCTTGCTGAAAATTGGCAGACCAGTGCAAACACTAACGCAAATTTTTCTAGCATGCAATTTGCTTGCTCTTGAGGAAAGTAACCAGGGAAAACAAATTCATGTATTATAAGATGTCCCAGACATAATACACAAATGTTTTCATGAAATTGAAGTCTCAGATATCCAGTGACCTGAATTACGCTCTAATGCAATTTCTTGACAGGCACCCTGAAACCTTGGCTGCCTGTGCTGAACATAGACATGCTGTAAGTCTATCTTAAGGTCACTGAGAATAATCTGACCTTCTACTATGCCACTTGATGTAAAAATGAGCATTTTTCCCTTAAAAAAAATTTTTGTCTAACAGTAAACTATCTCCTAGGTAACGTGCATTGCTTATTGTAAGCCTTCCCAAATCACAGAAGTTCTCTAAATAAGAAAACGAAAGAC
The DNA here is from genome assembly GCF_964035555.1 of Netta rufina. NCBI lineage: Eukaryota > Metazoa > Chordata > Aves > Anseriformes > Anatidae > Netta > Netta rufina. The sequence goes on along the minus strand of NC_140125.1, from coordinate 49,623,708 downwards.
AGGTCCTCAAGAAGCACATTCCAAGAGGCTAAATAAATTCAAAGCGAACTCAGTGTCTGAGTGCATGACATCACACAGTTGTTAAAACAAAAAGAAAACATGTAGAGTTATGGAAAACAACATTACTTCAAATGTAGCAGCAAATACTATGCTAGCATATGTAGGTCACTTGTTAAAGAGGTTCTTCTAATTGTTGCCACTTGCTTTTGATTTGGGGGTTGTTTTATTGTTGTTCTTTAACATGGACCCAATTTTTTCAGTACAGTTCCTATCTTGTTTAGAAATATGTAAATTATGTGAACATTTTCAAAGAATAATCGTGACTTCTACCTTTACTTAGAAATCTAAGTTGAATTCAACTGCACAAACTTATTATGTTAAATTCCTCTAAGCTAGAAAAGTCAGCTAAAGAAGATTCTCACAGAATTCCATCTATACAAATGCGCTAGCAAAACCTGTGAATAATAAGAATTAAGTCATCGCAGCAAATCCTTATTGACAGGTTAGTGATCCTGCAAGCTAGGCACTATTTTGTATTTTGTAGCAGTGTTTAAGATAAAGCTTCCATGAATCAATCTGTTTGATTCAGTGAGTGTTATTTTTCCCCTTAACTTTACAACCTCAGGTTTATAGGGCACTGATATTTTTGTTTTGAAATGAGATATGCACAATTACACCTTCTAATGCCATTCTAACAGTGGCGTTTAGTGAGGAGTTACTTTTAAGTGGTTACCACATAGGCAGGAGAAGCATGTGAATTTTCTCTAAAGCAAAGGAAAACAAAACCAACTGATGCAATTCCAATACTTCTGTGTCAATTCTGATGTTGCAATGGTGGGGCAGCAGTGGGAGACAGCTTTGGGCATCAAAAGGTTGAAGCCTGTTTCCCTAGAAAGGGCTCTCAGGTCCTCTCTTCATCTCCTGGCATCGGTGTAAGTATGGATGGCTTTTCATGAGAGAGAGAAAAAAAAAAAAACAGCTCTTAACTGTAGTTACTTTGCCCACATGCCTTTAAGTAGCATAGCGGAAAAACTCAAACACTTCATCCATAGGTGGAAAAGAGACTTCATGCCAAGGTAAATTTCACAGCAGCTTTGAGATCTAACAGAATATATCACACAGTATGCTTGCCTGCAAAGTGACAGTTATTAAATGCTCAGTAACAGAACTTACCAGATATGAATGAAGAAATCATGCTCTTTTGTATAAATACTGCCTGACATTTTTTGAGGAGAGACTCCTCTATAACTACACTGCACCCGGACAAAATCACCTTCATTCAGTTTGATTGCGGATAGATGATTGGAAGAATGTTGCATGCTTGAATGGAAATCCAAAGTTTCGGTCTTCAGTATGAACTTGCCATAGTTGCCAACAGTAGCATATCATTTATGTCATGCGCAACAAGCAACAAAAGACTCACTGAAAGCATTACTGAACTTCACTAAATTACAAAGAACTACCCCTGAACACACTAAACACTGCATGCAAAGAAAAAAAATAAACACTCTGTATTTGAAAGAAAATTGGGTCTGATTTGTGAAACAAACTTGAGTAGGCACAACATTAAGGTTTGGAACTGATTATACCATACCTTCTTGAGTATATTTCCACTTTCAATATAACAGCATTTAAATATAACAGCATTTAATTCATAGTTTCACTTACTGCTTCTCAGTTTGTTTAGGACCCTGAATGTCTGCAACTTCTCTAAAACTTTAGCAGATCAAATACCTGAACAGTAAAATCACCTCCAAATAATACACAGGAACAACCTGTAGAGCAACATACAACACAAATAGGACGACCGTAACACTGCTCTTACAACTAGGCACAGGACAATATATGGCAATAACATGTGCCAACAGAAATAACACCTTCTTCCCACATTTCTGTCAGGTATAAGAATATGATATACTGAATTTGGAGTGTGCTTCCCTTTTATATTTAGCTAGGTATGACTCTGCGTGCTCCCATCCCCTGTGTAAACTGGAAAACTTGAGCCATTAAATAGTTCGCAATAAATACTTGGTCATATTCATCCTTCTTATCTCAGTCTAATACTATGTGGCTTCTTTAAATTACCTGTTCCGGTGACATCTGGCTATTTCAGGAATGGTCACGTACAGCATACACCAGTCTATCTAGCCAATGCCTTGTCTCTAATAGCAAGTTAAAAGTAGATGCCTAGAGTATGCCTTTATAATTGAAAAACACACCACACACATGCACAGGGCAAACCTAACATGGTATCACCCTAGAGTATATTCCCAATCTCCAGCAACTTGTACTCAAACTTCCTAACACAGAATAGGTATTAGTGTTTAACGGTTCCCAATGGATTTCTCTTCTAATTCTTTGTCACTCTATGAATCCATTGGAATTTCCACAATGCATCACAGTAAAGACTTCCACAGGGTAAGCACGCACCGTGCAACAAAGAATCTCCCTGCGGTTGTTTTGAACATCATAACAACTGGAAGTGAGCACAATCAGGCCAAGAAACGAATGTTACGAACTTGGGACAGTGAAGCAACATTACTGTTGTCACGTCTTTATGATCCATGCTACCACAGCACGGATAGAGAGTTCCTCACTGCAGTGCATCATTGACACATTTTTCGGACATTTCTAAAAGTAAAATCTCCAAAGTATAAAAGGGGCATTTTCATTCAGTTTTGGCTTGCTGATACTATCTCCCTTTTGGCAGAGGCAATGGAATTACAGAGGCTGGGAATGATTTGGTTGCATGATGTCCAACTGCACTCTGCTCACTTTCTATAAAATCGGGCCCTTGATACTGTCTCAAGAAGGATATAAAATTATCATTTATAAGACATTAACTGCTATTTCAACAAATCCAAGGGCATCAAAACAGAGAAGTTGTTGACTTGGTAATCTAAGATATTGGTCTTGCAAAAACTCTCAACAATTCTTGTTACAGGACAGATCTTCAGCTCACCTGAAACTGCTTCAAAAATGATGAGGCACCTACACCGTTTGAAAAGATTTTCAAGAGCTCTTATTGAAGGAGATGTGAAGCTGTGCTCAGAACTGCTTATTTTCTAAAGGCTATTTCAAAAGACCAACAAAACATAGCAGCTGAGAATGATGATGCAAAGTAATTGTTCACAGAAGACAAAATTAGACACCAGAAAAAAAAATCTCTCTGAAAGCACAATTAACATGCATGTTTTCAGACAAACTTTCTGGAGATACAAAAAATAATGAGCAACAAAGTTGTGTCTTCCCCTCCCCCCCTTGAGTAGCAGAGTTAACAACTGAAGAACATCAAAGAGCAAAGAATTTGTTTGAAAGCATTATAATCTTTAAGATAGTTTGTTTGATCTTCTACAAAACTGTGACATTTCCTCACATGTAAATACTGAGGATTGCAACAGAGGAAAGATCAACTAAACCTCCTGAAACCATTCAATACAGAGTACAAATACACAAGCTCCTTCGGGTTTGCCAGAATGTCTACATAATGTCAGCTTACAGAAGTAATAAGGAATTCTTCATAGGTGATATTGAGAAAACTGAAGAACAGATCCAAGGACCTGGCCTGACTTCAGCTTTACATTTTTTTTTTTTTTTATGATCCACAAAATTACACATTGTTTAAAAAGTATAGCTTCTTAAGAATACTTTAAAAGAACAATTTTTTTTTTTTGTGCAATATGTGACCAATTGATCTAAATCATACTTGTGATATTTGCTGATGGTAGGCTTTGATACTTACCTATGACCCATAAGAAGTATCCAACATACTGTGGAAAATAACATATTTCTACTGGGAAAGAGTGAATATTCACTTTTTTTTTTTTTTTTAAGATGAGGACAGATTTTAATAATAAAAGCCTTTAGTTTTCTCCCCAAGATAAATAATTCAGTTTTTCTGTCTTTGTATAGAATTAATTCTATTTTATAATTCAGTTCTTTACCTATCATTGATTTTTCTGCTGTAGAATGGAATAACAGAATTTCTTTATAAATGAAACATTGATCGACTCCAGAACAAGGTTACTTTGAGAATATCTGCAAAACAAAGATCTAATTATAGTTTCCTAAATAGGTAATTGGGAAGTTAAAACGGAGTTGAAATAATCTGCAACTACAATGTAAAGAAGTCTACAACATATTATGGACCTTTACATACAAAAAAAGTCAACTGCCTTGTTTGTTTCTTCACTATTCAAGCATTTGAGATAATAGTAATTACAGGTAAAAAAGCTAAGTACATTAATTTAAAGGTCTAGCAAAAAAAAAAAAAAAAACACTGCAATTTAATTACAGCACCTTGATAGGTTACTCTAAGTCTGCTGTTTTATTTGCTGTTTCCCCACCCCACCAATATACACTTCAAAAACATACTGGTGGCAAAATAAAATAAAAACAAAACCAGCACAGTTTTATAAGGATGATTTTACAGAAACAAAACCACATCATATCATAACCAAGGACAGCTTTATAAGAGGTAATCTAGGTAATTACAGGCATGTAAAACTGACACCAGCCCTGGATAGAACAAATTTGGTAATTTTTAATAAAGAAATGATGCATTATTAAAAAATGCAACTTTCTTAAGAAAGAAATAACGTAAATCAACAAGGGCTTATGGTAACTAGACACCATCAGACTAATCTGACATTTTTATGAGATTACAAGTTTAGCAAAACAACATAATATCAATGTTGCAATTTACACAGATTTCTGTGGCATTTGATACAGAACTCTGACATTTTGATTACAGAACTAGAACTATAATAGATCAACGTTAGATGGATTTAACTAATTTATTTCAAAATGTAATTTGGCAAAGTGAGTCATCAAATAGTGTTTTTCAAGGTGGTCTTGCAATGATCATCTCTTAGTCCTATGCTATTCAAAGCACTTGTTAATTTTCTGGAAGAAAAAGTAATTAATCAAATTTTTCAGAAGACCAGAAGTCTAGGGGAGCGTAAAATAATGAAAAGTGCAAGTAACTGACAAAACCCTATGGACAGCTTGTTCAGCTGAGGTAAACCACATAACCGGCATTTTAAAGCAGTCAGAAAGTAACATTGCACCTTCAGAGACAAGGGCCATACATGCAGAAGGAAGACTCTATCCAGGGAGGTAGTAATTTGAAAGTACTGAGGTTTTTGGTAGGTAACTGTATGAACCAAAATCCTCAAGGTAATATCATGGTTAAATTGCTTTAAAAAGCTACTAGTATCTACACAAGCAAGTAGACTGTAACATTTCTGTAGTTGGCACTAATGGCATCTGTGCATGACTGGTTCTGAGGCATGAAGTTTACTAGATATGTTGAAAACTGCTCAGAGTGATGCAAATAGGTAAACGTATGATTAAGGACAGGAAAGTGATTTTTTTTTTTTAATATTAAATTATATGGATAATCTGAAACGTAAAGTACATGGTATAGTTGAACTCTACAGGCATCAACACACAACTCACGTTACACAGTAGGTTGGATGAAATGATTTAAACATTCCTTCTGCTTTTATATCTATGGACCGCTTATACATGCATGCCGATTAAAAAAAAATTGGAAATTACTGTTGTGCAAAGGATTCCCCTACCACACCTTTCAGCTTCATATTTTATACCTCAGCAATTCTGGATTACCAAACAGTTACACAGAACCAGAAATTTAAAATGAAATTCTAGCACACACAGCATATTGCCATGTAAAATTAGGCTTTGGGGCAGAAACGTTTATCATGTAAATAAAGAAAAAAGTGAAGCAACGTAACTTCTTTCCATACATTCTAACTTCTAAACTTCTAAAACTAGCACTAACATGTCTATGAAAGTTTTTTTGAAGGATCAAAGCCAGGGCATACTAGAAAATTGCTTGTACAGCTCAAATAAATTAAGTAATTTAAAGCAATTATGTTCTGGTCTGCTGCTGTATTGTTACAGATGTGTTGTGAGAATGATACATACACTGTTGTGATTGATTAGAAGGCTCACAAACATTTTGAAAGTGACATTTTACATCAACACTAGATCTGTCTTAGTGTTCTGTAAGTTGTTGAATGTTTCAGTCTTGCATATGGATTCTTACGTTTTTCTAGCAAAATTAGAGTCATGTAACTGGCTTGAATAATTTATGATATAAAAATTAATGATTGAGTAGTACATCTGCTCTATAGTTATTCTAGTTACAGTAAAAAATCCTCACATAGATGGTAGTTATATACTTAAAAAGGTCAAACTGACTTTGTCCACTGTTATGCTCAGCTAAATAGACTTTCAAAGATGCCCCTCACAAGAAATGTAGAAGCTTATTTTTGCATGCAAAAGAATCACAAATCAAGCAAAAGCATTAGATATGTTTAACATGACAACTTAGCGATTAAAACAGCAATTTTGTCTTCAATAAATTGATAGGTTTCTGAAGGAAACAGAATTCAATTCAGAAAATTCTCTAAAGTTATTTGACCATTTGTTAGCTGTCCCTTTCTTATGTCACAAAATAGGAAAGTAGGTTACACTGATGAGTCCAGTTTGTTACTTAACTTTGAACTAACACTCACTTGCATTTACGCTTTATTCATTTTACTTGCACAGATTTCATACTACAGGGTATAAAAGAATGTAAAAGTTCCTAAGGAATAAAAGCAATGGCCTTAGAGCCTCTGGGAAGTAAGAAAAACTCTGAAGATTGTCCAGTGTGAAATTTGAATCATTCCCTTTTCAAGGATGGATAAAGAAGCTGTCATAATCTTACTTCACAGATTTTAGGTCGTCTTTAAAGAACTCTCATCTGGTATTTTAATTAACACTCCTGTTCCATCACACTGCAAGCATTTTTAAAGCATGTGATATCTGGACTAACCTTTAATGCATAAGACAAACTAAAGTGGACAGCACTGAAGTAGAAGAAATCCACAGACTGAAATCAAGAGTTTTCTTAATGCCAAGTATATCTCAGAATTTTTAAAGTTACCAAGTAATTTTATTTGTTGGAAATATTCTAACGGTTGCAAGGACAGACAGATATAGCTCCTTTCACAAGTAACTATTTCACTGCACACAAGGAAGAATTAATGAATAATATAGCAATGCATCAGAGGCATACTATAATGAGATCATAGTTCTTTAGCTTACTATATTCACATTTTGATAACATCATTAAATTTACTACTTTACTCGATACACTAACTGCTACAGAAAATTATTTCTATTCTCAAATGAAACTGAGGTCTGAACCTCAAAAGCAAATGAGATGGAGAAAAAATGAAGTATGTTTCATGCAATGATGTTTGAGAATAGCTTTGGATGCTTGAAAAAAAAAAAAAAAAAGCATTTGGTAAACTGTGTTTTTAAATCATCCAAGCTGAACGTTGTTTCCTTGAATTTGTAGTCCAGTATATTCCAGATAAGCACAGACTCCCCATGGTACAGGCTGGCTATCTAAGCATTACATGGTATTTCTGTCCTCAGGCTTGGGCCTAGTGAGTGCAAACATGCAGGACAAGGACTAACATTCATGAGAAATCCTTAAAGATTCCAATACAAAAAAATACAATATGCAAATCACACAGGAGAAACGTGGGAAAACAAACTCAAGCTAAATAGAGTAAAGATATAATATGCTTCCAACTGCAAAATTCTTGCCCCAAACACACATACTGTGGCTGCTGTGTAGAGGAATCTGACTGTTTGAAACATATATAATGATCACGTACTGAACATTCATTTAAAAAGTTAAAAAATAGCTGGGAAATGAATATAGCAGCCTACTGTATCCATAGCAAAAAAAAAGAGCTCAATTTGAACAGTATAGTGATATTTAAGGAAACCCAGTATTTAGAGGCTTCAGTAAGTTCACAGAAGTCTTATTGCTTCTTTGAGAAACATTTTGCTGAAATGGAACATATGTTTTGAGGACTAGAAAAGAAAGTAAAATGCTATTCCATTTTCCTTATCATAGACAGTTGACACAGCCTTCATTAGAACTATAAAATCATCATTATATCAACTGCAAGGCATATATCAAACTTGGATAGAAGTACATTTATGTTTCCATTATAGTCATTTTCATTGTTCCTTATGCACAATAACTTAAACTGTATGTGAATTATAGTTCTGTTTAACCCTTCCATTATTGTTTCTGAGATTTCTAGGTACACAGAAACTCCTGCACATCAAGTGAGAACCTCAGGAACACATACAGAACAGTAATGCTTTTTCTAGTTTTCTAAGATTCAAAACAATTTGCTCTACGTTGTGCTTTGTAGACCCAGCAGTGTCTTTTTGTGACTGATACATGTTCAGGGGGTAGGAGGGCTGATGCAGAGCCAATTTCTATGAAAGAACTACTACAGAGGTTTACAGAGTAGTCTTACAGCTCTGTTTCGAACAGAGGGAAATTACTTTTCTATTTTCTATTACTTTTCTATGGGGAAAGCTGTATTATTTCTGTGGTTCTTGAGGCTTATATTATTCAAAAGCCATAAGGTAAGAGACAAAAAAAATACCATTTTTAAATACACAGAAACACCCTCTCTTCACGATTAGAAGTACACTACATTACACGATAAATAGAATATGTTCATTCTGTATTTCAGAGAACTGCAGAAGTATGAGCTTAATAAGAACACTTACTCAGTATTATTTTGAGTATGGAAGCTATTTTACCGACTGAAGACAAGTTACTATCAAATATTATCAGATTGCTTGTAAAGAAAAACCTTGTAGATAGAAACCTGAATTCACCAGAAGCATATCAGAAATTACCTTTCCCAAAAAAAAAAAAAAGAAATAGAACACCAGACCCTCAACAGAATAACAGCTAAAATTTAATGTACAGTATCTAGAATTTTTGTTCAGCTACGTGACAGCTGTATTTATTTAGCAGCAAGCATATGTTCTAATTATTAACATTACACTGAAAACAAAAAAAAAAAAACAAAACCAAGATAGCTCCAAGAGCACTCAAATTCAAACCTGTAATTTATTGAGGAATAGCTCACTTCTGTCTACTTCCCTGAGTTACTGATATTTTATAATGTTCTTAGAAAGAGACATTTTAATTTTAACCCTTAGGTATAGTACGTTACACTTACATTTTCTGTCATAGTACTATTTTGAGAAGTCTTTTTCCTTAGTACTATTTTGAAAGTCTTTTTCCTTTTTGTCTTCTTGGAAAGATCTAGTATGATTTTCAGCAATTTCAGCATTGATTTGGACAAAAACTTCTACAAAATCCTAAGATAATTTGAGAAACCTTACAAATATTAAAGAAATATTAGAAACCCTTGAATCAGTACTTCAAATACACCATTGGATGACCTTTGCACTAAAAAGGAGAACTACCTTTGCAAGAAGAACTAATTTGTCTTTAAGAAATAAACCAGGAGTTTAATTATGAGATTCCTTTCTTTAAACACAGCAATTATCTTCACTTATTGGTAATTAATGGTTTGGGAATGTTTCTAGCTTAAGAACACTGTAGCTTACAAGAACAGAGACCAAGTTATTCCTTTCTTTACTAAAGTTTCCATACAATTTTATGGGTACCATACAACCTATGGTGCTGTTCTGCACTGAACAAAGCAACTTTTGGCTATCTAGGTAAATAGCAAAAATAAATAAATAAATGCATTTGATCTGTACCTAAATGTGCTCATGTGAGAGAAATATTCTCACACACCTGACAGAGGCCAATGATAGAGATGCACAGAATAGTCTTCCAGATCAGAGAGGGTGGTTGAGCCACTACTACAAGGAGCACACTGTGAAGCAGAAGCCCAAAGCAGCAAGACCTGTTTCTGCTGGCTGCGCATGGAGAAAACAATAAATCCCATTATTTTAAAACAACTGCGTGGTGCCTAAAGCTAGATAAAATGTTTCCTGACACCATCTGTGGCCAAGCAGGCCTATAGAACTGCGTGAATGCACCACTTCACAATTGCTTTGCTAGGGAATACAAAGAGATTACTACACTAGAGCAGGTGAATGCCTTTGGAGAAATGGCACTCGTGACATCCCAATCTGTCTTTGAAAGCAGCATCCAGAAGGAACAAGACAAATTAAACTTTTTCCTGAAAAGGAAGTATTTCCAAGACCTCTTCCATACTATTGAACAATACCTAACACATGAAAACATCTACAAATATACACTTTTAAAAACAGAAGTCCTCATTCTTAAGAGCTTGAGATGCCTGTGCTGCTTCTTACTCAGGTTTTTCCATTGACATCACTCCAAGAAACACTTCAACAACGATAACCACATGACAGGTCATAAAGTAGCAAGCAGTGTAAAGAATCAGCTTCAAAAAGCTTGAAAATCTGACACGAAAAATCTGATTTGCAAGATGAAATCTGAAGCTTTCAGGGCATTACTATACATAAAATTATGAAAAAAACACATTTACTACACATAAGTATTACACTCTGCATTTCAGGTATGCATACTTGAATACCTAAGAGCTCTGCTTCAGTAAAAGCAATCAAAATTTTCTTCCTTCACCCTACACAGCAACTTACCATGTTCTCCTGGAAGAACTGGAGATGTGTATTATCTGATGCTACACAACTCTAAAGCACACCCTGCACGTTAATTCACAACAATTTGCACAATTCTGATATGTTTAGAATTGATATGAATGATTTTCATAAGTACTTGGGTAAACATGGTAATATCTTACCGCAATAGTTCCATCGCACCTTTGGGACTGGCAGACACCTGTTATTCTGTTTGGAATCAGTACATCATCCCAGCAAGATGGGCCCTGCAAAAGAAAACAGAAAATATAAAGGTTTTAATCTACTTAATACATAAATGCATAAAAGTTGGTTTTGTTCCTCTCTTCCTACTCCCGCTTCTTTTTTAGAGTTTTGCTAACAGTTTTACTAAATGAATGCTGAAAAAGTACAATCAAATCACATGAGAATATCCATAAGAAAAGCTCAATAATTAACGTATATAGTTCCTCCATTCCAAGTTCAACATTGTGAACAGGAGGCAACACAGTGTGTTTTCTCAGTTTAAGACTGAGACTAACTCAGTTATGATTAAAAGGCTACAAAGATTCATCTTCTGATTCAACACAGCTAGTCTACAGCTGACTGTGGGCAAAAAGGAAAAAAGAGTTGAAGATTGAAATCAGAAATACTGGAACATAAAAATAGGTTAAGTAGTTTTTCTATATTTGCTGTTTAAGTAACAGTTCACTCCTAAGTACACTAAAAACAAAGAAAACACGAAACATAAAACAACTAAGACAGTATCAATAATTAAAATATGTATTACTCTTAATACTCAGAGCATTTTGAACCAAAACATCACAAAATATTCAAAATTTACTTATATCCTGAAGTGGTGAATGGGAAGATGGCATTTCTGAATTCCTTCTATATTTCTTTCCTAATAATCATTTAAATGTGATGATTTATTAATTAAAATTTTCCGATCTTTACTAAACACTCAGGTAGCATTTCAGTGGAATTGACTGTCATAGCTCCTAGGTATCATTCCTGAATGGTAACAGTTACCTCAAAATTCATCGTGTATATATACAACTATATTTACTTTGTGCATATCACTTAATATTAGCATGCATTTAATTCCATCTGCTACTTCACTGACTAGTAATTGAGTGTCCTAAGAATCTTTCAGCATGCCTTCACTCATGCCATCATTTTTAATTCTACTGAACTATTTATTATGTAAAAGCATCATCACCATACAATACACCATTTAATTCAAGCCATTTAATAAATATCATGAACACTGTTCGTTTCTGCATAGACCATTGCAGAACATCATTGGTCACCAACCTCCCCTGTGAATAGTGATCATCATCTCTCTCCTTTCTTTCCTCTCAGAAAATTGCCTTACAGGCAAGAACCTTATGGCAGTTTAGTCTCCTTAAAGCCAATAATTATGGAACTATGTAAATGTCTTTTAGAAATCCAAGTACCTTACCTAACTATTCTCTCATTCACTCTAACTTATACCTCAGAGAACTCTCAAGAAGAATGCTGTAAAGTCATGACCAATCCTTAAAAAAAGTCCTAAGCTCTCCCTGATATGGTATATTTATCTGTTCATTGACTTTTCACTTTAGCATATTTTCTATTCTGTTCAGAATGGACTTTAGACTTTACAGCCCAGACTTGCTGGATTGGTCCTGAAACTTTTCTCTTCTTTTAAAGACCAGTCACATAATGCACCTTCCAGTCTTATGGAATCAGGATGATTTTGTGAGAGAGGTTGTGAACTCTGTTTCAAGTTTTGCTATTTCATACCAAGTCCTTCAGAACTCAAGCACTAATTCTGACATGTTTTCCTTCCATTTGTTCCATAAGGAATTCTTACCAACGCTCATATTTCAGATAAGCCCTGTGACCAATACCTAAAGAGGTTTCTAAATGGTACTGCCCAGTTTCTTCCATGGATGAACAAGCTAAATAACTAATCCTCTATGAATGCATCTCTTGTATAGCAATCATATGTTGGTCTCGTACACTTTCTGCTGCTGTTATACTTTAAGAGGACTGAGTAAGTTTTTCTGTTGTTTGCAACTTTAACCTTTTTTTTCCAACTGCATAATTGCAGTCTTATGTTTACTTATGTTTAAGGTGCCTTTTTTTTTTTTTACTTCTGTAATTACTCCTAATCTTTCTGAAAGATGCCCCTGCGACTCTAATAACCCCCCTCCTTTTTTCTTTAATCTTACAATTCAGTCACATAAGCTTCCTTTCAGTTCTCCTTAAATTTCTGTGCACATGACCTTTAATTCTAGCATCGTGTCCATGCCTCCTAGAATACTTAGCTCCTTTTAGCTGTTATGTAGCTTCCTTTAAAAAATATATTAAACATAATACTAGTAGCTTTCTCAGATTCCAGGACGATTCTGAATGTATATACGTTATGGTCACTGTTAAAGAACAGATCTTCATTACTGAGATTATAAATAAGGTCTGCTGCATAACCTTCTCTTGCAGGTTCTGTCCATAAGACAGCCTGACAGCACCTAAAAGCTTACTCTTGGGAACACAGCCTGATGTGATACTTACCTAATTTTCATGGAAGCAATTGAAGTAGCTCACTATCATTGTTTTTCGTGCACTTTTAAGTTTGATTTTCTCAGCATGTTAGACTATCATCATCTGGTCAAGTGGCTGCTAATGGGAGTCTTACATTTTTCCTTCTCAGGCATACAATTTTATTCCCTAAGAACATTGTTTCTCAATGGCTTGTCAAAGATAAAGACAACTAATAAGTCAATCTCTCTTTAACATCTACCCTTCTACCTTCATATTCACATTTGTTAGTATGCATTTATTAAAACAGGTATTTTTCCTATTTAGTGTGTTTGTATCTCTCTGGATAATCCTCATGTAATTTATGTACTCAGGAAGAGGGTACTAGAGAGAAGTGGCAAGAAGGAAAGGTGCTTTATAAAATTATTTTAAACATACACAGACCCTGAAGCACCAACACTTTATCTGATCCTTTTAATAAGATCAACAGTAAATTATCCCATTACTTCATCCCTTGTCATTAACCCTTTATTCTGCTTTCACCTGCATGATTGATATGAGACTTTCAAAGTCAATGGTGCTAGGCCAATACATGCAAGAAAGAGTCACGAGATTGCTACACAATAAGAAAATTTCAGTCTCATGAGTAAAAGCAATTCTGTTAGATATATGTTATCAGCTATGGTACTGATTAGTTGATTGCAGAAGTAGAAAGTATTTCAAGCCAGACTTTTTTTAAAAAACAGTTACTAATCCTTTATCTTCACTAGAGTTATTTCAAAAGAAGGCTTCCCAAATATTCAATAGTTCTCAGGTCTGGGTCCATAATCAGAAAAAAAAATCTAAGAAGGCATAGTAATTCTTAAACAAAAAAGAACATGCGCAGAAGATCATTTGTAAAGTTGATATTCCAGAAAAGTGCCTATTTCAAATTGATTTGAGTGTGACTATATTGATTATGCCACAGTAGTATTAGAAACCAGCAGCTGATTTTCAAAATATAATCAAGAAATCATTCTTACAGAAACCAGAACAGAAAAGAACTCATGTAATAGTCACTCATTTGAGTTCAGCATCTACAAGTAGCATAGGATCAGGTTCAAATACACTTAATACAACAATATCCTTTTAATTACTGACAGTAACTACAATATAATGTGAGTTTTAGAGATAAGGTCCCATCTTGAAGGGAAAGCTAGCACGCTTTCCCACCATGTGGCATGGTGTGACCTTAGTCATCTCACACTCTGCAATAACTTCCTTTAGACACTTCTCGTGCATACCAAAGTTGTCTTCACAAGAAACAGCTCTCTGTTCAACAAGAGAAGGAACTAGCAGCACAGTCCCACAATATCAGCAGCCACTTAGCTGTTCACTCACACTGTAGACAGATTGATCAAGTAGCAGAAGTCTAAGAGGGACAAAGTATTTTTCCTTTGTGCCCAACTGTGAGAAGTGGGAGAAATATATACATGTATATAGGTATATAAGATACATATGCATATAATGCATTATGTATGTATTATATATACATAAAATAAAACAAATCTCCCTCCCCCCAAATCAATGCATTACTTTCCACATTCATAATAAGAGCAATTCTCCTTTCCCAGATATATGCTTGGGCTTCTTCCATGGTCATACTTTAAAATTAATGATAATGTAATACACTTCTAAAAGATTTAGCATGTTTGGGAATTTTAGTTTTCCACCTTCAAAAAACAGTGAAAGAGACATATGTCCTTGAAAAACACTGACTTCAAAGTGTTCATGTTTCTTTAGCAACAGCACTGCTAAATGTCATTGCTATAATTGTGCCAGAATAAAATTAGGAATTCTGGTGAGATAAGCACTTTAAAATGCAATTTTTGTGTTGCTCTTTCTCTAGTCTAAGAAAAGCCTGTCAACTGCGGACCAGCCAATCACTTGTGTTGTTGTAACGCCATGTGCTGCAGTGTTTGTAATTATTAGTTTACATTTATCAAGAACACACTGTGAGAAGAACAAAGCCTTCTGATTGCCAGGTTAAAGAAACTGCCCTTCTTGTATGCAGCCACGGAGAAAAGCTACGCATTAAAATGAATGTACCAGAGCAGACATTTTCTGGTATATAAAACAGGAAAATGGCAGAATAAATATAAATAGGAAGAACACCACTATATCATTGAATTAGGAAAAAGTAATGCCACATACAGTTGAATATTTACCATACAAGTGGGTATGGTAATTTTTATGCTTTGGAAGCGTGGTAGCTGTTCCTTCCTTTTTTGAGGTAGGAAAAAAAAAGACAAACAATCCCAAACCAACAGCAATAGCAAAACAGCAAATGGCATATCAAATTTCAACTTAAGCTCCTATGCAGTATATGAAGAACAGGGAGGACTGAGGTGTTTTTCCCTAAGTACAAGGGGAATACTGGAAGTCTATGCACATCCACCAGCATGCTGTACTCGTAGACTGCAGAGTAGATAGTACATTGTACTCCCAGTGTACTTTCCATCCAGTGGCCAAGATCTGACTTTGGCTGAAATTCATTTAGACTTCTACAATACAATGATCACTTAAAAAAAAAAAATCTCTGTGAAGAGAAGTAGTTTTAGAGATCTCAAATGACAAATTATTCAAAATGTAGTTGCTGACTGAACTGTTGACCTGTGAAGTAAGGGAAAGGTCAGAAACAGAGGTCAGCAATAGAATCCAGTGATTCATCAAAGACTTTGAATCATTTAAAAGGCTGAAAACTATCCATGTATTTAATGCTTTGTATTTTCCCTGCTTTATATTCTCCCCTTGTGAACAATATGCAGCAGAATATCATTAAAACACATCTTTGTACCTGCTAATACCTACACGAGAGACATAAATCATTAAAATGTTGAGCAAATGACCCAACCAAGGGACAAGTATTAATGCAGAAGGATTTTCAAAAGAATGTAAGAAATTCTAGGTACTTGAGAGGGTTTGAAATCAGCATATAAGTCACTGAAAAAGTGCTAAATCTAATGCGAGTCATGCAAGCACTCAGACTCTTCTGCAAAATAATGGTTATTAACCTGTCTAACTGAGAGTATTTGAAGAGTTAACTCTTGTATGATGCCCCCTCAGCATGAGCTTAGTATCTTATGACAATAAGACAAGAGTGCTCTTCAGTATGCGAGGATCATTTAAAAAAAAAAAAAAAACACACCTGGCTTCCTTTTTTGCTGTTCCATAACACAGGAATAAGCACTGAATTTCCACTTTTAACTGCCTCCAGTGCCAGTATGGAAGGAAAACACTGGCTCCCAGAGAACAACAATTGGGAAATACCCTGACAACAAACAGGCATACAGAGACACAGCTTAATACATACATAAATACTACATGAACAGCAATGGATCCCACCTACTATCACAAACCTAACATCTTAGCAGAGATGACAATTTTTTTAGCTGTTGTTTTCTTTTGCTCTTCTCAGCGTCAAAGAAGAGGTCAATTCCTGGAGGCTCACCAGTGTCTCAGGACCAATGGGAAGGCTGGAGAAGGGTTAGCTGGTGGAACAGCCCCAAGGAACTGAAAAAATCCTGAGTATGTCAAAGGAAAGAAAGAACTTTTTCTTGAACAGAAAACAGTTTCAAGCCTGATTACCACTGGTAAAAAAGTGTTCTCAGTATCCCTAACCTAGAACAGGATTTGTTCTTCAAGCTCCACACTTCCTATTCAATTGACACTGACAAATGCTAGATTGTTTGTTCTATGCACAGTACATGATGACACATTTAAGTAAGATCTTCCATTCTATTAATGCAATAATGGAGACGACAAATGAAGACTGTTAGATAAACCTGTTAAGAATTCATGAAACATATCAGTATAACTTAAGAGCTATCTGATCATCTTTTCAAGCACTTATGAGGAATAACCTCACTACTATGTGAATGATACTCAATTAGACCCAGAAGAAAAGTCAGTCACATGATGTGTTTCTAATAGTAAACAGATTTACTACTGAATAGATGTGAGATCTCCAGTCTACTTGAATCATAACATTTATGTAGAACTCCATGTTCCAGAATTCCTTATATCTTGATGATTACGAATACAATTAGACTATGTTTATTAGATGCTTGCTAGATTTCTACTGAATACTCAGACGTCATATAGATGTTACTTATTCTCAAGTAAAATTCCATGAATAGTAGTACTTGGATTTACACAAAATGCATTTCTTAAAATTCCTGAAGCACAGTCTAACAGCATCCATCAGCAGAGATGGAAGACAATAATAAATTTTATAAATATTGCACAGTGCTTGCTAGCCTTTTACAGATGTTTTACTTAAAATACTTGAAAAATTATTACCTTACGTAATCTATTGCAGGTAAAAGCTACCAGACTGGCAACTTTTATGACCAAAATTCTCTCCTTAGCCACAAACCTCATTACAGAGGCTGAAGTAATTAAATACCCACAGTTTACACAGATCTTCAAAGGCTGCTCCTAGTAACGAGAGGAATTAGCATTCTGAACTACTAATATTTTGACTTTTCCTCTGAAAGGGATACTAGCTGACTAGGACACGGGTAGCAGGATATATGGATGTGATAGGCCATTTGTTTAACAGTGAAGCTCTTTTCTCCTGCACATCACACTTCAATACATACTACCGTGAGTGATGTAAGTTCTCATGTCCCACCAAAGCAGCGGAGAGAGTGCCTCCCACTGCACATTTCACTGGAGGTAAAGCTCACCCATATACCAATGACTGACTCTGATGTGGCATCTACTGTGTTGCATACTATATGGGAAAGAAAAGACTACCAAATGAGACCTAGGGCTAGTTTTAATGAGGTTTGCAGAAAAGGAGTAGGAAGACTATAATTAACTACTTAGTCTACACAGCACATTTTAGAAAAAAGAAAATCTTTTAGTTATTATTGATTTTGGATGCTAGATCAATAAAGCACATGGATAGCTTTATTCATATGAGAAATAATGCTGAAGTAGAGTTAATCACATGTTTTGAGTCTTTGCAAGATTGTACCTACTTGTTTGATTTATACTGGTATCTTAGAGATTAAATTCCTTGCAAAGTGCCCAGCCTAATTAGTAAATTGACAGTTTTATATCAATAGTTATAACTCTTCCAAAATGAAGTAGCTGACAATTTGCTGAACTGTATGAAGTTGTGCAATTAGGAAGACTTCCTGCGTGACAGTTATTTCAAATCAAATATAAGAGAATCACATATCTAACTGGAAATGCAGGAAAACTGTAATGAAATATTTTCTATTGTTATTTAATTGATAGTTACTTTCTTTCTAATCACAGGTATCACTTTTAAAAAAAGAGATTTTAGTGTGTTCGCAGATTTTCTTAAAAATTCTGGTCTTTATTCTTTCATATTGTATTCTGGGACATATCTGCAAGAGTAACTCCACTGTTCTCAAGTAAATGAGCAAGGGCTCATACAAAGACATTGAAGATAAAGGTTGTTCATAGTAATCTCTATATCAATAGCATTTTAAAACTGCTGCCATGTTGCTAGCTCAAACATTTTTTTTCTGTAATATAGGCAAAAAATGATTCAAAAGGCTACTTCTGGACTGTTATTTTTTGTAGGCCTTCCCCACCAAAAAGGGGCAAAAAGAACTAGAAAAATTCAAATACAACTGCATGTGAGAAACTGAACTGGAAGAGTCCTGCTTGACTGCCTGAGGAACATAGAGAGACAGTAGTCTAGAAAGAAAGATACAACTTTACGAAAAAAGAAATGGATAAAAAATACTATTCAAATTAGAAGTTATTAGCCTGATGGATTATCTATAAATGCAAAACACATAATTTGTGGTTCCTCCCCACAAATTGCTTTATCAAGACTGAAGGAAGAAAACAACCAGAGAAAATACTTGAAACTCTCGCAATGCATCTACTGTGTCGGTTGAAGTTATATCGTTAAAATGATGTATGTATTTAGGTGTTTAGTGTTAACACTAACAGACCCTACTGAAGATTGTTAATCCAGGAGCAAAATAAAAGTAACAAACATCAGACCCCAGTAGCTTCAGTTGGTCTTGCTGCCATAGGGACAATTCAAGCACCTTCCTGAAGAAACCAGATGACTATGAGCCAAAGGACATGAGAAGATGTGAGAAGAAAAGTCACAGCCTCAAAGACATGCCTCCTTTGGACCAGGTT
The DNA here is from genome assembly GCF_964035555.1 of Netta rufina. Classification (NCBI taxonomy): domain Eukaryota; kingdom Metazoa; phylum Chordata; class Aves; order Anseriformes; family Anatidae; genus Netta; species Netta rufina. The sequence continues at coordinate 49,604,526 of NC_140125.1, read as the reverse complement.
CTGAGCTTACCTTACCTGAGCAGGAGAGGGCTCCTGTTTTTAGAGCTTCAATTATCTACATTAAAACAGTCACTGGCAAATTAATGCCAATTAGATTAGTGTAAAGACTGTTTTTGAAATCCATCCAAAATACTGCTCATGTTCCCTCCCTTTTTCACCCTGAAGTCACACTTACAAAGCTGTAAGCAGACTAACTGTGCATTCAAAATTAATTCACACCTCGGGTTTTTCCAAAATGGTAGCTGTTGGCACCACATGGATATCACTTTCCAGGGTGGGCTGTGAGGAGGAGCTCCAGGAAGAGGCCTCATCCCCAGGCACCACCAGGGCCTGGCTATGGGAGGCAGCCTCCCAGGGCCCCTGCTCATTGGCCAGGGCTCCCCCTCAGCTCAGTGCAAGGGCCACAGGCTTAGCACAAGTTAAAAAACAATCACATAATGATGAAGTATTCCTTATCATATAAGCGTCACCAGCTGTTGTGCAGGTTGTTGGCCAGATTGATCCAGCCCACTGAGGCTGCCCACAGCTTCCCAGGAGCTGCTCTCCCCAAGCCTGAGAGCTCTGAGGGGACATCAGCTATCTGGAGGCAAGGCGCCTCTGGTATCTCACTGAGAATCTTCAAGTCTTCCAGTCTCTACAAAACTGGGCAGTTAGGTTAAAACTCTTTAATGTCTCTAAACGATATTGGATATATATTTGAAGTTTAGTATGGAAAGGTGTTGGTGATTCTATAATCCACAATAAAGAGGGAGACATTGAGCTTCTTCATTAAGCAAACTATTTCATATCAGATTAGGTAGAAGATACTTTCTTTGTGAAAGTTCATTCATTTTGGAGTTGCAATTAAAACATGATGTCAAACAGAATTTCATCTCACAATTTTAAGTATTTCTGTAGAGCTGCAGAAGATCTGACTAGTCCTGCAATTCAAAGACTTATAAATTATGCCTGCATGGGAAATACATGAATTGAATAAAGCAGTACACAAAAACACATTAAATCTAAATTAATTCCACATACAGACCCCAAAGTACAATTAGTGATTTCCTAATAATGCCTATTAGACACCTTGCAACACAAATTCACTTGAGTTGCAATTGAACAAAAATAATAAATGAAAGAGATAAAAAACACAAGGTTCATGAATAGTCTATAGTAATAATTTGATTCAGATATGGTAACTGCATGTCACCATTTAAATTTAAATATTTTTCCTTAAGGATTTTAAGACCTTTTAACTGATAGATGAAGTTAGAACAGTCCCATGTAGACAATACTGCAAGCCCTCAGCTCATCCATTGACTTTAATAGCTCACCATTAGACAATACTTCTAAAGACTACAGTGAGATCTACTCAGGCTCTGGTAGTTCTCTATTGAGAGGATACTGCCCTCCTTCAGTATGCATCCCTGACATTCCCTTTCATTCTCTGTGCTAAGATCTACAGTGCCTTATTTCCTCTGCTTTTAAATTGTCTGAAGGGTCTTCTGCCTGTTCCTTTTGCCCACACTCAGAGAAGGCTTGATAATTTAATGAAAGGGAAAAATAAGGCAAAAAAATGCTAATGGATTCTAAGAAGAAATTTCTCAACTAATCAACACAAAGGTCTAAAGCAGAAAGGCCACAGGCAAGACAACTTCTAGGTGATCAAGTAAATTTTTGAGTTACTATAGTTATATAAACTGTAAAAATCAAGATTACACACTGCAGTACCTCTAGAAAATAGATTGCTCTATAATCCATTTTTGATTTTACACATAATCAAAAACCCTGAAAGACAAAACATTACCATTTCCAGCAACAGTATCTCAAATGTTCCAAAAGGAAGATAATAGGATATCAAAAGTTTTTTAAAAGCTAAAGAACAAACTACACATATGTTAAAGCCTAGTATTGCCGCCTTTGCTGATTTTTCCAAGTGCTGTTGTTGTAAACTTCACATACCCACACATGAACGCATTTTTATTTTAAATGTACAGAAATGCAGAAAATCCTGCATTAGGTGGATTATTCAGATTTATTCAAGATTCATTTAAGGTTATGTTTTGAACATCCTTTATTTTGTTGAAGATGAAAAAAGTACAATCCTGCTAACACACAAAAGAAATAAATTATGCTTCTTAAAGCATTCATGTAGTGTTAAAGAATTAAAGCTGTGCCAGGCAGGTCAGTAAAAGCTTCATGACAGATTGTGTGTGTCACACAAAAACCTCAGCTGGCAGGCAGGCATTTGAGCATACAAACACCAGTAAGAACAGCTAGTAAGACAGCCTGGGAAGAAATAAATAAAAATCAGGAAAAGAAAAAATGGGAAAAAATCAGGAAAAGAGACCAAGAAGTCCAACGAAAACAAAGCAGGAACTAGAAACATGGACAAGCAAGCACTCACATCTTTGCAATAGAACTGCCACATAACTGTTGCAGGACACAGAAGAGAGGGTCTCTTCTCACAGCAGCAAATTCCAAATCCAAGAGCCAATTTCAGATTAGAGTACCTGCAATTTATCTGAGCCTGAATCTGATCTATGCTAAATCCATTGAAGTAGACAAGTATTACACTAAGAGTAAAAATATTGACAAATTAGAGTTCTGTGCAATCACCAATTGTATGAAGTTTAACAAGAACAAATACCAGATTCTGCACCTAGGATGGGGCAACCCTGGCTGTATGGACAGGCTGGGGGAAAAGAAGCAGGAGAACAGCCCTGCAGAAAGAGATCTGGGGAATTTTGGTCAACAGCAAGTTGAACAGTAGTCAGCATGCCCTGGCAGTCAAGAGGATCAACCGTACCCTGGGATGCATCAAGCACAGCATTACTAGCTAGTCAAGAAAAGTGGCTGTCCCGCTCTGCACCAGTGTGGTCTTAGCTCAAATACTGTGTGCAGTTCTGGGAGCTTCAACATAAGAAGCACATAAAGCTATTATAGTGTCCAAAGGAGGGCTACAAAGGTGGTGCAGGGTCCAGAGAGTAAGACATAAAAGAAGCAGAGGTCATTGCATTTGTTCAGCCCAGAACAGAGGAAGCTGAAGAGAGGCCTCATGGTGGCCTGCAGCTTCCTCACAAGGGGAGCAGATCTTTGCCCCCCCCCCCTTTTTTTTTTTTCTCCTTTTTTTTTTTTTTTTGGCAGCAACAGGACCTGAGGGAATGGAACAAAGCTGTGTCAGTGGAGGCTCAGGTTGGATATTAGCAAAAGGTTCTTCACTGAGAGGGTGGTCAGGCACTGGAACAGGCCCCTAGTGCAGTTGTCACAGCCCCAAGTCTGGGGAGTTCAAGAAACATTTGGGCACTGCTGTCAGACATATGGCTTGATTTCCAGGTGGTCCTGTGCAGAGCCAGGAATTGGACTGCATGATCTTTGTGGGTCCATTCTGACTCCGTGTATTTTACAAAAAAAAAGTCCATTACCGTTTCCAGTAAAGTGACCTGTAGAAATCTGACATGCAAGCGAAGTTCAGCACCCTATCACATACATCAAGGCATTGCATATACAGGGAGGAGTACAACTGCATACAAAACAACCACTGAACACCACTACCAAATAATGAGATACATTCCTGCAATCTAGTATCAGACTCCCAGACTATCCCCAAAACAGTGTTTTGAAGACTGCAGCTGAAAGCCTTTTCTCCTCTTCCCCCAGATCCATGAACCTTGAATGGATTTATTTATTTTTTTGAAACCACACACTGGCACAGTTTAACCACCAGACTAGATAGAAAATGCCTTAACTCAATCTTTTATGACTTTTCAACTACATCACAAAAGAAGCGAGGAAACTCAGGCTAAAGGAACATTGAACCCAGCTTTCCTGTTTTCTGACACAAGCTCTTGAGGAGGCCACTGCATAAAAGGAGTACCTCTCTGAATTTTCTAACAACTTGATCTTGTTTGTACATACAGGATGATCTCCATGAAGGTCTTGAAAGAGATTAAATTGGAGAAATGCTTTGTTTCTTTATATCTACCTTGAATTGTTCATTTTTTTCTAGGAGTCGACTTGTTTAAGCAAGATAATTTTAGTCATGACTATCAAATTTCTGTGCTCCAGTGTTCTGAAAAGACACTCAATTGCCTTTTGAAATTTGTAATTGTCTAAGGCACCATATTTCAAGCTGATCAGTGCTTTCCTGGATATAACTTCTGGTTTCCTTCCATACATTAGAATGAGATATTCTGAAGTATAAGAAGAGTAACTCTCCAGTCATTGCTGCTATGTATGAAGTTGCTTCACAGGCAGGAGTACACATAGTAATACATGTTTCTAAATAACTTGAAACAAACATACATAAAATACAATTTAATTTCAGGGTAAACATCAAATTTTCACTGGATTCTGAACAGCACTAGTGAAAGAGGTTTTATACATGATACTTGTATTTCCTTTACGGTGGTTAGGACTTACATTCAAACAACTGAATCCAGTTATGGCTAAGACCTCTTGTAAACTGGGTATGCTAATCACCTCTTACTTAAAAACAAAAACAAAAAAAAAAAAACAACAAAAAAACAACAACAACAAAAAAACATAAAGAGCAAGCCCTCAGAGACAAATTAAGGGTACTTCTACCTTGCATTGCTATACTGCATTTCCACAGGTTTTATTCTGCTGCCCGCCCCCCCCAAAGACAGTTTCCTTTCTCTTATTGCAATCTCTTATCTGTTTTGCTGGTCACAGGCAAAGACAACAGAAACATTATTGAAATATATCTGGCATATTATAATGCAGGACTAACGTTCTAACTATCACTATGATCTTGTTGACCTTCCCTACCATTCTACATAAACCATGAAAACAAAACTGAGGTGATTCATTAGAACTGGTATTATGACTAATTAACAAATCATTCCCTATGAAGTGACTTAATCAGTACTTTTTATTCATCATTAGCAAGTTTAGCTATAATAAATGAAGATGCAATAGAAGGATCTAGAACTACCACTTCAATTTTAATTAGAACACAGATATACAGCACCATGTTATATATTAAATAAACAAGAATCTGCAGAAATTCCTTGAACACATGAACTAGCCCAGTCATTCAAGTCTATATAGCTTCTGTTTTTAATTGTCTTCCACTACTACAGTTCTTAAATATTTCTTCAATGCTCAGTTTCCATATTAGGTACAAATTGTTTTTCATGGTTATTTTATGGTCTTTATTTCACATTTTAGTCTCTCCTGGTCTGAACAGATATTACATCTGCAGAGCAATCAATAGCCCCCGACTGCAATTCTGTAAACAAGACAATTATAATTTCAGAGGATGGCTTCTTTCCACAGAGAGAAAGCATATGCAATCCTATCACCACTATGGAGCACACACTTTAGGCAAGAAAACAGAGCATCTCCTTGTGAAAACTGGTAATAGACACTACAAAGTGAGTATATCTGACAAAAGTCAAGGTTCTAATACGTAACGTATTCAACGTATTTGAAAGAATACAAATAATTAACCATCTTCATTCAATCATTAATCATCAATGTGTATACATTCTTAACGCTGTCTCTCAATTTACGAGGTGCTTTATTTGTCTATGATCAGACTTGGGAGAAGAAGAGCTACCACATGCGCTTGACTATTCTTTTGGCAATAAGTCATAACAGGATCTAATGTCTTTAATACTTGCATTAATTTGGAATGCCAGCAACACCAAAGATTAATAAAACATTATAAACACATAGAATTGTAATAATCACTAATAAGACCATTTTATGAAGAGTTTTTTACAAATAGTTTTGTTATCTTCTTTTTAATTCATAACAATATTCTTTCATTAATTCCACTTGAACAATTTCTGAGTTGTGAATACATGGTCAGAAGTTCTCCTCTCATACAATTTCTGTGTACTGGAATGTCAAACAGATACTTTCAGCTTATTGTCATTTTGACAATACACATGGAACTTAAAAAAAAGAGAGAAAAGGAAAACAGTCAAAGAAAATCAGCCTCATAACTCATAACCTAAAACACCTGTACACGCTTGGGAGGATGCAGTAGGTGAAAGCTCAAGAATTGGAAAAATGTGACTGTTCTTTTTTTTTAATCTCACTTTAAAATTTAGGTTATTCCTTTTAGGTTATATATTTTTTTCTTATTTCTTTTTAGGTTATATCTTTTGAGAAGATACCTTGTTCTCTAGAGCTTTGGTTCTACTACTACAAGTATACATATACATATATGCATGATAATCATTCATAAGCATTTCATTATCCACAGACTGTGTAAGACGAGTTTCTACTGCGTGTAACTGCTTTGAGACAAGTTGTCACGTGAGAAATAAGAGAAGATGGCAAGCTGGTAATAATCAATTTTCTCTATTATATAAAAGCCTGACCAGAACCTGGTTTAGAATAACCCATAATTTAACATACATGTAAGTTCAGAAATATTACTAACAACCTTGATTTTAAAAAATTGTTACAGAAATGACTACTTGAAATAGTCCTACTGCCTTGCTATAGAATTAGGTTTTCCATTGAAATCAGAAGGGCTTCTTCTCTATTCGGATCTTAAAATAAAAAATAACAGTAATCAACCCCTGAGCCAGTATTGTCTACTTGGATTACTAACAAGCAACAACAAAAATCATCAGCTCTGTATTTCAAGCAAAACTCAGATTTTTTCTTCCTAGCAGACAAAGCCTGTATTCCCTATTACTCTAGAGGAAACCACTTTATTTTAAGCTCAGAGAAACAAATTGTCTTCTACAATCATGGTTTGCAATTAACTTCTCAGCTTTCATGTAAGTATAGAATTGATCTATCAATTCATGCATCATCACTTTTGTCTAATTACATGGTATGATCACAGGAAAAATATTCCACTACGGAAAATATACATATTTGTAGGTCTCCACTGATCCATTCTTTGAAAACATTTCCTTAGAAAACTAACTAGGTTCAAACTAGGTGTGGGGAAGAACAAAAACAAAGCAAAACAAAAAAACACAAAACAAAACAAAAAAAACCTCTCCAACCCTTAACAGCTCATTTATAGCCATTTTATGTTTTTCTTTACAGCAGTCCCTGTTATCTCAAATTGATATGCATATACCAGCTTTACCTCATTTGTTATAAAAGCAAATGGACTTCCAAACACTTCTCTAGTTTTCCTTTAAAAGAAATAACCACAAATAAACATACAAGTGTCAGTGAAGTGCAAAAGTCACCTTTTGAAAAAGTCACCTTTTGAGACAAGCAACCCATCCTCCCCTCCATGTTAAGAGAGGTGTAATACAACAACAGCAAAAAGCATGCTGAACCATGTAAGGTCGATTTTACTGTGCATGCTCCAAAAAAAAAGTCCTTGACATCGCTAATGTTTGTCTTGCGTATAGGTCCCACAGCCAAACCTCCATCTGGAAGAGATTTGAACTACTATCCAGAGGCATTTCAGGATCTGAACCAAAAGGTTTACAGCATTACAATCCAGTTAATTCTATTGCTTCTAATTCCAGCTGGACTTAAAGTCTTATCTCTGTGCTCCAGGCCTTCAGATACAGCCTATCACAGTAACACCAATTCCCAGAGAATTCAACTCCATGACCCAAGTGAGATTAAATCCCTCCAGATAGCTCAAGTAAATGGCTCATAACTCGTTTCTGTCACTTTCACTAATGCCTTTGTACCGTGAAAGAAACCAGCAAAGGTGTAAATATCTACAAATTATTAACTGCACTTTTTCCCTTGACTCCTATCAGTGATTCCAGTTGTCTGTTTCCTGCTGAGAACATCAGATATTTACTAGCTGAACTTTCTCTTTAAATACTGCACTAATCAGCTACTGCATATTTGTACTCCATCAACCTGAGTGCTGATATTTTGGTGAAACCCAAACAGACACGGAGATATAAATGAATTCAGAAACACTGAGGGGAAGAGGAGACACACAGTTGATGCTAGCTGTACTTAAACTCCCTCAAATCAGGTAATCCCACAGTCCATTAATGTTAAATAGTTTCAACCAAACAAGAGTAGCAGTAAATTGAAAGGGAGATTTTCAGTTCTACTCATGTTTATTTTAAGGAACTGAAAACATGATTTCCAAATATTACTCAGGGACAAATGGAAGAGAAATGAGACATATTCTCAAAATGTTGTAGATTAACAATGAAAGTTTCTATACATATATTAAAAACAAACCAACAGAAATGCATTACTATCTCAAGAAGTACTCTTAAAAAATAACTGTATAACTGTTGTCAAAGATTTTTTTAAACCACCCCCATCCTCTCCCCCCCCCCTTTTTTTTTTTTTTTGTCTTAAGTCTCAGGGAAAGAAATAGTTCAGAGAAGAACGTGAAGAAAAGAAAACAGAACAATCGCTCTCCCAAAGTAGTCTCCAACATTAGAAGCAATTCTATTCCGCTAGATTTTTAAAGTTCTAAGTAGAAAAAAAAATGTTCATATAGTCTGGATTTGACAATTTCAACCTGCTGAACATTTGTCTGTTCAGAGCACTGCAGAAAAACAAGCAAAGAGAATTACCTACCAGAAACAGGCCTCTTCTTTCCAGCAGGAAGAACTGAATAACTTATATACACTAAAAACCTTCAGAAGTAGTAAACCTGCACCTTCAAACACTGTAATTACATTAAGCCCACAAAATTCTCCTCCACCATATCTAGGTACTAAGCTTCCCTTCAAGACTATAGCTGACAAATGGGTGAGGATCTTCACATAAACAAGGGAGATGGCTTATCACTGATGGTTTGTATCTCACAGGTGCAGCTGAATTCCCAAATAATGAGGATGACTGGCAGCTGAGACACTGGGTCAGTCCCAGGGTAGTCAATAGTTCCCAGCTGAGGGAACAGGCACAGCTGCAGTACATTGAATTGGCATGATGTGCTCAGACAGCAGCTGGACTGTGGTAAAAGGGCTGCCTCTGGGCTGAACAAGATGGAGGAGAAAACAACTGGGAATGGCAGGTGGTCTGGAAAGGAGTGAGGCTATACAGAGTTATGAATAGCACCTCAAATAGTAGTGGATATGTTCAGGTGACATCCTTGGTGGTAGAGAATAAGAAATGTGAGCAGCATTCTCAGGGCAGTTGTATTTATATTTTGTAACCAGATACTGGAGGACTTTATTGCTGAGAATATGTATGAGCGAATTTTCTTCTGATACTGTGTCCAGACAATGCTATACACCTAACTGCCACCAGGTGTTACATACCTAAATTGTCTAAAATGGCTGCCTGTAAACTACTCTAAATTTAACAATACCAAGGAAGCACTGTTTGTTAGTAGTTAAAGCAGTCGTCAATACTGAAACTGTTTATGGCTCATTTAGGGACCTGTGAGTAGAAAAGGACATTGTGCCAATGCAATGCCAATGAAGTTAGATCAGCAGGGGTACCCAGCAAAAGGGAAATGACTATTAACAAGGCAGGTGACTTGTACATGGTTATAATCTGAATAAAAAACCGGAAGCCAACACAGCTCAATCAGTTTACTGATTCTCAGATTGTGACCACGTACTAAAACAAAAAAAATACCTTGATAATCTGATTGGTACAGCATTGTAAAGGGACAACACTGACACCTTTGTTTAATTACCTGTATTTTATAACTCATGTAGATCTAAGAAATCTCTCTACATCATCAGCACCCAACATCTCTTGTTTTACTTGAAGCAAGCTTTGAATACAAGATCAATTACATCATGTATTAATTCAGCTGAGAGTGCGTGTTTATTGGACTTGAATACTTATGCAAACTGCTAACTTTGTAGTTTCAATATTTTGGATAAATACCAACAAGCAAGGCACATTTTGTTTCTGTTCCCTATTTATCCTTTTAAGTGCCACATTTTTTAAACAAGTAGACAAGCAGCATTTTTTTTTGTTTTGTTTTTTTTTTTTTTTGTTTGTTTGTTTGTTTTTCTTACATTAAAACTGATTATCTGTCTTGGGACAATGTGTGAGATTTCTAAAGCTTTTTAAGATATTGTACCATTTGATTTTGGAAGGATTGTGCAACTATGGTGGCAAAGACATTCTGTGGAAATTGTAAGACATCAGTAAATGATAATTCCATTGAAACTCTGGCTCTTAATCACTTAGGACACTTTTAAATAAGTTATATTAATCATATGAACATCACAATGCTAAACATAAAAGCAATTTGGTATCTGTGAAAGTCTGGTCCAGAGATACCTACAGTAGTGCTTATTTAATCAAATATAGACATTTATGTCTGAGCAAGACTTCCTAAGGTCCCTTTATAATGGAGCATTATACATGGTTTCAAGGTTGGACTCTTTTGTCAAGCAAGTGTCCAGAGCTGGTCAGATGAATTGTTCTCTGAAAATGCCCATTACTTTATTTCTGACAAAGAAAACCTAGAGTTAACTCAAACAGAGGTATCTAAGTGATAAATGTTAAATTTTAGGTGAGGTAAATATTGCTTACTCGGAAGAAAAATGTTTTCCCTGCTGGTTTTGATATGAAAATTATTGAAGAGTTCTTTTTCATTAAAATAAATGTTGATATTATTTATTTGCACCTTTTCAGGTCATATGAGGCCAGGTATTCATAACGAACAGGGTTTACAGAGTGTAAGTATCTTTAGCACAGAGTAATAGAAGTAAGAAGTAAGAAGTAATAGAATAAGAAGTAAGAATGTGAATCATATAAAGGTATATTAAATAAGGCATAATAAAGGCACACAATGACATTACCAACATACAAGGCTGATGGGAAGAGTTACTGTTTAGAGACTGTAGGAATTCCCTTGGGAACCATGCAAAGTATAGAGGTCTGTCTAGGTTCACAATCAGTATCAGATGGCAGAAGTACATAGGAACTGACAAGAAATCACCAAATAGAAATTATTTTGAAGCTGAAGAAGTAGTATATTTGTGAGTCAGAATTAAATGTTTATATGTCAGCTATTGTTCAATTTGAAAAAAAAAAAAACCAAAACAGTAATTAGCATTTTCTTTGACCTAAGGATGAATATGAGAAACTGCAGGTTAAAAGAGAAGCTTTCTTTCTGTGTTTTGTTTCTTTTGTATCAAGATGTAGATGGCCAACATGTTTATATTACTAATTCATGTAACGCAGATAAAGCAGTATTCATAAAAGCAGCAAGCCTATCTTACTATGCCTTGGACAACAGGAATGGTCTGGAGCAAAGCTGTGTTTTTTCTCTTTCATGTAACTAGACTGATACAGATCCTCATGGGAGAAAGTAGGGGATCATGGTGATTTTTATTTTTTATTTTTTAAGGTTAATAATTATTATGCACAAAACAAGTATACATCATGTTTTTTTCTAAAGCATTAAGATAAACCTACATGATGCTATGACAATACTTCTTTATTTGAGCAGGTGTCTGTTATTTACTATCAGTAGTGAAACTGCTCAAGAATTCCTGAGAGATGTCACACGGGCTCAGCAACCAGCCATCACATTCCAGGTACTGAACCAGGTCAGAGCATAGTGCTGTGGCATGCTAGGGAAGGAATAAAGCTTTCAGAGAAGAAGAAAACTGAATTCAATCTCTTTACACTTTATCTGAAGTAGGAAGCAAACAAATAGAGGGCCTTAAAGGAAGGGCAATTAAGGTATCCCAAGAAAAAATTTTGATGAAAAAAATTAAACTTGGAGATTTGTATTTTCTGTCTTCTGCTTTTACTGAAGGTGGCAATGACTGTAAGTATACCAAGGGTATGTTCTACCTGAAAGATGTACAGTGAGTTTCATTTTACTCTTTTCAGTTGGCATATTAAGAGCTAGTGGCTGTTTTTAAAAACAAACAAACAAAAAACTACCAGGACCTCTGCACTCTTGGACAGCACAGACAGGAGTGTCATTTTTCCTTTTCTAAAAAGCTTGCCATTTTCAACTGCAGAATATACTTTATCCTAAAGTATCTTTTTCCAGAAATGAAGCTGGTGTATTTCTAGTGAATCCTACCAAACAGCTATGGTTGATATATTTACTATTATTTTTATATTATTAAAATCTTTTTCATGAAGATGCCTTTTATGTTCTTCTCTCTGTCACTTTTGACTCCAGGCTGCACCATGTCCTTAATCACTAATACAATACATTACAATTCAACATGCACAAAATAAAAATCAGTTATGCACAAAGCGGAGAATAAATGTTAAAATGTACTGTCAGTCCACTGATTGGATATGAATTGTGTCTTTGCAGAGTGTTCTATTTCAAAGCATGATACAAAATGGAATTCAGAGACCTTGCTGAGTGCAGATCGCATTTTTAGATACCTAACTTAAAAGAGGACTTAAAGGTCATCAAGCATGATTACATTTTGTTCAACACAATAAAGTGCAGCCATGTGTAAATTATTATTGAGCAAATTATGAATGATTCATGGAAGATTTTTCATTAGACTGTAATGTCTCCTTTGCTGTAAAGTCAACACTATGATCTACACTGTTATTTCTTAGAGCTTTTTATATTAAACTAAACAGGAGAAGAGATGTTTTTATTTGTACCATCCATATCTGCATATGGGATAACCAATGGCAAAGTCATATTAAAGGATGTCCATTCGTCAGCTGTTTCCAAGTTCTCAATCACAAATTTAACAGGAACTAAAACTTTGGTATTATCCCTGCTATTTGTTTTGTCTAGGTAGGATTATCATAAAATAAATACAATTTATTATAACTTGCTTAAGCACTGCTTTCTGTCAATCTGCAGCTATGTTTTTCACTCTGCATGACCAACCCCCCCCATTTGCTTTATAAAGGTTACAGAAAAATATCATTGCCTGCTCTTCAGAAGATAGCCACTTCAAAGACTCTTTTGAGAATCAACAGCCTTTAACAGTGTTTGATACAAAGCCAGAAAAGGGCATGGGCTAAGTAAGAGGAGAGGGAATGCCTAGAGTTAGCATTGTGGGAAATAAATGCCAAAAATTCTGTTTATCACGCAAATGAAATTCTTTTTTCCCCGACTAACTCTCCCCTCCATACATGCCTACAGCTTTCAATGCCGATGTCCATAGAAAATTCATAGAAATCCATCTGTGAAACTTCATTCTTAAATTATTAACTGTCTATGTTCAGATGAAACAGAGCAGGTGCTGTACCCAGCCATTTTCTGTTGGTTTAGGAGCAGACAAGATAGCAGTATGTTTCCCAATATAAGTGATTTGGCTTGGAAGATTTGAAAGAGTATAAATAAATAAATAAATGATTTAATCCCCTTTTTTCAAAAGACCAATATCAACAGTAGAGAAAAAATTACTGTAGATCATTAATGTACAACCCCCAAACAAATATGCTTTTGAAGAGAAGAAGGCAGTGTAAGAGAATGAAATGGTTTTAGGGTAGCTATAGGTTGCAATTTAAATAGACTGTAAGCCTTTACTTCAAGTGTAACATAAATACAAATTATATCTTTTCAAAAGTACAATTAAGTCATTTCCACAAAGATTGTCATACTAGATAGCTAACTGCAGTTTATAATTAGAAATTACAAAATATATTTTTTTAAAGTCTTCAAGAGATCATTTTGGCTTTGTTTGCATACTGAAGATAAGCATGACAGCAGCAAACTGTCTGAAAAGTTTAAGTCAAACATTATCATAATAGAGGAGAATGTGAGATTCATAGAGTAAGAATCCCAAATGGATTACTTCTGGATACTACTGGTTCTTTTATGGAGTAATGGATAGGATTGTAAGGATCAACTTCTGAATTGTACACCCAAGTTCACTGCTAATGTTCTCTCTGATACTTGGCAAATTTCTTAGTCTGAAATTAAGTCAAAAACTATATATTTCCTCTGTCAATTTTAGAATTCTGACTTTCAGGGATGCTTCGTGCTACAAAAGAAGCTAATTATAGATAGGTATTCAACAATAATTGTGACTTCCTGGCTCTAGAAAACAGACCTTGAAGAATAAGAATCTACATATATATTTACTAATCTTAATAAAAAGAATCTGATTTTGCAGAAGCTAAATTAATGAGTAAGTGGATACTCTATAAAGACATTCTCATTCTCCATTTACGTATGTATCTAGAAATCCAGTTGCAATCTGCCAATTTTTACTTCCTTCTTAAAATTCTCTAAGACTACAAATAATAGAATGTATCACTAAGAAGTAGGAAAGATCTTATCAGTTCATGTTTCCCCAATGTTTTAGGGTACCTGAGTGGAAGAAACACAGGCTACCTGCAAAGAACTGCTACTAGTAGAACTCTCCTGCAAGTAAACTGGGATAAACCCATTCCACAGTAACATGTCCTGAAAATGGCTCTGATGCAGCATGCAGCAAGGTATTCAAGTGAATAATCAAGTGGCATATAATACCACTGGGGCAATTGTATGCTGAAAATTGAAACTATTTTAAAATTGTTGCAAGTAAATAAAAAACAAAACCATTGTCTGTCTTTCCCCAGTCTCATTCTAATTTAACTTCTGACTAAAAGTCTAATCTGAAAAGTACTGCAGAATTCTAGTTTCTGGAAATAAGCAAACAATATTTCACAAACTTCTGTTTCATGATTTAAATGTCAATTATTCAATGAGGCTTTTAGTAATACATTTCAAAAATTAATCTGTTAAAACTACATCTATCTAGTTTTTCTAATGAAAAAATAATTAGACAAACAAAGAAGCAAATGTTAGATTAAAACAACGAAGCTTATGTACTCTTGAGAATAGGTCTTGTGGTGACCTATTCTTCCTTCTCCTGCATTGCCAGCCTTCCTTTTATTTAATACAAGCTGCTGTTTCAGTTGACCGGGGGCATTTACAATACTTAAAATATTCATAGTATTAACAATAATAGTATTTTTAAAATGATAGGAAACCAAAACAAAACACAGTAGAATAATATGAGATGTAAAAAGAAAACTTACGCTGAGCATTTTAACTACTCAGCTTTTCACGCAAGCTCTTGCGTCATCACTGATGCAAGAAATACACAGTGACTAGGTTAATAAGTAGTGACAGCTCATGAAGGAACTCCTGACGGCCTGCTCTTCAGGAAAAAGGAACTATTACATATGGCAAGGACTGATCTTTGTGTTTTAAATGTAGTGACTTCAACAGTATTATAGTATGCAGAGGCACAGTTGAGACCAAAACCCTGTTCTTGGTTAACAACTTGTAATCAGTCATAAAGTAAGATTTTGCAGGCACTGAACATGGAAATCTGTCCCTTCTTAACAAGATGTATATCCAAGAAATTCTACAGTTGACTACAAATTTAAGCCATCATCCTTAATGTTACTAAGCTGGGTAATATTATGTCAAAGCTATGGGTTACTGTATCAAAGATAAACCTATTCATCTTGCTTTTTCAATAAGGTGAAGAATATATCTAAAACCACTGGCAGTCACTTGTTTTGTCAACCAATATATTAAAGATAACACAAGTCATTCTTTATATAACCAGTATATTTTTAAAAGCCTTAACTCTGCTCAAGTACAGGGTTAACTTTCAAACATAAAACCACTCTCCGTTGAAATAATGAGCTTTGCTGCACCTGGGCTTCAGCCAATTACGCTTCATGAGCCTTATTCGCATTTCTGAACTTACATAGCTCTTGCACATTTAAAGATATCACTCATATAAGAAATACACACTGCAAGCCATGTTGTGGGTCCTAAAATTGACAGCATTATGCTTTCAATCTTTTCTCTGAATCTGTGAGGGATGCCAACCCACTAAATATAATGAGAAGCCCATGTAGCTTAAACGTGAGATGAATTTCTGATATATTTAACACAAAAAGAATCTGAGGTAAAACAATGATTTATGATGCATTTTAAAGCAGGGTCAACATGAACACAATCTGATCTACAATGAAGTGGAGCTGAGTCATTTTCGTCAAAAGATCAAAATCTGACCCAACAAATTAATTCGGCATTCTTATAGTCTACTGTTCCTGTTTTTCTCCCCTAGTACATTCTTCTACTTTTATTTATAACAATTTGCCTCAGAATACTTTCATTAATCCTTTAATATTTATATTTTCTATGGATAATAACCAAGAGTCATAGCAGAAGCTAATCCAAAATTAATTCCAGTTTTATGTTTGTTTTATCTGTAATTGCATTGTAATAGCTTTCTACTTGGCCATGAGAGTAATTAAAACAAGACTGAAGTATTCTATAACATAGGGACTTCCATCTAAACACTATTTTTAGTGAAAATATTTGTGTAGCTTCTCAGATGCTGTGGTAAGGATTGTCAAAAATAAAACAAAAGAGGGATTTAAGCCAAGCAAATTACTTAAACAAGCATGCTGGTAACCAATGGATCACCGGGTAAGAAACATGTTTTAATGGAGAAAGTTTGAAATCCACTGGAGAAATGTATGACTATTTTCAGTGTTATTTGCTTATTACACAGATGAAATATGTCCAAAAATATGTGTATTGTGACCATGCATTTGTCTTGTTCTCTCTTAAATCACAAGGATTCCTTCTTATTTGTTTCCTCTAAATTATCTCCCTGTTGGAATAAAAACATAGGAACAGTGAAACCAAATGAATTACAGTCAGGTCTCTGGAACAGCAGATCACCATACAAAAGCCATCAAATTCAAAAATGTCCACAAAATACCTAGTCCATGTATTATCAGACCAGAACCATAAAACATCTGTTGTGTCAAAAGACAAAGTTAGGTTGTACATTTAAAAATAAATAAATAAATAAATAAAAATAAATAAAATAAAAAGCTACAATGGTACTGTAACTCAGGGATTGGCAATCAGTTTAACTCCGAGCAACTAAGCAGGATATATCACACAGGCAAACTGGGAGATTCTATTATAACAAAAAGCAACTTACATTTTGTATCTAGTTGTGGATTTTTCCTAGCCAAAATATGTGGCTAGGGGACAAAGGTATCCTTTCATGCCTCTCTTGTATTTGGAAGACCAAAACTGGACTCAGCACTCCAAATTTGTCTGAGTATGGGGTAAGGACTTGCTGGCAATGCTTTTACTATTCCCTATTAGCTATCCAAGACCCCTTATTATAGTCTGTATCTGAAATGCATCCATACAATTTCTCTATAAAAGTAAGCATTAGGAATTACCAAATTCCATCTAAAATAACTTGGATTTTTCACACCTACTATTCTATTTAGAAAGCTTTCCAAACTTAATCCAAAGGATGTTTAGAAATTCTCTTTTCATTAGCAGCATAAAGTTATTCATGATTATTTTAGGTTTCATGTTGTTAGGTTTCATCCTTTAAGACTTCTTTTTCTTCTTCAGTGTTGTAATGTATGTATACTTATACACACACACTGAATGTATTAATGAAAGTCTTCATATGCAATCTCTTAACCTTCATTTGTTTAGGCTAAACAAGATAAGGGCTTTCAATCCTTATCATAATACAGACAACCCATTTTCATCATCATCCTAGCAGTCTGTCTACACTTGCTATAATCTAACTTCATGTTCCTTGGAAAAAAATAATCTAGAATTGTATGCTACACTCAAACTATTTTAATGACCTTTACAGTGGTTTTAAAACTTTCTCTTCCTTGCTATTATTTCTTTTCTGAAACTAATATCTATCACAAATCTAAGAAAAGCATTTAGTAATTTCCCATCATTTCTACCATTCCATTTTAACTGTACGCATATCACCTTGACAATCTTACAAACCCAGAATTCTTGTCTCTATTTATATAAAATATTCCTAAGGGAATATTATGACTTTATACAAATTTAGGTATATTAAGACTACTGCCTAAGAAGTCGGTCTTTTTATATAAAAAAAAAAATAAAATAAAATAAAATAAAAAGTAATATGATACATTCTCCCTCAGAAAAATAAACCTCCTGTAATTTACTCCATGCCTCCAAGTCCTGGTTTCAGTTAGAACAGAATTAATTTTCTTCCTAGTAGCTGGTGGAATGCTGTGTTTTGGCTTAGGATGAGAAGAGTGCTGATAACACCCCGATGTTTTAATTGTTGCAGAGCAGTGCTTATACCAAGCCAAGGACACCTCAGCCTTTCGCTCTGCCCTGCCAACAGGCAGGCTGGGGGTGCAGTAAGAGCTGGGAGGGGACAGACCCAGGACAGGTGACCCAAACTAGCCAAAGGGGTATTCCATACCATCTGACGTCATGCTAAACAATATATAGGGGTGGCTAGCCGGGGGGAGGGGGCCGGACTGCTCGGGGTTAGGCTGGGCATCGGTCAGCGGGTGGTGAGCAATTGCATTGTGCATCACTTGTTTGTACATATTATTAGTAGTAGTACCATTATCATCATTGTATTATTATTATTATTATTATTATTATTATTATTATTATTATTATTATTATTATTATTATTTTCCTGTCTTATTAAACTGTCTTTATCTCAACTCACGGGCTTCACTTTCCATTTCTCTCCCTCGTCCCAGAGAGGGAGGGGGGAGGGTGAGCGAACGGCTGCGTGGTGTTTAGCTGCCAGCCGGGTTAAACCACGACACTCCATGTGCTCAAATATTTCTTTTTGTGGTGAGTTGTCCTTGGCTAGCCGTCAGACACCCACCAAGCTTCCCTCTCACTCCCCTTCCTCATCAGAACAGAAGAAGAAAGTAAGATGAAAAAACTCATGGGTCTGGATAAAAGACAGGTTGCTTTCCAATTAGTATCATGGACAAAACAGACTCAGAGAAAATTAATATAATTTATTGCCAATTAAAAAGTAAAGTAAGATAATGAGGGAAAAAAAAAAAAAAAGACAAAATTAAAAACACCTTCCTCCCAACTACCTCTTCCACAGTCTTCAAATTAACTCTTCTAGATTCTCACCCCTCTTCCGCTGAACAGTTCAAGGTGTGGGGAACGGGAGTTGTGGTCAGTTTATAGCAGTTCCTCTTTGCCACTCCTTCCTTCTCATGCTTCTTCCCCTCTTCAACATGGCATCCCTCCCACGGGATGCCGTCCTTCCCAAACTGCTCCTGTGTGGGCTGCCCACCTACAGCAGCTCTTCAAGCACTGCTCACACACGGCTCCATCCCATGAGGTCCATCCATCCCCCAGGAGCAAACTGCTCCAGCACGGGTCCCCACAGGTGGAGGCAGCTCCCCCCAGACCCCCTGCTCCTGCGTGCGCTCCTCTCCATGGGCTGCAGCTCCGGCCCGGGGCCTGCTCCTGCGGGGGCTCTCCATGGGCCGCAGCCTCCTCCAGGCCACATCCACCTGCTCCACCGGGGGCTCCTCCACCCATGGGGGGGCTGTAGCATGGAGATCTGCTCCATGGGGGACCCATGGGCTGCAGGGGGACAGCCTGCTCCACCAGGGGCCTCTCCACAGGCTGCAGGGGAACTGCTGCTGCCTGCCTGGAGCACCTCTTGCCCTCCTTCTGCACCCTCGTGGCTGTAGGGCTAGTCTCTCACGATTTTTCTCACTTTTTTCCCCTCTCAGTGTGGCTGCACAGTGTTTTTTTACCCTTTTGTAAGCATCTTATCATAGCCCACCACCAGCACTACTGATGGGCTCAGATCTGGTCTGTGGTAAGTCCCTTTTAAAGCTGGCTGTAACGGTCTATCTGACATTGAGGACAGAGGCCACATCTGCAGACTTTCCCACCCTCTGCAGAAACCTCACACATAAACCCAATAAACTTTTTTAAAAAGTATTTCTAAAATCTCACACAGTTTTGTAGTTGTACTGACAGGCTTGCAACTGCCTAAATCACTAAAAAATGAATAAATAAATAAATAAATCCCATATTCTGTCATCACATGATACCGATCTTGAATTTAAAATTGTATTAAATACATCTGGTGTCTGTCTTGCATGTGATTTTGTCACATGATGCTAACAGCAGTTACAGGTAGTGAACTGATAGCCTGAAAAAAACTTTTTCATGGATCTGTAAAAGCGGTTTAAAAATAGACTGATGCGTTCTATCTGATGGACTCTGCAAGTAGAAGGAATAATTAAACCTCCTGTTCAGAAGTCAGAAATGTAGGAAGAAGCTTGCATGAAACTCAGGTGGTGGAAAACAGGCAAGTATTTCCAGAGTAAGAAAACCTACCACAGCCACTACGTGCACTCTAAGTGCTAAAGTTACTTGATTTTTATTATGGTATTTTCCTATTAATCTTCATGTTCCTACTTATTCTTTCTTTTTATTATTATTTCACTCATAATTATTTTTACAGTGCCTTTTCTCAGTTTGCTCTTTGCTTCTCTCCCTTACGTGTGACTGCACCTCACTGCCTGCCGTTCTCCTTCCCTTCCTTGCTGTGCTGCCTTTACGCCACAGTCTGTCAGCCTCTCCCACCAGCCCTTGCTGCTTTTCTTCCCCTTGCCTGACGTGGTCCTGTATCATTCCCTGTCTCTGTGGTTTCATCACCTTCACACTGCAAATGTATTCTCCCTCAAGTTAAGCTGCCTCTTCTGTACTGGTAATACCCTCCTCTCCCAGATTTCACTTCCTGCTCAACTTTTTTCTCCCCTCAGCAGAGACTATTATTTTCCACAGCTCCACAAGCTCTCATCAGTCCCTTTCAGGGAGAGAACACAGGAACAGCAGAAACTCCGCATCAGAGACCATTCTGTGGTAATGAGCTCTGTCATGATTAAGGTTTATTTTCAGGATAAGGCAAAACAACTTTATAAAATAGCCATACACGTATCTCCCAGAGAAATACAGGGCTTCCCCCTCAAAAGAGGATATGCAAGGGCTTATTGGCAGGTGAGCAGTAAGGGGTCCGCAGGGCTCCTTGATCGCAGCAGTAGAGCAGCACAGATGTGGCAGCTGGCTAATTATGCTGCAAAAAGAGCTTGGCTGTTTTTCAACTCCCTTTCTGCATTTTATCAGAAGATGTACTGGAGACTGTGGAACAGGATATAGATGATTTCTAGAGATATTTTTTGCTGCTCCTTCAAGTAAGGAGAAGAAATGGTCTGATGCAAGGGCTAGCTCTTTCTGCATACCACAAAAGCTGCTTTCATCCACATTTATGTGCTTCGGAAGCAGTTCTGAAAGGGGAGGCTTATAGAGACAGAAGACTCAGGTAAAAAAGCCCACACAGCCTTTTGGGAAGCCATTATAAAAAAACAGCTAAATAAGAACTACAGAGTAAATTAGGTAAAAAAAAAAAAAAAAAATCCAATGAACCTATAAATAATTTCTCAACTTGCATATTGACAAGCTTTCTGACCTCTGACTAGTTTATTTGTATATGTTATAAGTTAAATGAAAACACATTTTAAATGGAAGAATACTCAAAAAGAATGTTACCAAGAAATACTTTATATCAAATGTTCCTCACCACATATTCATTTTTTCATACTTCAAACTTTATCAGGAATATCTTAGCCCATTACACACCCAAAGTGTGTACTATTCAATTTGCTACATGAAACACCTTTCAAATAAAATATTAAGAAATAGTAATGATCAAGAGCAAAGAGCATCAGAAATTCTTACAGACTTAAAAGGAATCATACCTGGTTAGCACCTTTCAGAAAGATGAGTTACTCCAGTTTTGGGTTAGTGTACACATCAAGACAGCACTGCACAATTTGTACATTCATTATTATTACCATATAAAGACACTCAGTAATGTGGCACTTACAAGCATTCAGCATGCCTTTAATTTTATAATTAATGCTTAAAAAAAAAACAACCACGCAATAAAATGCAGTTGCATCAGTTTCTCAGCGTAATTGTTCCTCTGTCCCCATAGCAATAATGAGTTTCATGCACCATTTCTCTATCTACTTGCAGCTCTCTGACCTATGAATCAGGCACTTCTCTATGATGTGAAAAGACATACCTGACAGTTCTCTACAGTAAAGGCTCTTTATTCCTCTATAGCTTAGTTTAATCATCTGCAAAAAATACGGGATAACAATTTCTATTTCACAGCATGATCACACAAGTACACAATTTAAGTTAAGTACTGAGCAATGATTAAAGAAAAAATTCTTCATATCTGGAAAACTATTTGAGATATTTGAAAGCAGACATAAAGGTCACCAGAGGGTGTAAAAATTATAAAAGATGAATACATGTATGTCAAAGAATCACATTTGATTTCTCCACTCCCTTCTGGTCAAATATAAAGAGCAAAAGAATAAGTCTAGTGTTTCTGTTCTTATTTTAGTCTATAGATTCAAAAGGTGTTTCTGATGTTGTCTTTTAGATGGCAAAGAATAGTCCTTTAACCACGCAAATCTGTAAGAAATTCTCCTGGAGAGGAGCTGGTAAATTCATTTTAAAGGGAAATTTTTTTGTATCAATATTTACAAAATATTGAGAATGCCGTGGGAAATGGTGTCAAAAGCCTTGCTGAAGTCAAGGTAGACCACATCCACAGCCTTTCCCTCATCCACCAAGTGTGTCACTCTGTCATAGAAGGAGATCAGGTTCATCAAGCAGGACCTGCCTTTCATAAACCCATGCTGACTGGGCCAGATCGCCTGCTGGCCCTGCAAGTGCTGTGTGATGACACTCAAGATTATCTGCTCCATGAGATTCCCTGGTACTGAGGTCAAACTGACAGGCCTGTAGTTTCCTGGGTCTGCATTCCGGCCCTTCTTGTAGGTGGGCGTCACATTTGCTAGCCACCAGTCGACTGTGACCTCCCCTGATAGCCAGGACTGCTGATAAATGATGGACAGTGGCTTGGCCAGCTCCTCTGCCAGTTCTCTCAGTACCCTCAGGTGGATCCCATCTGGCCCCATCAACTTGCATACATCCAAATGCTGTAGCAGGTTGCCAACCTTTTTCTCATGGATAGTTAGGGCCACATTCTGCTCCCCATCCCCTTCCACCAGCTCAGGGTACTGGGTATCCAGAGAACAACCGGTATTGCCGCTATAGACTGAGGCAAAGAAGCCATTAAGCACCTCCGCCTTTTCCTCATCTTTTGTAACTAAGTTCCCCCCTACATCCAGTAAAGGATGGAGATTCTCCTTAGTCCTTCGTTTTGCACTGATGTATTTGTAAAAACATTTTTTGTTGTCTTTGACGGCAGTAGCCAGATTGAGCTCCAGATGAGCTTTGGCCTTTCTAATTTGGCCTTTCTAAATACAACAACTTTGATATGCAGTTGAGATGTGACCAAAGAATCAACTGTGCACCTGCAGTCAACAACTGGATTAATTTTGTTAAACAACTGCACTGTCCTTCTGAATCTGTTAGGATAAACAAATGAGAAATAACTAGCTCCAATCAGTTCAGGTATCAGCCTGCTCAGACTAATTAGGTGTTTTGAATTTAGATCCCGATCTTTTGAATAATTAAAGGATTTTAAATTTCTAATGTCTCTGAAATCCTACTTTTCCTCTTCTGCACAAGATACAGCTAAAATTATTATTTTATTATTTTTTTTTTTAAGGGAAAGAGCAAACTGTTCTTTTTTAAAGGAAGGGCAAAATGCAATGTGTATATCACTGCACGTGTGCAAACATGTAATATATTCAGCAGGACAGTAATACTTAGACAAACCTCAAGGAAGTCTTAGCTGATATTATCTCATATTTATCGTTCATTTTTGAGGGAGAACCTATAGAGATCCCTCCCAACTAAGGTTTCTATAATGCCAGTGGTAACTTTAGAGCAGACTTGGCAACAAATTTCATTCAATAAAGAATTACACATCTCTTTTCTTAGTAATCTAATGAGCAGGACCAACAAAATGTTCAGACATCAAGAACTTAGATGACACACAAAGAACTTTATGGGGATTTCCACTTTATGGTGGAAATTGTTCATCCTATTCTCTCTAATGTATAGTATGTAAGTATAACCTGCAGTGCTTCTGAACGGAAGCTTCTCTGCAGTCAGTACTGAACTATCCACATGGAAGTACAGCATGCACATGCACATCAAATGCATAAGCAGTACAGAATATACTTCTTAGGATAAATACCAGAACACATAAACCAATCATCCTTCTTATGCTGCTTTCCAGCAACTGACACAAACGCTACCACTGGCTTTAATGGACTTTGGATCAGGCCCTATATGCTCCCTTGTCTCTCCTTTAAGAGGAATGAGGAGATGTAATGCAGGAATGAGGAGAGTAATAGAAGCAATTGTCTTATTTCTTTTAGACTGGAGCAGAAGGACTGCAGGCATAATTCCAGATGTGGTGGCATGCACCCATGGTCCTTCCACCCTCAGCCTTCCTCAGCACTGGTATACAGTGCAGGGGCACAGAGAATAAAAATCCATATTTGATCCTCAGCCTGTAAGGAGTACCTGTCAAGCATTTGTTCCTTCTAGAAATGTGATCCAGAGACTTTTCAGAGCTGGGGATGAATGTTAGTAGTAGTTATGACTACTCATTTAAGTCGTGTTTATGCAGGAAAGACTTCTCTTTAGAAATGCCACATTCTCATTGTTACATGAAAAATAACAGCAAATATTCTTGGGTGACTTACAAAAATAAATAAAGACAAACAAAACAAAACAAATCAAAACAGGTGTCAGCACAAGAAATTATCTAACTCTCTTTAGGGATTTCTTGTGTTGAAAAGGTGAAAAAAGGCCAGTGAATGAGAACACTAGAGAATGTCAGTAAGATGAAGTAGAGGTTTATTAATTCTCCCACTTTTCTGTAGCACAGCTGAGTCTGCTCCTCGCTGACCCTGGTACTTTTACACAAATAATACTTTTTAAGCATGAACTGTTCTTGAGCAGTGTCACACTTTCATTAGACACACATACATTTCAATATGACATCAGGCATCAGTTTTTTGTTATTCCACCTTTCCCCCTCCCAAACTGCTGTACAGCAAAAGGCAGTTTCTACTGACCTTTTACATCAGTAGCTTTCTCCTTGGGGGATTGAAATTGATGTTTCATAGTGTTGCCCTTGCTTTGTTTCCCAAAACTATGAAGTGCCATGACTGTAGAAGATGCTGAGGTTACAGCATGCTACACATGGCTACCTTAAAAAGTCAATGTAAGCAAAACGCCACAAGGTGGTTCTTCCATCGATTTGCCATTTGTATTCTTTAGAACTATCACGTTATCTATTATCCATCAACCACTTGTTTCCATAGTGTGTGACACAGTGGGGCTCTAGGTAGCCCCATGTGAGTAGGAGGACTGGACCAGATGACCTCCAGAGGTCCCTTCCAATCTCAGTCAGTCTGATTCTGTTACATTTTACAGTGAGAACTAACAGAAAGGCAGGGAAATTTGTATACCTGAGTTAAAACAAAGTGCTTACTGGCAGTTAAGACTGAGAGGATGTACCAGGAACAGTTCATACATAAGAATAAGCAGATGTTTGGTAAGACAACCCTGAAATATCTGGAACTTGCCTATGTTTTACTAATATTATATGATCCACTCATTTCTTTGATCTTTGTGGTATTGTTATCTGTAGAATTGCAAGGAGTTAATTCCAACAGGAGCTAATTGCTAGCAGACCGGAAAGCAGATAAACCCTTCTGAAAGCCCAGAAAGCTCTTGCCATCAGTAAATAGTGCAGGTCATGCCATGTGGAGATCAATATCACAATTGTGCAAAATAGGGAGAAGCCTAGTAAGAAATTACAAGGAGAAAAAAAAATAATAATAATAAAAAGAAACCAATGATCCTGAGAATGGTGAGAAAAAAAATACCCCCTAAGAAGAGGAGAGAGAATCAGAGACTACCTGGAAGTCAACTTGAGAAGTGGAGTATTATACACTCACATATATAGACACCTGTTTGTGTTAAAATCACCTTCTCTTGTTATACCTTGTTTCTACTATTGAATTAAACAACAGATTGTTTCAAATAGGCTGGTTTGGGTCATGACCTTCATTTTTTTCCAAAATAAACTGCAGAAATAACTCTAATTCAACTAGGTTTTCTTGACAACTGCAGCTGGTAGCAAGGCTGCAATAGATTGGTGCAGGAGTCATACAAGCTGGAGCCAGGACTATTAGATTGGAGAGTGTCATGAAATACCTTTAAGAAATATCTGTAATGACATAAATAAATGAAACTACCTTTGTGCAGTGGGAAGTGTGATCTGAAAAGTAACCATATTCTGTAAAATGAACTAATATTACATTTCTGCTTTTTATGTTGAGAGGGAGCACAATAAAGAGCAAGGAATCCAAAGTGAAGCTGCTTAGCTAACCTTATCTTTCAAAAATGTCCCTTTCCACAATATCAGCTAAATAGGAAAAAAAATAATAATAATAATAAAAAACACTTCTTTCCTAAAGTCTTTCATCTTCCAGACCTTCAAAGTATAAACAGGAACATTAAGAAAAGCTATTACCTGTCCTGACACATGTATAAAAAATCATAAGAGAATCAGAATAAGAAGATGAAAGAAGTGAAGCAAAATTCTGGAAATTGAAGTCCTGTTGGAAAATAACAATCTGCAGACATCACAAGTCCCATACCATGAGCACAGTGCATAGAAAAAAAAACAGTGTTAAAAGGCTTGAGTCTTAGTGCTAGTAATAGTCAAATAAAAACTGAGAAACCTTCTTCTTTGGGCAGGTCCACCTGGTCCTAAACATCCTGAGCCAAATGGTGAGTTATCTAAGGGCTTCCTGCCCTGACCACCTATCTCCCAGAGTCATGACCAACCAGAGATGAAAAGACATCAGCCTCATCCCTAAGGGTCGGCTTTTTCCAAAAGCTGTAGGAAGGCAAGTGACTGGGCAACTTAGGGAGCTGCTCCTGACAGCACGGGGCTGCCCAGTGACAGATTCAAGAATCAAAACCTTTTTTTTTTTTTAATTAAAAGAAAAAAAAACAAAGTTGTTGTTAGTTTTGTTGGTGATGGTGGTGGTTTGTTTGTTTTTCCAGCTTTTTCTTATAGAAATACTTTACATGTGGAGAATCCTTGCTGCAACATACCATTCCCACAGCTCAACTGCTTAACTTGGCAAAGTTTCCTTACATGTCTCCTACCTCTCACTACACACAGCATGCCATATAGGAGCAATTCATTTCACTATATAATTTATAAAGCTATTAAGTATAACAAATACAAGAGCAGATCCTAAAAATAATTAATAAGCTATATGATCTGGTTCTATTTCTAAAATATCTATTCTTTCACATTGGCACCAGGACACAGTAAGAATTATGGAGATTATTTTAACTAATAAACTTGGAAATTGAAAGGAAATGGGGTGATAAAAATCCTGTTCAGTGAGCTTCATTGCCAGGCAAGGGCATTTGGATTGTAAAGTGGGCATTTTGACAACAAAGGGTAAAGACCAAAAAGCTGTCTGTTCTGCAATGGCTTTATTATTATTATCATATTCAAATCTTTGTATAGTATGCTCTAAGCATGAAACAAAAATAATTCATGTGGGTCTTATTTACAAAACATAACACTGAAATAATTTATACATATAATATATACATTCTCCTATTATAAGAGGGGAAATATTAGAAATATATTCTGATGACTGCCCTGAACTTCACTCACATATTCATTTGTTTTGGATTCCCTGCTTTTTCCTTTTTTTTTTTTTTCTTTAACTCTAGTTGCTATTCGTCCTGTATCTATCCTTTAATCTCTTCCTCATTTTTGCCACTGTTCTTCCTGCTGAAAAGTACTTGTTTCTTCTTCCAAAGTTACCTCTTGATTAATTTTAATATCTACACTTTAAGAGATGCTGCATATTAATACATTCATCTTCCCTTAGCAAGAATCGCAGCAGAGTGAAAATTTAAGTAAGCTGCAGTGACTAGCCAGCAACAGTGACACCAGTTGTCAGCCCAAACTATGTACACAAGGCTTGCTGGACCTAGTGACATTTAAGATGATTAAGTGCATTTTACTCTCCCTGGGGATAAAATGTGTCACCATAGGGAATCACACACACACAAATAATTTTCAAAATCATTTTCCATTTTTTTAATCTATATAAAATCCTGTTGTTTAATATCTTGCGGAAAGTACTGTAAATTACACCCCGAAATACTGAAAAAACAAAAACAAAAACACAGTATTGCTATTGCTATCTTAATACTCATGTTTCTTGGCTTTCTGCAATGTTAAATTCCTCAGAAATTCCTCAGCTTTTTTTTTTTTTTTTTTTTTTATTAAGGCCATTTCATAAGCAATAGAGCAATACTCCTCGTTATACTGAATAAAATACAGCAGGCAATAATAACATTGATTTTCTGGCTTCTCTCTCCCACAATAGCTGAGGAAGTCTGATGCAAATTGCTTCCACCTGTACCAGGGAGATATTGACTTCTAGGAGAACACAGAAAAAGTTACTGTTAGGAGAAATGTCTTACCGACAGGGAGTCTGGAGGATGCATAGATTTTACAAAAAACAGCATCCACAAACCTTCCTATTTTCTTAGGAGAATTACCTACTTCTGAGAGTGGGGTTTTGGGTTGAGTTCTGACATTGTAACATTTCCCTGCGAAGACTCTGCACCACCAAGAGAGTGTCAGACACAGTGAAACACAGGTTCCTCAGCATTTAATTGCTCACGTTACTTCAAAAGAAAACACTCAGTTGAATTACAAAAGGAATCACTGAACAATTTCAATCAATTTCTTTTCCTGCAAATTATTTTCAATTAAGTTTAAAATGTCTCATACTAAAATAAAACTCAAACTAACCCTTTCAATTACTTGTTTAGACTTACTCTTAGAGAGTGCAACAGAAAACAGTTCCTGTCACTAAAATTCTTTCATCTTTTGTTCTCCATGAAACTTTTAGAATTAGGCCTATGGAAAACTACCAATACAAAAGCATCTTGTAAGAAGTATCTGAGCTGACGTAATATAAGGCTCTCTAAAAGATGTTTTCATATTTTCATCTTGTTTTTCTATACCCAAGCCTTCAGAGGCACTTTCAGGTAGGCAGGTTTCTCCTTAGTTAAAGAAAGGCAGAAGGTCTTTACTCAGAAATGTGAAGTATTTTTCAATGTGATTGCTGTCAACATGTTATTTGGAATTTAGTTATGTCAACTATTCTATTCCAGAAGAGAACAGCTAAACTCTTCCCCTTTCTTGGCTTCAAATCATACACTGAAAGACCAAATGACCAGGCCACCTTGTTTTCTGTTCTAGTCCAGTGTTTCAGAAAATAAATAAATAAATAAATAAATAAAAATAAATAAATAAATAAATAAATAAATCAAAATCAGGGAAACATAATATGACAGGTAATCATTTGCAAACATACAACTCTTTCAACATCTGCCATGTTCAGCTTTATTATATAGCATCTGTCTTGGTAATATAAATTGTGCTTGGCTTCTTAGGTGCTCTATGCATTACAGTGAAGGAAAACAATCATGACAACTTAAAAATAATGCACAGTATGGGAGCAGGGAGAGGGAGCTGAAAATCTAAAAGGTGCTCACTTTTTCTAGCTTTATTTTTAAAAGAAAAAGAGTGTTATGTTAGCTTTCCTGTTTTCTTTCAAATAGCATACTTTTGCCAGTGGAAGAAAAGTGACGACTATTGCATTTATGAAAGGTACTAAGCAACCTCAAGCGTTTCAAAAAGCATCCCCTGAAACAACTGCACAAAAAGAAACCAATTTAGTTCAGAACACGCAGATGAATTATGTCAATAGAAATTTATTGCTACATTATTTTATTTTTCCTACACTGAGCAACTCAATTATTAATATTCCAAGAAAAGCAGCAATTAGGAAATATGAAGTTAATGCACGAACCATGGTGGAGGGAAGTTAACTTTTTGTGGAATACTACATCATCATTACAGTTTACCTCATAATTACAAGTGTTGTCTTCATTTCCCTTTATAAGTTTGTGTTGTAATAACTATTGCTATGATTTAATATATATATATATTAAAAATAAGGTTGTCAATATACCAAATACCATATGCCATATACAGAAAAGGTTGCAATCGGCCCATTTCATTTAACCTAATTTTCTATAAGTGTACAGACTACACATAGAAATATTAACGATGTAAACACATATTGTCAATGAATTTGTAAATACAAGAGTCCAGGTGCTTTTCTACTTTTCAGCAGTTTAAGCAATGAAAGAAATTATATATTTATAATAAATTTTGAGATGGTTTAAAGATTGTTCAGTACAAAATATTTCAATAGCTGGCTGTAAGCAGCAGCGGGGTTTTACCTGACCATAATGGTCTGTATATGTGCAATAAACTGCAGACCAAGAATTCCATGAGTCTTAACCTTTAACATAAAACATGGCTGAGATTCTTCAATGGTGAAGTGGGAATTATTTCAAATGTAATTTTAAAGCTAACCTTCTATCACTATTTAAACACACAAATAAATTTTCCTTAAACTCAAAAAAAAAAAAAAAAAAAGTCAGACAATTTTTCCCTTTGTTTTAATGACAAAAAAAAAGGAAAAGATGATTTTGCTTCAGAATCCCTACTATTAAAAACAGCCCTAAAGGACATGTATAAAGTTTAGTTTGTGCTTAAATCCAGACTTTTCAACCATACATTTTAATGTGAACTTATGTCCCAGAAGACTTAGTGAGATGTGAATAATCAAAGACAATAATTTATAAATCTTACCAGCAAACATCTTTAAAAATCTACATATTTTCATTGAATATTCGATGTAATCATATGCTAATCAAAACATTTGTTTCCATTTATGTCCTAAGTCATGATAAACATCGTTCTGAAAATAATGTTCTTCCTTTAAAGCAGATTTATTAATATGATTCAAAGGTGTCCCAGGGATCTTGGAACCTCTTCAGCTTGCAACCTGATTTTTAGCTCTGATAGGTCTTCATAAGGATCTGCAAGGAGCCAGAGAGGTCTCCAACTGCAGCCATGTTGAAAGGAAGCAGCTTCCCCTGTATTTCGCTCATCTGACTTTCATTTACTAAGGAACATCTAAACTTCACTCCAAAACACTAAGCATGCCTACTGCAGTTGCCTGGTGGCTCTGAATAAATGAAGAGTCTCAAAAGGCTGTTTCTAATTTTGCCACAGATCATTTGCCTCAGATCTATTAGTTATATGAAAGGGATGGAGTACCGTGTTACGTTGTGGCTGAGCCACCATGGCCACCATGGTGGCAGAGCCTCATGCAGGGCCTACCCATGCCAGGGAGCTTGTCCAAGCAGTCAGCTTGCAGGGGCCAAGGATAGGGGAAGGCATAAGCAGTCCAGAAAACACACTGTGGACATCCTATTGTTGAGCCTATGAGCTAACTTCTTGCCAGTAAATAAAGTATAGATTACTGAACACAGAAACAGATGGATATTAAGAAAATAACCCGAGCATGCTGGAAATGAAAATACTCATCTGAGTTTTAATTCAAGTGTGTAATCTCTAATACATACATTTATCTTAAAAGGACACTGTCAAGCTGTTCTTCATAACTTTTTAGGTATTTGCTACTAGGTTACAAGCTTGTAGAAACTTTTGGACTACCAGTTACAGAGGGAGTTTGTCCCAGGCCAAAGGCAGTGCTGTGAGGGTCGGGGTGAGCCTCCCCGCCAGGAGCTAGGCCACAGCCAGCACCTGAAACGCAGGGACCACTCACAGGCGATGATGGCAGCTCCTTCTTTTTCTCTCTTCCTTCCCCTTTTTTACTGACTTCTTCATGAAGAGTTGCAATCACAAAACAAAAGATAAAGTGATATGACCCTTTATACTTTTGCTCACACATTGCTAATCCTAGAAGCACTAGAAGCATGTCAATTAAAATCCATTTCCCTAACAGGAGAAAGAAATCCCAAATGAGCTATGTGTCTGTTTGGCTATTTGTCAACATAAGACTGCCAGGAAGATATCTGTGCACTTAGGGTAAAAAATAAATAAATAAAATAAAATAAAATAAAATAAAATAAAATAAAATAAAGAATCAAAACCTTTTGAAAATATAAAAACAGTCACTGAAATGCATGCATCCTGCATTTTACAATGACATTTTTTTTACCAGAGCAAGCTATAGTCACTGCACCAATACAATCATGTTTTTTAATATAGCTACCCTAGCTGTAAAGAACGTGGTTCAACTGTACTTAACAAATAGCTATCTTCCTAGCAAAGTAAGCCATCAATACACTTCCAAAATTTCTCATTAATTGTGTTTATAGGGGAATTTGGAATCTCTCATGACTCAACACGAGACTGAGTCCAGAGGAAATGCATGCAGAATGGCAGCAGATTAATATACTGCCAACTTCTTTTGGTTGGCTTTTTAATTAGAGAGCAAATAAGAAAGCAAATAACGCGCACAAGCAGAAAAAATAAATGCATAAATTCAAGTGACAGATTATGTTTCTAATAACAACAAAGCGTGGTTGCTTGCCAAGGTTATTAATATAGCTTAATTATGTCACAGGTAAGATTTGTGTATAAATCATATTTAGGGCATCTCACACCAAAGAGTAAAATAATTCATTAAAATGTATTTGGACAGACTCTTAATCATTTTTCATGGAATAATTATTTTTGGAAACCCAAAGTAACATACCTCCATCTCCAAAGGGACTGAAATTACAAATGGGTACCTAATTTTTAAATCTTTTGTCCTTGTAGATGTAAAGAAATCACTTCCCCTACAGGACTGGAAGGAGAGAAGAAAAATTAATACCAGGGTGTTTCAAATAACTGAAGGTATTCATAGCCTTATGTTATAAGGAAGATGAATGAGTCAGGAGGGGAGAGGGAAGGGATGAACAAGCTCGAATAGAAAAATGGATTACTGATTTTTACCATCAGACAGACATCAAACTGTAGCAGTCACACATAATAAGCAACATATGATTTGAATTTCCCTTTAATTTCATGGACTCTCTGTCTAAGAAGGCTCATTGGTTTTGATTGTTTGTTTTTATTCAGGATGATTTGACAAAATTAGCTTTCGCTGTTCCTTTCTTTATTGTTGATGTTGTTATTTTGCACAGCATTTTAGAGGGAAAATGGACTGGTATATGCTACTGATGTTAACAAGGTCAGTGATATCCAAACATTAAAATCAAATTGCTCAGAAGACAAAAATGACATCCTAAGTTAGCATTTCCACAGTTTGTCCAAGCAGCCTGAATCAAGGTGATGAGACTAAAGCAATGTTTTCCATTCAGTTCCTCCTGTAATGTCTATATTTGGCTTTCTATATATACACAATTTCTTTCTTTTTTACATAACAATTCTAACTTGTTCAATAGCTACATAAGTGAAAGAAATGCATGGCTCCATGAAGTGAACTTTGTGTGAGGAACTAAAAGATGTTTGATATCATGACTCCTCTGACATCCTATCAATCCATGATACCACTCCATAACACAAGAAAATCGGCATTGCTGTGCAGTAGAAAGTATAATTTAGTCATATAATCTATCTAAATGTGAATTAATCTTATTCCTTTGCATAGTATCATTGCTGACTGTCCTTCACTATATATACACTAACACTGACCATAGAGTATAGTACTGTCCACTTACATTATGGCTTTAGCAAGTAATCTGAAGGAGAATGAGCTTCAGTTTTAAAATAATGCTGTATGTTTAGAGAAACTTTTCATATACTTCTTAGAAGAGTTTCCATGTAAAAGTATCTCACGCAATTTGTTGGAAGTGAACAGTTGGTTCATATCTATTATCAACTAGAATAAAAATGGGCTTAATATTATAACCATATGCTCCAAGTCTCACAGAAGTTCAAACTAAAGTGCATGCTACTAAGAAAGAGTAGACTGGAACAATCAATTTTCAGCACATTCTCATTAGTGAACCAGAAGTTTTAATAAAGCAAAATCTATCGTCACATATTCTTTGAAAAGACTTCTTAGAAGAAGGTAGACCTCCCCATTGTGGTCTCATAAAATTTGAGAAACAGAAGAAGAATTATTATTACCATGACATGATGGAAAAATATAAACATAGTAACTTAACTCTATGGCATATGTAAAACAAAATGTAATCTCATTCTCACCTCCCTACTAGCATAACACGATAGTGCTGTCTTACTGCAATATGCACATAGTGATATAGATGTAAACTAGCATAAATATTTAGTTAACCTGAGTGAAACAAAAGAATTCCATTTGTTATTTCTGAAGAGGACCATTATTTCTCATTTTTATGTATAATACAAAACATGTTTTATCAACTGTTATGGCATGAATGATTATTTTTAGATGTCCCAGTAGAAACAGCTTCAAAAGTTATGTTATATGTTATATGTAGCTCTTTGAATGAACCTGGTGGGTCTAAGTTTAGCCAACAACCTTTCTTTGTATTTGGTGCTTTTTTTTTTTTTTGGTCTGGAATTTTTGCTTGGATGTTACAATTCACTGTTTCAGTCCTTCATCGGCTGTGTGCCTTGGAACTGTGTTGTAATTGTTTGATTACATATAATAAACTAACTTTCTTACTTGCAACACAGTGTAACATGGAGAGGTGCAACTCAGATGACTAACATAATGCATTATTGAACAGTCCAAATTAAAAGGGAATACAATTAAGGCTGCCATCTGTCTGGATGATGGATGTTCTTTGCTTTCCCTTTTTCAAATTGTGAATCTAGTCTTCTGTCTAACCAGTTCAGTATGTATTTCCTCCACGAATTATATTTAACATGCTTTTTTTTTTTTTTTCCCCAGTAAAGTGGCAAATTCCCTACATTACAATGACCTCTTATATTTAACATCTTATCCCCTACACTACTTTCCCATATCTGATTGCATATAGGGAAAGATCAGATTTTTATTTATTTATTTATTTTTTACTTCAGGTATCAGTGTGCTCATGGAAACTTGCAATCAAAGAAAAAATTCAGTCTGGAAGAAAATTAAGAAGAGTGACTCTCTGCACCTCCCTTCCCTCCCCAGCTCTTTGAGATGTCTGACTTTCTTGTATTACACACCCTTGGCACGGAACAATGAAATGAATTCTATATGCTGGGAAGAATTCTACTCTCCTAAAAGCCTGCTGTGACAGCAGGAAAATCAGGAGGTAGCCCAAGAGGGAACCATATGGAAACAGATAAAGCTTGCAATGAAGATTGCTCACATCATTAGAAAAAAAAACTACAGCAGTTTTTCCTCTGAATTAACTTCTAATACTACAGTATATCTTGTCCTTATGCCAAAACACTATAGCCTTGAAGAAACCCTAACTTCTGTAATTATTCAAAAATCAAAGGATATCAAATATAGCAGAAAGCTACTTTATAATACTCTTATTATTTTATTTATTGTATAAATAACATAATGTATATGTGGATGCTCAACAAAAGATGGCAATGCACAGAGGTTTGAGGAACTGTGCAATTAATGTCTCTTAATATTAAATGATAATCTTTTGTATTTTTGCCTGTGAACACACCTTGATTTCTAACTGTCATGTTTGGAAACTGACTGTCAGATGATGAATAAAAATGACAGCAAGAAAATACTGAAAAATACATTAAGAAGGTGCATACAGAAGTTGAAACACCTTAAGGCTGGCCTTAGCTCAACAAAGTATACACCACTGCTGCAGTCAAGATGAGATTTTCTTTAAGGGTCTACTTTAAATGCTCTAAAATTATCATTCTTGTACATACATGTGTACTAAAGTGGAAGGAAGTGCAATACCCAAAAAGACAGAAACACACAAAGAAGTCTAGGCACAAAACAATAAAATGTGATGCACCTTGAATCTTAAGTAAAGGTAAGGTGATGATTCTAGCAAATACATTCTGAGACCAACCCTTTAGAAAAGATAAGCTTGGAAATCAGCAGTGCTGAAAGACATTTGATAGCGGTGGACAATGAGCATGTAATGGGAATGAGCACGTAATGAGCACGTAATGAGCACATAATGGGAATGAAAAGGGTCAATATACTTTTCACCTAAATGTATAAAAGATATTCCATCACTGGAAAAGGATGATAAACACCATTTCCTATCTAGCTCTTGCATGACTGCACCTTAGTTTTATTGACAGAAACGTGTTTCCAGAATATTACTGACAAATACACATACAACAACCAAGGTAACAAATGTTTATACATTTTAAGCCTGTACTTCACAAAAGGAAGAATAAATGATTAAGCATGTGAAAAAGAAAGCACATGTGAACAAGCTGACAAGCAAGAGAAATGCAAATTGAGAAAACTTTCCCTGAAAATTTACTAAAGTTTTACTCTTTGTGTTATAAAATCTGTGTATTTAACAAGTATTTACATATCAATCCTTAAATACCTGAATGAAATACGGATGCATTATTTTTCCTTCTCTGTTAGAATGTGAGCCTCCAATTCAGTGAAATTTTTAGGTGTATACCTAACTTTAAGCACTTGACTAATTCAATTTGTTTTAATAAAGCTACAACTACCTTTTAAATTCAAACTAGATCCCTTGAATATCCAGGATTAAGAGTAAGCTACCTGGAGGGCCAAAATTTTTAATTCTCCTAGGTTCTAACCTGGTGCCCTAGCTAAAAGCTGATATTTTGTCTTCTGCTCTTTTTCCCCTATTCAAATACCATTCCCACCCCCCACAGAAGAAGAAAACACCGAAGTGAAAGGCACTCTTAAACACAACCAGGAGATTAGCAGCACAGATATACACTGAATATTGAGCTATAAAGCATTAGCAGAGTGATGAAGCAACAGACTAATATGTTTTTTTCCCCATCCAATTCAATATTTCTTATAATATGTAACAGCAAGCATTATTATGCCATTCAGAATATTCACAATGATATCTATAGTATTAAAAATAAATCAGAAAACATAATTTGATCTGTATGCATGGATCTGAATGCATGCTGTAATGTTTTCCTTTTGCTCTTTTCTATTATGTACACAATGACTCAAAAAACAAGCTCAGTGAAGAGTGGGACCGAATAAAATGTTTTCCATATTATTATTCTGTAAGCAAAAAAAAAAAAAAAGAACTGAACAATTGTATATTTAAAATACTGAAATTCAACCACCATCTGTTAGCCTCTAAGGCAGCTTTCATTAAGGCCATCACCTCTTCATGAGTCACTACGGGGAGCTATCATTAACATTAGCTATGATTAATGAGGATGTTGCCAATTGCAATTATTCCACTCTAAAGCTTAGCAATATTCTGGTAGTGTCACATAGCCTAACTACCACCTCCATCCTCTCAGTCGCCTCATAAAAAAAAAAATCCCTGTTGCAGTTTACTTTAGATTATAATGCGAAACCCTAACAATTCATGGAGTTTCTCCTTGTCTGCAGAGCTGAGCTGGTCTTTTCAAGCCATCTTTGGAAAGCGCTAAAATGCAATCACTGAAAGATGAGCCTGTATCCACCGTAACATTGGACTTTTTGTAAATTAATGTAAAAGGTGAAGAAATTTTTATCTCATCCAGTTGTAAACTGACACGTGGATTTGGTTCAGCTCTACTGTATAACAATTATTTTTCCATTGTTATATTCCTGCACTTGTAAATGTCATACACAGAAAAGAAACATAATCTGAATTGCTAGGCCTAATTCAATCACAAGGTAAAGAAGCCAAAAAGTGCCCTTCCAAGCTTTAACACTACATCTAAAGGAACTGCATCCCAATCAGTATATTATTTTAAAATGGAAAGAAAGATTGAGAACCTACTTTTCCTTATTCTCTGAATGCTCTTTATTTATTCTGTTTGTTTGCTGAGCATATAAAATGGACATAAGATAAAAATATTACAATCTTAATCAACGCACAGTAATTTATTTGCAAAAATTATCTACAAACTAGCAAGCATGCACCAGA
Organism: Netta rufina; assembly: GCF_964035555.1. Lineage (NCBI taxonomy): Eukaryota > Metazoa > Chordata > Aves > Anseriformes > Anatidae > Netta > Netta rufina. Next base: position 49,566,920 of record NC_140125.1, on the reverse strand, counting down.
TGCTACTCAGAGCAGCAATATTTTCACAAGCAGCTGCATGCTGCTGAGCTTGCAAAAATTGTATAACAATCATGAAAAAGACAAGGCAAAACAATCATAGTCTATCTACTTTTAAAAATGGTGATAATAATTATTAGCACATTTCTTTCACCTTTTCACAGTATGGCATAGTGAAAAGCTAAACAGTGTAGTGTTTTATCTTTGGGTCTTTTGAATGGATACAAATGGATCCAAGACAACTGTCTTTTCTGTTTGGTTCTTCCACTCAAGAGCTCTGTCTTCTGTTAGGTGGGCAAACTACAGAACAGTTCAACCAGAACTAAATACAGCAATCGATAAGCTCATTTTCTTAAGAATTGTTTCTTTTGGAAAAGTATCCTATTTCGGTTTTACCACATGATACTAGATCGTATTTCCACTTTATGGTCTACTCAACATTTGGGCTCCCTCAGGTATGTGTATTACAGCACTGCAGTAAAACAAAGGACTACTTTAATCACATAAATTGTGTGTTAGGTAAAGGAAATAACTTGATGAAGGGTTAACAGAAAAACAGAATACAGTACAAGGACATACAAGCAGCCAATAAGGAACTGAAGGCCTCAACAAAAACAAAGTGAGGTAAAGTATGAGACCTGGACTTAAAGAATTCTCAAAACTAAAAGCACTTTTCTTGCTTTAAACAGTATTTTATTATGACTGGGATCTCGTAAGATCCCACTTAATATAAATGTTATCAAGCATGTTGACATAAATGACTGGTGCAGGAAAACTGAAAACCAATGTGAATAAGGTGTATTTAGTATGTATTAAATACATTAGAATGGTCTTCTTTGGGAAAGTCAAAAATTCCTGTAAAAGTAACAAATCAACTCTACAGGACTTCTTTAAAATGTGTATTTGTATAGGCAGATCTGCACTGAGGTTTTCTATGAAAAATCTATAGCAGCTATGGTAAAAGCATCCTTTTGTTTACTGTTAATGCAAAATAAACAAATAAATAATTTTTTAAAATAGCACTGAAGATGAAGATTAGCCTCACAAAAAAAACTCACACAATTAAATCCACAGTGCTCCCCTACTGAAGAACCTTCTAACACCATTGGTCTTTGTGCTTGTTCCTTTCTCTCATGGCTGCATTTTCCTGTGTTCCTTGGAAAGCCTTGTGTCATTTCTGAAAGATGCTTCTTCCCTAATAATAGACTGCCCCTTACTGCTAGTAACAACACATAGAAAATACAGCGAGTAGACTGATCCTTAGTCCAGCCTTGCAGGCTCCTTCTTACTCTGGGCTTTTGATCAGCTTAACTGCTCCCAGGAATAAAAGTTTAATAAATTTATTCCCTAGTTTAGAAAGGGCACTGTGAAATCCTGACCATCTATAAAGATTGTATTCAAAATTTAATTTACCAGTTTTGTTCCTTATTTGTATGCTTTATTTTGTTTACCTAAAACAATTAAGCAAGGCTGGCCAGTCATATAAACTAATATAATACCAGTCTTCCAATAAATCCTATTTTTATTAAAAGAGGAAAAAGTCACATTCATAACGCTAGTGCTGTTACATATAGGAGTCCTTTTAAGAACTTTCCAGAAATTAGAACATCTTAATGAAAATTTAATTCTGCACTTTACAGAGTTTAATTTAGAATCTTTTGCGTTAGTGCAAACAACAAAATATCCACCTCACCATTTTACTTACCAACAGATATTGGTATTCTGTCTAGTTCTGTTAAAAATACTTAAGTTCAAGCAGGAATCTCCCTCCCTACAATCTACACTGTTTCAGATTGAAACTATAAAGAATTTTTTATTCTCCTTTGCCAACAGCTGAATGTACTGTCAAAAATCAATCATTATGACTTTGCTGAACATTTTGCTTGGAAGACAAATTGACTGATAACCTAACTATTCATCTTACACAGTCCCCATTTCTGTTGTACCAAACACTTCACAAACATTGAAAAATAGATATGGCAATGGCTATCTTTCCCTTGCTTTCTTCCAGGCTTTAGGAGAAAATGGTTTGATTGGTTTCTAGACTCATTGAATTACAGTGAGAAAAAGAAATGGAAAGCAATTTACTGGAAGAGTTGATCTAAGAAATTTATGTCACATTTAATTCTTAAATGGTTGCATGTGGTAGCTTCCAGTAAAATTATGTTTCATCCCTTAACTCCTCTGGAGCACCTATCCAAACAGACAGCTTAAACAACTCTCAGCTGTTAAGAAGGGATGCACTATGGTTTGCATACATATAAAAAAGTTCTTAGCTCACTTAAAGTTTGAGTTCCAGGGCCAGTCTCTGATCTTTTGGGGGCACAAACCCTTCATGAAATACACAACAAGCACATCAAGAACTGCTGAATAGGGAAAAGATGTAAGGGCTCAAGGCTGAAGTGTGTAGTCTCATGAATTCCAAAATCTGCCATCAAAGCTACTTTGTCCACCCCAATGATGACTCTGACTTCATTCCTTTTGATTTGCCTATTTCTAGGTTTATATCTTATCAATAACTACTTTCAGCCTATCTAGCTAGTTCAAGTGGAGCCTAAAAATATAAGGTACTTATACTTCCAAAGAATACATTTAGACCAATAGGGCTGTCACCATAGAGTCCTCCATGAATGAGAGAGCAGCACTTAACAGCATAGTTTCTCCTTATTACAGTCACCCACAGTGAGTTGCAGATCTTACTAATCTTACTAACCAGCAAATATATCTAACTATTAACATAGGCACATACTTAAACGTTTGCAAAGCTAGCTGCATATAAAATGAGCAGACGTGAACAAGTGAACAGTAATGTGCATACACAAAGGAAAGTGTCGGTCAAAGGACATATATGTGTGTGCAGTGACATGTTGCGCTGGAAGAGTCCATGCTGACAGCTTGTCTAATTTCACACTGGGCTAAAAGAGAACATATGACTCACTAAAACATTTTTAAAAGCATATTTTTGAGGGTTTATGCATTTATTTTCTGACTTTACTCTGAATAATATACGGGGAGAGCAAGGTCCATTTCACAGTTCTCTTTACACCCCAAGGTGCACACACCAGATAAATAGAAAAGACTTGCATTACTCCTCAGATGTTTGTTCAGCTGAATGCTAGTAGTAGGAGGAGGTTAAAGGCAAAGATCCAAACAGTTATTAAGTGTAGCAAACATGGCACAGGCAACTGGGAAATTTACACATACAGAAGTGAAGAAACCTGTGTGAAGAAAGTGAAGTGAAGAAACTGTTCCTATCATCCTAACATCCAGCCCTCCACATAGAAATTTGGTATTCAGGATACAGGACATGTCTTTGAGGAGTGTCTAGAAAATGTGAGGCTTGCAAGTCAGATATGGTTTTGTGTAACCTTTCCAAAGTTGCTAAGAGAAGACTCATCTAGCATTGTCTTATAAGCAGGAGTTTCCCAGAAGGAAATCTAAGTGGAGTTATATTTTGCATAAAATAGCCTTAAGTACACAATAAGCCTCTTTTACACTGAAGACATGAATATTAATTTATTTTATTAATGGGTATTTAGTTCTAAATAATAAATTAAGAGCTTGTTTAGTGGATCCGAAGTGCAGCTCTTCCTGTTGGAAATGCCTCCATAGTGCACAAACTGTTGTTCACCTACCTGAGAAGACAAGATACTTCTAATACATGAGTAGTGGTGGAAATGACCCAAAAAAGCCCTTCCAACCAAGGAGATTAGAAGTGGTATGTTTCAATGCTGGGATAATGAAATACAAAATTTTGAGTTTCCCATTAGTAAATGATACCTTATCCATTTTGAACATATCTTTGGTTCTATTCATTCATGAAACAGGCTAGTTTATCTGTTGCTTCTTTGTCAATCAACCACTTTTATGAAATGATCATTTCCAGGGTTTGGTGATCTATTAAAGATAGTGGGACTTGCCAATATTTTCTTCTGATAATGCCCATACTCTTTTAGATGTTCTCAAGCACAAAGCAGCAAGCAAAAACTGGTTTTGGTTTTACTTTGTAATGTGGAACATAAATTAAGACAATGTGCCTTTACCACAAAGAAAGGTAATTGTATACTGTGCTCCATTAAGTAAAGTATTGCCAGCAGGTTGAGGGAGATGATCTTTCCCCTGCTCAGCACTGGTGAAGCCACAGCTGGAATGCTGTGTCCAGTTCTGGGCTCCCCAACCGACACAAGAGAAATGGACCTGCTGGAGACAGCCAGCTTCTTTTTACCCACATTGTCTCCTTTTTCTTTTATATACATCTTTACAAGAGAAGAGAAGAATTCACTGTCTCATACATTTCCTTTCATTAATGAAAACATTTTCATAGAAGTGGATACTTTTAACAAAGGGTTCTTTTAAAAATTATATACTTTGGCATTTTGGCAAAGAAACAAGTTACAAAGAATTTGCATAGGAAGAGTAGAGGGATATCTGGTAGACAGAACAGTAGCACTAAGCTCTTTTTGCTTATCATCAGTAATAACTCAACATACTCATGTCATTTTTTCAAAACTATAAAATCACAACTTATAATTATCAGTATTATCTTCTGCCATCTTAGGTACCACATATATTCTCAGAAACACTACCACAAAGTTTAATTTATGTCCTTTGATGCCTTCCTGAGAACTACTTTGAGTCTTTTGATATAGAAGATTGCAGATTCTTTCTGCCTTGGTTTCTGTATTGGAAGAATGCTCTGTGCAACTTACACTGGAGAGGGAATAAATTTATTTGCCATATTGCCACTGGAGCAGCTGTGTCCTGTGACTCAGAAAACTGAACATGTTATTGAATGTTGATGATTTCACAGAGATAGAGAAAAATACATATTCATGTATCTGAAAAGCAATGCCTGACTTTAAGCAGTGAACTATCCAAAATACAGAACAGAAAGTAGGGATCACAGGAAAGAGTATTCTAATGGGTGACTTTATTGAAATAAGATTCTTTGTAAGAAACACTACTTACAGTAATTTAGGAGCCCCTCAGTCATTGTTTCACTATATTCTATAATATTGAAAGTGTAAGTAATACAGCAGTGGAATTATTCTATTTCCTCAGTAACAAATCTGCTCAGACTTTCTTGGTGACCCTGTGTATCTGTTGAATATATACACATTTAAAATTAAAACAATTTTTTTTAAAGGTGTAAAGTGATAACGAACATCTACTCTAGATCAAACTGCACTTCTGTGGCTTTCAGGCTACACCAGCAATGATTTTTGCTCAGATTTCAGATGATCTACTAATATCTGACATCTGAGCTGTCTTGAAGACTTTTTACATGTGATCGTTCTTAGATCAGTACTCCAGTTCTGTGGACCTTCCACCAGGGATTTAGCTATGTTTGAAGTTCTCAGCAACTTTGAATTGCACCATGACAGGCTGGAGGCTGACCAGGTAAAAAGTAGCTCTGCAAAAGAGGCCTTGCTGGTTCTGGTGGAGAATGAACCAACAATGTGGCAAAGCAAGCAAACATCCTGAGCTGCATTAGGAAACGCACAGCCAGCAGGTAAAGGGAGATGATCCTTCCCCTCTGTTCAGCACTGGTGAGGCCACACCCGCAGTGCTGTGTCCAGTTCTGGGCTCCCCAGTACAAGAGAGACATGGCCATACTGGAGAGAGTCCTGTGAAGGACAAGGAAAGGACCAGAACACCTCTCCTATGAGGAAAGGCTGACAGAGCTGGGACTGTTCAACCTAGAGGAAAGAAGGCTCAGGGGAATCTCATCAGTTTACATAAATACCTGAGTGGAGGGAACAAAGAGAATGGAGCCAGGCTCTTCCCACTGGTGCCCAGTGACAGGACAAGGAGCAATGGGCACAAACAGGACATTCCGCTTAAATATAATAACGTATTTATTTTTAACTGTGCAGGTGTTCAAACATTGCAACAGGTTGCCTAGAGTGTTTGCGGATTCTCGGTTGTTGGAGCTGTTCACAGACTGGCTGAACACAGTCCTGAGCAACTTTCTCTTGAAAACTAATTCCCTTCCCATCTCAATATTGCTGTATTTTAAACTACAGGCACGAGATGCTCTGGTAGTTGGCCTAAACTTGAAGAGGTTAACATACAGGGATTCTGCACCCCCACTTGCAGAGGGCTCCATGCAGGCATTTTCTCTGATTCAGCAGAAGATCAGAGAGCAAAATATCTGTCATGTGCAATATCTAGAATTCAAAATCCCCAGTTTTACAGTAAGCTACACTTTATTAAGCATTTTCTAAAGTATTCAGAAAGAAGGAAAAACATACAATTGGAAAACATAGCAGACCCCTTCTCTAATAAATGCCATTCCAGTCCACAATGTTGCCTGCATTTTCTAAAGATTTTTGACACAAGTTAAAAACCTATATTAATAAACACAGTAAGTAATCTTTGTGTGATGTGTGGCAAATTCTGTCATGGTTTAGAAACCCTCAGGAGCTGATGAGAGTCATGAAAATATATCCCAGAGGATTCATATATTTTCCTCAAGCAGTTTTCCTAAAAGATTAAAGCAGTATTTGAGAAGCTTACAGAATCACAGAAAAGCAGCAAAAGGATTTCAGCCACTAATAGATCTGGCAACACAGAACTAATATGAACACTATCATTTTACCTCCCTCAATACTATGCCATAGCTATTAATGGTGCCATAGCTATTAATCCATCAGAACTTCTGCTATAAACCAGCATTTTCAGTGGTGATAAAATACAGTCTTTTCTTGAGCCTTAGACACCTCATCCCAGATGTCAAGATTTTATTAAATCATCTTCCTGTAGAGGAAAAAAAAAAAAAAAGACACTCCCCAGCAATTAAAGTTTCTTTTAAGCCATAAACACACTTTTATTCCACTTTGAGGTAATATTTCGTTCAGAATAAACAGAAAGGGGGACTAAAAAACATTTAATATTTATCAAAAGCGAATATTTATTAAAAGCGTGGAATACTTTAAAATCTAAGATGATTTCTCCCATGTACTTGATCACTACACCTCAGTCTTGACTTGGAGTTTTAAAGATATCCTTTGGCTCTTTTGCTATGCCCAGGTAATAATAGTCCAATAGCTAAAATACAAACCTTGGAAAACAAACAATCAAACAAACAAAACAACAACAACAACAACAACAAAAACACAAAAACATGCATCTTCTGAAATATACAATCAGCAATTGAAAAGTTTAAAATAATTCAGACCCAAATGATGTGACAGTTACTGAAAACTCACAGGCATCAACAGAAAAGACTTCCACTAGAAAAGGCAGATAAAACCTGCCAGATTTGGTCCACAGAGATTTTTAAGATATGTACAAAGCTCTGCAAGTACATATTTACACAAATGATCAGAGTATGGTCTTTTGGGTAAATAATAATTAATTATAAACTCTCTGAGGGACTAATTCTATTTCTTGCATTCTGCACTCTACATTAAATACATGTTAAAACACCAAGTAAACACACTTGTCAGGAAGATCACAACAACAGCCAGTATGGTATTTTTTTTCTTCTTTTTTCTTTTTTCTTTTTTTTTTTTTTTTTTGACCTGTGTATTTGATTAACTCAAAGTAGTGACTTTATCTGAAAATCTTCATGGAGAAAAACGCAAGCAGTGCTGTGTCTGAGCAGAACACAGATTAGAACACAGATTATTTGGGGTTTCTGGTTTTCAAGAACTAAATTTAATTGCCAACGGTTAGGATTAAAGAAATGCTAGAATTTTAAACAGTATCAGAAAATGGGTGTGACCCCACACTTTCAACTAAAAGATTTAAGACTATGCACTCAGCTTGACATGCTAGAGATATCTCCTAGGTCTATGATACCCCACAAAGCAGTTCTTTCACACTGTTCAGGCTGCCATATTTCAGCCAAGTCAGACTGCAAATCTTTCTCTTTTAAGTACATTTTTATTTATGTAAGACTTTTAATTCAGAGAGCATATCTTTCTGCTTTCTCAGTGCTCTACTTGACTTTCAGTGGAATAGCTAAGATTATGTTTGGAAATCCAGCTGGGTGAATAGGAAAACTAAGCTGCCAGTAGTCATTCACAAACCTAATAAGAATTTCCCAAACAGTTCCTGAGCAAACAGTTGTCATCCTGGTGCTGCTTCTGTTGTCTTGTAAACAGAAGTTTTAAGTGACTTCGACCAACTGTTTGTAAGTTAGCAACTGCTTTATTTTAGGTCAATGGTTTTACCAACAGCTGCTCCACTGTAAAACTTCCCATTTACTGTAGATTACAAGGGGAAAAATTATAATAAAGAAGGTGAGAATGACACTACAGTACCTGAGAGCAGTTAAATGCAATGGCAAAGAACCCAGCAGAGTGTCCCAGGGAAAGCAAATGATTTAACTGCTTGGCTGCCTACCTCATTACATGAAGAAATATGCTTTTGCAAGTTTTGCCTTCATCATGTGCTATGTGGAATAGCAAATCCCATAGTTTCATACAGCAGCTGTTACTATCAATTTACCAAGTATATATACTCTTCATCCTCCTCTGTACTCCCCCCTTACCCCCCCCCCCTTTTTTTTTTTTTAATTTCCTTAATCAGGCATCAGCAAAACAGGCATGATTGAATCTGTTTTCTAGCTTTTCCATTACTTATTTATGTATGTCTCCTCTGGGGCTACAGAAGATGGTGGGAGATGTGGGAGAGATTTTGCACATCACTGTTTCAAGATAGTACTAGTATAAATGGCATTGATATAGCAAAGTATCTTCCCACAGGCACTAATTAAAAAGCCATAAGCTCACATGAGAAGTGTTTGCTTCTATTTCTTTCCTTCGGTGCTCAATGCACTGAAGTTTTTCTCTTTTTTCTCCCTGATTACAGCTACACATTAAAACCTGAGACAATATGAAGGTAGGAGAGAGAAATTTTTAGTACAACCCAGAAAACAAATCTCTCTGTTGTTGCTCTCCTGTGCACACTTTTGTATAATGAGTTATAGTGAAAAATATTCTGACTTATTTTTAGAAATCTAGCTATGCAAGAGCTGATTATTGACAGAAGCATGGGTTCTGAAAACAGATTACTGACTTGACTGCCAGTTTGTTTGTGATGAAATATTAATATTTGGCTATTTTCTGTAAACTGTTAACTCTTTTAGAGTTATCACATTCCCATCACTATCAGAGACTGGTATTATAATGACAAATCATGTATTTTTATGTGAACAGAAAAGGTTAGCCAGATTAAATTCTGACAGTAGAGCAAAAACAAAATCAGTACAAGCAAATTGAGATGGTTCACTTTACTTGTAAATAAGATGGAGACAGCTGAAGAAAATAGGAACAAACAAATGAGACCTCAGAAGCCATAGTATTTTTTTTTTTTTTACCGAGAAAGGAATGGGGAAAAAGAGAGGGCATTTCATTTTTATATAGTCCTATCAGTAGCTAGCTCCTCCAATGATTTCAAATTGCCTATTGTCTCTTTGTTTATAAACCTTGCCACCAGGTAAAGACATCAAATGCAGAAACCCCACTTTAAAGGTAAACTCCTCAGTTCCTAACACAGGAGAAAAACAGGTTTTATCTCTGAGGAACCAAGGACCTGCTCCTTGCCTTCTTGATGAAAGAGATGGGTGAAGAGTCTAAGCTTAAGGACCGAGCCATAGCCTACAACTCTGCTTTCTATATATCAGTAAGTCTCCTTGGCCTCCATCTCTCAGAAACAATGTAACGAAATTCAATGAAGTGGATTTAATTAATTGATTAACTTTTAGATGAGACTTAAAACAGGAAAGGAACTCTTGCTCATTATTTGTAATGAGATGCTGAAGATCCTATTCTGTTCTTCATAAAAAATAAGCTTTATTCCTATGAGTGGACTTAGTAATGTCAGACTTTTAAAGGGTTAGGTTTTGGTAGAAGTTTACTGAGCAAGATGGAGCTCAAGAGTCAACAAACATACTAGAAAAGTGGGGTCAGCTGGCCTGTACCGATTTCCTGATCTTCTGCATATTGGGCCCATGTTAGGAATTTTAAAGCCCATTCTGGGATATCTACCCTACACTGCTATTGGTGGTGAAGAGGTGTACCATCTGGTTAGGACTTCTGTCCTTTAACCCATAGTGGATTTCAAATATTTGAATTTTTAAGTCTTTCTCTCTCGGTGTATGCTTATATAGACACACAGATATCCACAGTGTAAAACATTTTATTTTCCTTTAGAAATAAAAGCACTGGATAAATGCAAATATTGGGTAAGTTCATTGTTAAGTATTTTACTGCTATTTGCAGACAGGAAAAAAAAAAAAAAAAAGTGTTCTTAGATACATAGATAGAATATGTCCTTAAATCCCTAAATCATGAATGGAAGAAATAAAAGATCCTGATGGACAGAAGAGCAGAACTGGTAACACAGAAGGAACAGAGCTAACTTTGGCATTATGGTTGTTTATCTCTTGAGGGAAACCATATGCTCTGAAAGTGATAGGCTTGGTCTGGAGGAGGAAGATAGATACAGAAAGATTACAATACCCTTAACAGATATATTTTGCAGTGGGATTTACTATGTCTTTATGAAGTGTTTTACAGCTGACCCTTCAGCACTGAGGCTGAGGACAACGCTGGTATGAGTCACCAGGGTTAGGAAGCTCAGCTACAACCACCACTGTGGGACAAAGTCCTGCTCTGCTCTGTAATCCATGAGGAACATTTTACTGGCAAACAACAGGCTAGAAAATTAAAATGAATTCCCAAGTCCAAGTGTAGACAGGTGGCAACTTTAAATCTAGGAAGCTAAATTACCATTTTTGTAAATCTCTTGGCATAATTAATGCCAGATTTACTTTTCTCACAAGAGAAATTTTCAACTCCATCCTTGTTACTGGCACCTGAACTGAAAACACTGTGTAACAAACAGGTCAATTTAACCAGCGGGGGCTGTTCTTAACTGTTTCTACAGATTTCCTGCTACAACAGTCACAGAAGTAGTAAGCTGTAGCTTGTGGCTTTGTTATGGTGCTGAGCAAGAACTGCAACAAATATTATTATTTTCTGAACCCTATTAGAAGGATATAAAATAATGGTTAAATATTTCTACCATAATACAAAGGCAGAAAAGTGTCCCTTCACCCAGAACAGTTTCTAAAGGTGGTGAACAGGAGAGTAAAATTTCTGAAGACTAATTTTTCACAGCAGATTAGTTTTCCCTTCACTTTTATGGACAAGGACATGGTATAACTTCACTCAAGTCAATTATTACAGGTCTGAAGTTTTACTGTAATGTAAAATAGGTGCAAGTGGTAGAGAATAAGGCCCTCGATACTTCATGAACTTTCAAAGCTTTAAATATGTCTGCATTCAGTTACTAAAAACTAGACTGAATGTATTGTGCTAATATTTTTACACTACTTAGTTAATTAACCATGATGGAATACCGTATATTTGTGTATACATAAAAAGTCCGTGTACAGAAGCACTATGTTTTCAAGCCAAAAAGAGATGTAAAATAATCTGATAAAATAAAGAGAGAACAATGTTCTTGTTTATTAACCAACCCTATAAACAGGTTGAAAGTCTCTATAACAATGTTCCCCAGCATCCCACAGTGATACTGGTGCCTGATGAAAGCCCTTGGCCATTGGGACTTCCTGCAGGTACAACTTGCACTGCACTGATCTCGTCCACATCACAGTAAAAACAGACTGTAACTGTAAAATCCTTTGTAATACTTTAGTTGAAGATAAGTAAAGTGCTCATTTAAATCTGATTTGCTTATTGACTGCTATTTGTTCAAAAGAGACCATCCTGAAATGATTCTCTCCAAATACTCCTAAGGTAAAATTTTGGTGTGATGAAGACATGGCGATCTTGGTGACAAAGATCAAGAGATCTCTTCCCACATGATCTTCAGGATTTCACATGCCCATTAAACACTCTTCTTGACACACACACAAATTCATCTGTGTTTTCAATGTCCTTCCCTTTTTGAGTTTTGCTTGTGAAGTAAGAGCAGGAGGATAGACAAGGAGTTTCTACTGGTACTCACATCCTTCTTCTCATATGGAAACTTATTACCCAGCAAATTAATCAAAATTTTAGCAACATATCTAAGGCTGACATAAAGTTCTAGTAGACCATAGAATAACTACTTTTTCCACCTTTGTGCTTCCGATTTTTATGCAAACATGAGATTCCTTGTTAATAGGCGTGTTGCCCGCTGCTGAGGTTTAGATGCATATGGAGTACAGCTATGAAAGAATTGAAACTAGGTAAAAAAAATCCTTGTAATTTCATCTTAAATTTTGGAGACATACTTAATGTAAGTAGGTGATCTTACTCCAGGCATTTCCATGCAAAAGACAGTAACAAAGTGTCAATAGATAAAGTTCAGATTCCATAAATATCAAAGTGTTTTAAGATAAAGCACATAAAAAAATGCTTAACAGCAAGAATGAATAAAATAAATGCTTTCCTCTTCCCTCTTTACTCTACTATATTTTCTTTAGAGGAGAACTATTTTTTTTTTTTATATCATTCCACTAGATTTTGCAGCCATATGGTCAAATGGAGAACACAGTGACTAAGTGATAGACTTCCAGCCTCAACAATCTGCATTTGAAAAGGAGTAGATCCATATGTTTTTCCCCCTTTTTTGTGTGTGTGTGTGTGTGTGTGTGTGTCCTATACCAGTTGCTACACTTGTCTTTTTTGCATAAGAAACGCATTTGGGGGAGCACTTTGTACACATAGCCAGTTGAAATTCCTGGCAGTACAGAAAGGTCAGACTCTACCTATTAAAAAGAGACTATCCCAAATGTTAACCTACTGCCTTAGCTTTCATTGACAGCTTTTGAATTCATGAACGTAGCACAACTTAAGAATATTTATGTATAATCAAAGTACATATAGACCAGTAAGTCTAATACAAATTGGTTTTTTTGTAAGCTGGATACATCAATTTACCATAAACTAGTGCCAAGATCATAGCAGTCTAGATTTTTTTTTATAGGTCTAGTTTCTGAAACTGCTGACTTGTAATGTCAGAAATGTGCAGCAATGTGAAGCAAGCCTCAATGACATAGAGGATTTGTGATTTTTTCTTTATTTCTGTCTCTATATGACTTAAAATCCTGACAAAGACCAAGTCCTGGCCCTGCTGTTTCTATTGACCATCTCCTTTCTTTAGCTGATAGACCAATAAATACAGGGTCCATCTTTTTTTCTAGTTGTTAGTTGTTCTATGCATTATACCATACTATTTTATTTTATTTTATTTTATATTTTATTTTATACAGGAAATCCTTTCTGCAAAGTAAAAATACTAGACAAGAGGCGAAGCTGTTCATACAATATGCTCTAATAAATGAACTGCATCACTCCTAATTCACTTGATCATAGATGGGTTTAAAAGTTTGGCATAATCAGTAATTTATTATTTGAAGGAGACTCTTTAAAGAGGAGGGAGAAGACAGTACTCAGTTACATTTATACTCATTTGTTTATTGTTTATGGGTCTCACATAAGCTTATTACTGTAAAGGGAATAAAATCAGGCACAGATTTAGCTCACTAGCCACGCTAACCCTTCTTTTTTGAGAGAAGCCCCCAATTCAATTTCTCGCTGGAATGGGTTTTTCACAAATAAGGATAATCCTTCATTTACTGTTTACACACTTGGTTACCTTTTAGCATTCTTCCCTGTCATATCAAGTTCTAAAATTTTATTTAAAATTGCCAGAATTCATTTAAGCATTAGCTGGTTTTATTATAGTTATGGACGAGCTGGCATTCAACAAATTTAGCATTAGCAAAGAATAGTAGTGATTTTATCAGAATATAACAGGACCCATACTCAATTTTTACCTTCATTTTCTTGTGACGTGTTACTGTTCATGCAGAAAAATAGCCAGACAGTACAAAATTAGTATCTGTATTGGCAAAAATAAAATCATTTCTTTTTGACTTCCCCCTCTTCCTCCTTCTCCTTTTGCCTAAGACAGACACAAATACTCTCAGGCCCCCATCATTTTATCAGAGTGTATATGGGAAAACAGAGGGTAGATAACTCCATGGCCTCTCTGAAGTATACAGAAAGATTCTGCTCACTTCAAACTATGAGATGCAAAAATATCAGATATATTTTAAATAAGAAAGTGACAACATGTCAATTCTCTTTAGTGTAATTTACTGTTGTGGTTTTGTCTGGGACAGAGTTAATTTTCTTTGTAGAGGCTGGTATGATGCTGTGTTTTCCATTTTTGCTGAAAATAGTGATGATAACCCCCCAATGTTTCAGCTGTTGCACAGCCATGTTCACACAGAGCCCAGGACTCTTCTGCTCCTGGTGCTGCCCGGCCAGCGAGGAGGCTGGGGGTGCACCAGGAGGTGGGGGGACACAGCCAGGACAGCCTAGGCAGGCCAGAGGGATGTCCCATGGCAGGGGGCACCATGCTCAACAATATCAGCTGGGGCAAAGGAGGAGGAAGGGGGAATTTGGTGAGTGACGACATTTGTCCTCCCGAGGAGCCGCTCAGTGTGCTGAGCCCTGCTGGCCTGGGAGCAGCTGAACCCCTGACTGTTGATGGGAAGCAACGAGAGGATCCCTTGCTTGGTTTGCTTATGCGCCTGGCTATTGCTTTACCTGGTGAACTGTCCTCCTCTCAACCCATGAGTTCTCACACTTTTACCTTTCTGATTCTCTCCCCCATCCCTGCTGGGGACAGTCAGCGAGTGGCTGGGCAGTGAGCTGCCTGATGAGGCTAAACCTCAACATTTGCAAATTGAGAGGTACTAGAAGGAAGCAACAGCAAAACAGAAATTTAAATCAAATTGGAGGACGTTTTTCATCAGGGAAAAAATACTTTAAATAAAACCAGCTTTTTTTAAAAAAAAGGCATAAGGGATCCTTAGTCCAGCTAGTTGATTCTACTTGAAGTAAAAACAAATAAACAAACAAAAAACTATAATTTCTAATTTCCTCTTTAAATTATCACTTTGCCAAAATGCCAATGTCAGCAATCTTGGCCTTCATCACCAGACCTGAATTTTAGGAAACAGCTTTTTATGTTAGCAAAAACTCAGTACTGAGAACTGAAGCTGACAGCAGAATTAAACGTGCAACCTGCTAGCTCCCATTTCTGAAGACAGCTTAGAACTTGAAAAGTCTGGTCCTGCATTGCTCATAATTAGGTTAGCCACATGGGAGGGTAAAAACAGGTCTAACTTACAATAGCATTAACTGAATAATTATGAATGCATGTTAAGGAACAGTTGTCATGAGGTCAAGACCTACAGGCAAATTAAGGGAAAAATGTGTCTCTTGACATTATTCCAACAGCCTGAGAGTGAGGCAACTTTAATTTTTAAATCCATCTTTGATCTATAATCCTCTACATCACCATCAAGAATTTATGCCTTTTTTTTTCTCACATTGTCTTATATCAGAAACACCTGTATTACACCAAATAATGGCAAATAGGTTGCTTAAAATACTAGTCAGAAAGTGAGACTCTAGAAGATAAAATATAACTAATAATAAATAAATATATAACTAATAATATTGCACAATAGAAGTACATTTGCTTACATGAATTCTGGCTTTTGTATGTTTTTCCTTTTAAGAATTTCTAATACTGTATTAATAATACAAAATGATGGAGCATTTAAATATTCTTCATTATTAGTCCAGGATAAATACAACCCTCAACTTTTCATTTTACAATTGACTAAGCTGATTTATATCCTATAAAGCAGATGATACACAAAATTTTACCTTCTGATGGCATCTGACTGTATTATTTTAAATCCATTTGACTTCAAGCCAAAATTAGACTCATGCAGGTAACCAGGCAGTCTTTCAGTTTGGTGTTTGTTTTTACAGTATAGTATGAATTTTCTTCTAACCATATTTAGAAAGAGCTTGGAGGTTTTTGATCTGAGCTAAAGTAAATACATCCACAAATACAGAAAAGATTGAATATTCAAACAAAAGTATTCTCCCACTGTCGAGCACCATATAAGACACCAGGCAAATCTTGGGTTAAAAACAATCTTTCCTATTTGCCTGAGTTGTTAGTTGAAAAGCAAGCAAGCAATTAGAAATGACTGAAATGAAAAACCTAACTTCAGGGGAATTAATTTCTTCCGTCTGAAACTAAACTTTTAAAATTATGCAAGTCAAAATATGCAGACAGAATATTAACATCTAAGAACATTTGCTAAGAACACATGCTAGGAAGTATTGTTTACATGAAGTCGGTACAAAACTGTACATCCTCTTAGCTGTAAAGGTGTTAAGTGTGTTAGCAGATAGCCAAACCACAACCTAAGGGTGGACCAACATATCTCACTGTTATGTTATGACATACTATGTCTGTGACATAGTATGACGTAGTATGTTATGACATACTATCACTGTTATGACATAACATGACATACTTCAGGGAAGTATTTTTTGAAATTTTGAGAACACGTCCTACCATCTATGTCATCTATATTGGTAATAGACAAAAAACACCACCCGTGGTTAGTATGCTTTTTGCTTTCAAAATTATGGATGTTACTCTCAGCAACACTCCTGTATCAAGATGAGATGTTTTCAGCTGGCAGGCTACATGCAGAATTAGACAGAAGAAAGCCAGCAAAAACCTCTCTTTATGCTCTTTACGGAAAGGTTAAAAGATAGGTGAAAATGTAGTACCTTATTCTCAAACAGGAAACTTCTGCTTAGCTGAGCTGGCTTTTTTGACTACACAAATCAGATCATAACAGCTGATGAGCATATGTAGATCAAATCTAAGTCAAAATAGCACTCCTACTGTTTTAGCTCATCTTTTATGACACTACACACAGCTATCTCAACCAGAAAGACAGACTTTCCCAGACTACCCAAAAGCCGGTTCCAGTATCACCATTAGTGGATGCAGCAATAAGGAAAGTTAGTATCTTGTGAGTGGTACAGATATGCAAGTTTAGGAACCACTGACTTGTAGTTTTAAGTATCAGTAAAACTAAAAAGGCAAAGCCTGAACAGACGGTATGTGTTATACCTTAAGCAAGCCCATAATTGTGATGCCTACAACAGTTGTTATGAAATTTACATTAGTGCCTACAATCTTTAAACTTACATCAGTGCCAGAAATTTCACCATGTGCTAGGAACTGTCATTATAGTTGCAGTTAGCATTTTGTCCCAATGCAGCGAGTTTAAATGTCAGTATATACAAACAACATAAGGCTTAGAGATTCAGGTATATAACACTCTTGGCTGAAGAGTTTTCAGTGTTAAAAAAAAAAAAAAAAAAGAGAGAGAGAGAGAGAGAGAGAGGGAGAGACAGAGATCTCAGTAAGTACAGTTTGTTCTCTGATTGTCTTACAAGATGCAGCCAGAAATGAAAATGTTTCCCTATTTTTTTTCCCCACAGATCTAATGCGGTCAGATATTTTATCAAGTCCATTATATTCCATCACTACTAGCTTGAGAACTTGTCATAAACTCAATCCATGCATCTATGTCCAAAATTTGTTCCAACTATGCTAGCATCATTAAAACAATACAGCAGTCTTAGGATGTCTGCAGTTGAACATGTAGTTAAAAAAAAAGCCCACTTATTCCAGGACAAATAATTCTCAAGTGTAACTGTTAGAATCTGTTTAGAGGTAGCTGCGCCCACTCTAGAAAGTAGATCACTTTGCCTATAAAAAAGTAAGCAACTCCTTCTCAGCCAAGGTATTTTCACTCGTCTGAAAAGTCTGTGTGCCCCATCTTGACAAAAACATGCTATTTCTCTTAAATTGATAGGATTACACCATTAGACTGATAAAATATTTCTCTACAAATCACTTCCATAATACATGTTTCATAGTTACTATAGAGCCCCTACAATTTTCTTCCTGCTTTTCACAAAACCAGTTACACCATTAAGAGTTATACAATAACTCATGCTCAGAACTCTTGCCAAAGATCAGATTCTCCAAATAAAATCTAGAAAACCTACAGATTTTCATGTACGATTTTTCTTTGTGTAGTGAAAAATGGAAGGAAAAAAAAAAAAAAAAACAAAGAAAAAGAACACCACCCTCCCAATACAATGACTTTAAAAAAAAAAAAAAAATCATATAAACATTTGCTATAGCTCTATCAAAAAAAAAAAAAAAAAACAAAACCTTTTATATCCAAGTTATACCACCAAATTCAACTGGACTCTTTTCCACCTAAGAAGCAAGCTGAACAAAAGATGATATCCTCACTTCTCTTAAGTAAATGTTGTCTTTTGTGCAGCTGACTAGACAAACAGAAAAACATACAAGAATTCTAAAAGTTTAAATGTGGATTACTAACTGGTCCACATCACATGTCTCTAAGAACTCATTACCACATCAAGAAAATTTCTCTGAGAAGGGGGAAATCTTCCTTAGTACACTGCATACTTCCATCAGTATGGTTCAATCAAAATAAATGTGATGGTTGTGGTTGCATCTTTTTAGCAATGTTTTACAAGTATTTAGCTCTGAGGAAAGTTTTAACAAGTTAGACTTTAATGACTTCAGATCACAACTCTATCCAAACAAGTATAATCAATATAACTTCAAATTAGCTGATTTATTAGCTTCAAAAGTCTGACTTCCTACTTAGATTATGTTTAAGTACCCTAAACCCTTTTTTATTAACTAAATCAGTCCAAAACAAAGGAAAAACAAACAAACAAACAAACAAAAACCCTCTTACATAAGGAAGAAACGTAAAGGTTTGGCAGGGTTTCTCATAAAATGAGCTAGAATAGAGATTTGTTTATAGTAGAGGCAAACAGTTACTTTAATGTTTTTAATTAATCATCATAATTATCAATAATTAATACCAAAATATAATTAATCATAATTTAGAAATTACAGCAGCTTCTTAAAGGAAATGAAGGCACATGTTTAAGAAAACAGTTTGGTGTTTGCTACTTCTGCTACTGCAGTCTCTTAAGAAAATGTGGTTATTTTTATTTCCTGAGCCAGTTGGTGAATCAGATGCTCCATCATCTTAAAAATTAGGATAAATTACTGACCCTTTAGAATTGTTTAATATTCATCATTATGAAAAATGTTGAAATAATCTAGTGTAAGCAAAATCTCTCTGTACCCACAGCTATCTAAGGAATAATACTGAGAAGACAGAAGTTTGGCTCTACTTTAATAAAGAAAGCAAATTAAGAGCATTATGCACTGGGACATCTGAATCTCAGTGGCAGCTGCCATATTAAAAAATAAAACAAAACAAACAAAAAAGAACTATCATTGTGCAAGTACTATGTTTTTCTCCTGTAATAAATTCCAGGAAGCTATCCCCAGCACATTATGGTCTTACTGAGTAGAAACGGAAGGGGGGACTGTGAAGGATTCACCTACACATACAGTGTAAGGTGTCAACAGAATAAATACAGCTCTAATGTTTTAAATGCTGATATGTCCATCAGCTGGTATTGAAAAACACTAATTATATCTCCCTTCAACATAAAAAGAGACAAAATTTGAGAGGGGGTCCTTCTTTGTTGGGGAAGGAGTTACTGTATGCAAAAAAAGGCAGTCTTTACACATTGCTAAGACAATGATGGCAGAGCTGCTAACAATCAATATGGTAAAAAGATAAAGATGTAGCCTAAAGATAACCTAGATCACCAGGATAGAAAAAGAGCAATTTCTCTTCCAGTTACATTTCTGCCCTCAAAAACAGCCCCCCAAAACAGCCCAAACTGAAGCTGAATACAGTATATAACATCTCCTGGCACACACACACCCTGCTCCCAGATACCAGATAAATAAATAAATAATGGAAATAGCCTACGACCTATACAAGAATGAAAGAGATAATGTCCACAATCTGCCCTGCATGTATACATGATCCTGTGCCACCTAATGGTACATGCTCTAAATTTTTAGAGATTTGAGCAGGAGTTATGAACTGCAGGTCCTATTTATCAAAGGATCCTTGATTACAAATCTGAGAACGGGCAATTTTACACACAAGCAATTCAAATGCAACAAATACTTTGGACAAAAAAAGTCTTAACTCCAAGCCTGGTATTTTTCACTAGTCACAGGTTTTCTGTGATATACTGAAATATGTTTTCGGGGTCACCTCACCATCCTGTAAAAATAGCTGAAGAGAGCGTATAAAGACAACAAAGACAGATTCTTTTCAGAGGTGTCTAGTGACAGGACAAGAGGCAATGGGCACAAACTTAAACATAAGACGTGCTTTCTGAGCATAAGGCAAAACCTTTTCTACTGTGCAGGTGACAGAGCACTGGCACAGGTTGCCCAGAGAAGCTGCAGGGTGTCTTCCTTGGAGATCTTCAGAAGCCACCCGGACATGGGCCTGGGCAGCCTGCCCTGGGTGGCCCTGTTTGAGTAGCGGGTTGGCCCAGGTCTCCTCCAGAGGCCCCTGCCAACATCAGCCAGACCGTGGTTCTGAAATACTAGCAACTGTGAATATAGCCAGACTGAACAGATCACCATCTGTATTCCTAGGCACGCATCTGTCTTCCCCAGCCAGCAGGGTTCATTAGATATTTGATTCAAATACTCATGGAAAAATGTAATCTGAAAGTAAATTTTTAACTGGTTTTCCTTTTCATTTATGACTGTTGTCACCCGCACTGGAGAAACCCACTTTAGTCTCCACATTAAAGGGCAGTTTTATTTCACAGCATGGCTTGAAGTGGTACATAACACTGAAATTATTTTCCCTCTTTCCTATAATTGGTATTTTTTTCCATCTTTTAAGACACTTTATAATGTGCAATCTCACTAAAAACACATACCACAATAAGTTGGTAAATACTATAAATCATGCATAGACACCTTAGTTCTTCTAACAGAATTAAAGTGAAAATGTACTTTCTTATCCTATTAAAATGAAAGAAAGACCTGTATGTTATTTTTCCCAAGCAGAAGCAATACTGTTTTGCAAAGTTTACTTTGCATCAAATAATTGTTGTTCCTGTCTTTGTGAATGGATGGAATGACTGTTTTCATAAATAAAGTATGCTTTTATTTTTATTTACTGCATATACAATAATTAAAGAATTGACATGCAGTCTAGTGAAATCTGTTTTTAGTGGAGAAGAAAAAAAAATGTAGGAAAGGTTTTAAAATCCTTTTGTGATCACTCAGTGCTGAACTTTCCTACTGCTAATCAGTGTCACAGTATCTTAAACAGGCTCTGGGAACAGCCACCCCAAGGCACCACTGGAGCTGGATCTCTTACACACTGTGGCTATTTCCTAGTTTTGCTGTTTGTCACAATGTCAGAGAGTGGATCCATGGAAAGCAGCCATTGTCTTCCTTCGGCACAGCAAAATTGAGAGTTTTAAGAACTCTTTTGTATTGCTTCGGTGGTCTTACTTAGCTTTTATGGGGGTAGAACAAGAAGCAGGTCTCACCCTCAATCAAATATTTAAGAATATCAGTGATAGCATTATTCATTATTTTCTGTAAGAAATGCATACATATAGCCAGACAGCCACTATGACAAAATTTGCAATAATTCTTCAAATGAGAATGTGACTACTTTGGAGGACCAAATGACTGTGCTTAGTCAGAAGAAAGATCTCACTAAATAGATTGAGGCTGGGAGCACATTGTTTATTAAAGCAATTCCCAGTCAGAGGGGAACAGGACCATAAGCAGAGCTGCTCAAATTTGGTGTAATACAATAGCTTTCTATGGTGCCCCTTCCTTTCTTCTGCTCTATGGGTTAATATGACCATTATAAACTTTTTTTTTTTTTTTTTTTTAATGAGAAGATGTAATAGCAATAGCTCTGTAATTACAACTTTCTTCAAAGACATAACAAAGAAAACAGATTTTTTCAGGTAGGAATATAGACATTATTTTTTCTTGTGATATTCATTATTACTAAAAGCAATGAAGACACTGGTTAAGCAATGGCTGAATCAGACTTGCAGTGTCATGTGTTCATTGCTAGGAAAGTTTCACCAGAAATTCTGTTCTTCCTCATTAAATTTATTTAATGCTGATGTCCTGCTCCGTCGCTGAAAGTAATAGGAGAACAATAAGGAAGAGTAGGTGACACAAAACCCTTTTAAGCACAAGACCTATGTATCTACAGTCAAAAATATTAAAAACATTGGTATCCTTGACCAGGTCAACTAGTGATAGATTCTCCTTTGCTATGATGGAAGAAATATCCCCTTCTGAGACAGATTTTGTTATTGGAAACTGCTCAGACTGTCAAATAAGTATGTAAGATAGAGGTTTTGTATCCACTCCAGCATGGGCCTGAACTACAGAAAATACTGCAAGACGGGATTTATTATCATAATGTAGTTCTGCACTAACAGAATAAGAAGTTTTATCATATTTAGCAGGCCTTTCTCTATCAGGTCATGAGATAAACTAGTACACGCACAAGTACACATGCCTGTGTGGCTGGTAGGGATAAGGCTCCAAATCAGCCTGATTTCTCTCTGGCATTCTGGCACAGCTGGGCTTGGGCTACACACCAGTGTACAACATCTGTACCTTAAGATGCTCTCTCATTCTCAAAAACTGCTAGTTCACTAGAAAAAAAAAAAAAAAAAAAAAGGCTTATGACTAGGTACATTGACTTAACATAGCTAACACAGAAAGATTTTCTGAATATGTTGAAATCCTGGAAAAAACTCCGTGGAAATTCTGGAAAAAGAGCTCTGAGGGCTCTTTTTCTCTGCACTTGTCTTCTCTAAACATTATTAACATCAGTGCCCAGTGGTAGTAGTTGAGATGTCAGAATTGACTTTTTTTTTTTCATTATTTATTCATAAATTCACTATTTAGTCATAATTATTCATAACATTTTCATTATTTCTATCATGTAGATAAAAATATGTATATGAAATACATATAATTTCCTGTGTGTACTAGTTTTGTTGGCCAAATGCAAGGGAAATGAAGCTATTTTTGTAATCACAGGTTTATTAGCAGGAACTCAATAATAAATCATTGCTTCAAATTTATTAGTTTGACCAGGGAGCACACATTACAATGACAACTTTTCCTATGCATAGTATTTCAATAGAAGTATTTCAATACATATTGTTTCCAACACAGCTAAGAAGTATCAAAAACATTTTTATCCTCACAGCAAGCATGCCATTTTGGAGAGACAAATACATACTTCATCCAGTCTCAGGAATTCAATCTCATATTTAATATCTTCCCAGTCTGTGAATAAGATCAGACTTCATCACATTGCACTCCACAGGGTGGAGCTTATTTTGCAGTTAAGCTTCAAAGGTCAAATTGATTTTTTTTTCTATCCCAGCTTGGCCCTTGTCACTATCTGTCACTCAGTCAAAAGAAAATGGACTATTGATGCTAAAGACTCTTCATGACTGGCAGCTCTGAAACAAAACTGTGCCAAATAGACGTCTCCATTAGTCTGTGCACCAGGCTTAAAAGAGAGTAACCAATAAAGTAGGCAGTCTCAGTTGCCCTGTAGGCTGCCTGTAACGTTACCCCAGCAGTGGTAACCATCAGTGGTGAATCAGCAGATGCACGGGCTAGATGATTTTGGAGCTGCTACGTTCCCATTTGTCTTTCAGCCAGCCTCGCTCCGATGCAGTGAGTGGTACTCCTTCCCTCCTCTGTCACTCAGCCAATTCCAGGCAAAGTATGTGATCCATAATGAGCAATGATGAGAGGCAGTCTACTGTGGAATAGACTTTTGCAATGATATATTAAACAAAGAGATATTTAAAGTAAATTACCTACAGGAACAAAATCACCTTTACCATGGGGACTGTCCCATAAGTAAAAAGCAAATACAGAATTCTATGAAATAAACTTAAAGTCACTGCCTTTTTGTTTTATATTACTGAAAATCTCTGCTAAGCATATATTCATTAAAAAGAAAACACCCTACTTAAACAAATACTAAAATGGTATTAGGTGGTAAAAAGTCAAAGATAATGACTGTATTAAAGGCCTTTCTCTTCCTAGGTAACATGAAAGTATCAAATTCAAAATATTTTATTTTCAGCTATCAGGACAACCACTTAAACTATGAATGACACGTTAGTCACTGAGGCACTTGATTTTTGAGCTTTTTCCTTGCCAGAACTATGATGTACAACACAGCCTACTCTGAATGCCATGATACTGAAATCACAAGCTTTTCACGGTGCCAGAGAAAAAAAAAAAAAATCAGCTTGTTTTCATTTCCTTATTAGCTTTAAGATGAAAAGCTAAAGATAAAAGTAATATCCATAATATGGTAAAAACAAGAGTAGTTCTCTTGCAGAGATGGTTTAACAAAGGTGTTTAAAAATTGAAGCTCCCCTGAAGCACCAAGGGCAGGGACAGCAGAAGAACTGTGGGCTTCAGCCACTGAATAAAATCCATGCATGCTTTGGTGACAGAAACTAAGTTTCATCTCAGCTGCAGTCAGTTAAGTCCGATCCAAATATAACTCAACATGTCTGAAAAGTTCTGAGATAATGTAAGCTGCAAGGATAAGTATAAAAGAAGTACTCAAGGAGTTTTGCATAACTAGAAGATATACTGAAAACTCAGACAGCACTACCAAGGGCACAGCGTGAAGAACTACCAAACACTAACAAGTCCCTGCAGTGGAAATGGCCTCACCAGAGAGCCAGTGCCTAAGCATGGAGACCCAAAGTCCATTTATGGCACTTCAATCCCAATTCTTACCTTGGCTGAATTTTGTATGGTGAAAACAGAGACTGAGGCAAACGTCATGGTCTTGTGTACCAGGAGTATGTCACAGAGTCAGGTACATTTAAAAAGTGTGCTTTAACTACACAGTTTGGTGTATAACAGTTTGCAGAAACAGGCTTTCCATTGCATTTTCCTTTTCATTACAGAGTTAACAATGCAAATGCTCAAAAAAAAAAAAAAAAAAAAGTCTAAATGTGACCTTTGTTTTTATTTACTTTATTTTCCTGAAAAGAGGAATACCCTATCTGAATCATGGATACTGAAATAAACTGCAGCGCCACATGAATATGAAAATATTATTTTCAAAAGCTTGCAAGCAACAAAATACATGTATATAAACCAGTGTGAAGCTGATAACCAAAATTTTTGAACAATTTGGAGAAAGTTGCTGGCAGGCTTGTAGGTGGTCTACATAAGACTCCCACACTCCAGTCTATCCATACATGATTTTGTGCTTGATTAATTAGAGAAACCAGGGAGAGGTGATACTTTTGCAGTGACTGATGTTTCCTTATAATTAAATCAGTCTGGTATATATCTTCCATAAAGAATCAGGTCATGAAATGTTCGTAAAACGCCAACCTAAGTGTCATCTGGAAAATTACAAATTTAATATTTAGATTGATGTCTCTGGTGAAAATAAAAATAGTGGGCTCTTTAATTTCATAGAAAAACAGTATAATAAATTTACTCTGGGCATCATATATTAAAATAATGCTATGCAAATAGGAATGACAGTTAAATAAGGTTTTAGAATAAGACTGTTTAAATGAATAAGTAATATTTTAAAATGTCAGTCAGTCAACACACCATGAAAAAAGAAAGCTCAATTTAATTAGGTTGGTCATTTGTGGCTTAGGTAGAGAAAAGAATTAGCATGTTGAGTAAGTTAAAGCTGCCCAAAGCTTTGTGTGGGTTTTACACAGGTATTCACTTTCATCTCAGTGAAAGAATTACTGTAACAAACGTTGGCTTAGATGGTGCTTTGCTGCTTATGGCACAGGAGAGCTTCTTAAGCAACTTGCTATGCTGCCTGGTAAAGGTCAGGCACAGTTTACTGAGCACTGTATAAAATATATCTACAAAAAAAAGCATACAGCTTTTCTGACAAATCTGTAGTATGATGGTATACACATGCTTTTTTATAGTTTACCTATGTTCACTTTATGTTGACCAACTTCTCTATAAAAGGGAAATCATAATACCAGTAAAGATGGCAATACCAGTAATGATGTAATGATTACTGGTATTACCAGTAAAGATGATGTCTTATTAGCAATTGCTGGCATAGTCCAGTTGGGACTGGACAAGCAACATAGAGAGTTTGCAGTAATACACTACCTTCTAACTTCCATAATTTTTTTATTTTTTTTTTAAGTACACAAAGGTCAAGTTTTGATAACACTTTCAGCCTGACTTGCTTACTGTAGATTGTGATGCACTGAAGAAAGCATAGCAGATACAAAGCACCAGCTCAGAGACTTCACTTTTGCCTAGCATTAATGCAGAGAGGTTTCTACGTAGTATTGAAAAATAAATGAGGCCTGGTACATATTTCAAGCTTCCCCTGTTGGAATTACTTTCTGTCTCCCTGGAAGATGGACAGCAAGTGAGAAGAAAAAAGGTTGCTAGGGCCAGGCACATACTAAATCTGCACCTAATCTTCATAGCCACAGGACTGAGGTACATTGCATGTATTTATAAAACAAACTTACTGTTGCTTAGCACATTCACTACTGTAAGTGTGTCCTTATTGTAAATATTTCACTTCTGAAAGCACTGAGGACTGCCAGCCCAAACTAATGGAACAGTGCACTTACTGTTCTATCTACCTTGCTTCACTGAATCTGAGAGGAAAGGAATGATAACATATTTTCTTTATTTTGGGGAGAAAGTAACAAGAACCTGAACTGCAAATTGTTTCTGTAGACATTATTAAAAAAATGAAACAGTAAAAAATTATCATTTGACACTCTCTAAAAGATATTTCCCTTTTCTCTTTTGTACTTTCATATTGAAGTGCCTTATCAAATCTTCCAAAAGCTCTTATTTTTCTTAACCAGTCTTGAAATTAGCAAATGCTTCCACTGCAAGTTTCCAGTGACTTTCTGTTCATACCTAATGTAAAATATGCTAACAGAAAAAAATACGCAGCTGTCATTCAATAGGAATTATCAGCTTGTGCATATTTATTAACACAAATTTGCCCAAAAGAATGTAGATCTGCATACATTCCAGACAATCAGATACTACAAGTTTATTTAGAAACTTGCAATACTGGAACTTTTTATAGTAGTGTTTTTTTTTCTTTCATTTTATTTTATTTTATTTTTAATAACAAAGTCATGAGGAATTCTTGGGAGACAAAACGAAGACTACTATTTAGCAAATACTGTAAGAACTTCAAGTTTGTAAATGTATTTAAGTCTACTTAATACAAGAAACATAATGACTCCAAACCAATCATTACAGAACTGAAAGTGATAATTTCCATAAGACTGGACACGCCTAAAGAAGCCACCAAGTCTAGGAAAGTACACATGTTCTGTTCCATCCTTGCAATGCACAGAGTTCAAAGACAGCTAGTGATAAAAGCAATCATTCAGCAGCAATGACTGTTTGCATTCAATCTGAACACGATGTCACCTGTGTTTATATCGTACTGAGTATTATACCAATGGACATGTACATTAAATGCAACTTCTGAATCTTGATTTATACGTGATTTAAGCCTATACTAATCACAAATATTTAAGTGTGACTTTTCAGAGAAAAACAAAGGTTCTTAGATGTGTTCATTTGAAACATCACAATATGCAACACTTATAAGCCTCTGAAATAAATTAGAAATATACAAGTAATTCAGAAATAGCACACAGGGCTTGAGAGAGTTTGTTGTTACGGGGTTTTAATTTATATATGTATAAGCATTACTACATTACACTTTATAGTAATAAATTTACTACACTTTATTCTTTCAATGAGATTACAGTAGCTGTGTTTTTTGAGTCTCACAGTGCTCTTTTGTGTCATGACATAGAAGTACTGGTCTACGTCAAGAACATGAAAGTGAAATTAACCCCTTTAAACCACAGCAAAAGGTATACAGTTAAATGTGTATCACAGAAAGCTCCACAACATCTACAGCATGGTAAGGTTCAGTCTTCCACACAAGCCTAAGCCTTTCACAGAACAAACCAGGCTGATGTACACTGTGATTTACGAGAGAGGAAGGAGTCTTATTCCCCAGTAGCACAGCCAGTGAAATTCAGCACAACAGAGAAAAGAAAAAACAAACAAAACACTCCAGAACTTCACACTACTGTAAATTCAAGTCAAACAACACTGTCCCATTTTTAGATGCAAACTAAGCCTGACAGTTCTACGAACTTTCTGTCCCACCATAGTAATGTTACTCTGACTTCACATACACTGGCTGAGCTGGAGAGATTAATATTCTGAGCTGCTCAGCCATTTAATTCCTCCTTGTCTCATTCCATAACGTTCACAGTCACTGGCACTGAATTCAGGTCTTTCTGTGCCCACAAACACTGATCCAGGCTTTGCATAAGCACCTATAATTCTAACCCTTAAGTATACCCTTAAGTTGTACATATTATGCATACTACCAGGCTAACCATTAGGACTTCAAATATAAAGCCAAGAATGTCTTAACAGGATTGGAGCTGCAATGTTTTCCTTGTGTGTCCTGCAAATAGTGGAAATAAGTGAATGAAATCTTCACCAAGCTTTAAATTACAGACATAAATAGCAATAAAAGATTTCAGTAAAAATACATATATACATAGTTACATACATGCAAATGGATAGACAGAAAAATATATGTAATTTTTATAAAGTCCAAAAAACTGAAACACCCGCTTACCCTTGCCAAAGTCAGTGTTCCTTGTTTACATACACTGCAGCGGACCCTCAGTTTCCCAGGTTTAACAGCTTGGCAGAAATTTTTGCAGAAAACATAAAAACTGTTGTAACTAGCTGCACCTGTCAGGAAGAAAAACAAACAAACAAAAACTTGATTTTTTAAAAAAAACTTGATACTGATTTATACTGAAAATCAGTATCAGGCTATAATGAAAAGTTTCTATTTAATAAGTGATAAACAAGGGGAAAAAATGTTTTTAAGGCTTGAAGACAGCATTGTGATCTTCTTATCTTCTTCCCTGGTGTATTTAGCACATTCGAGTAACTCCTGCTTCTTGGTCAATATATAAAGGCAAACTACCCTGAAACCCCTAGAAAATATATCCTAATTTGAGGTTGAGCTTATCACTGATAAGAACCAACTGCAATCTTTGGCAAGTGATGTATAAGATTAATTTCTCTCCATAATTTGCGTCTCACTTCTAATCTAGATTTGTCTAGCTGCAAGTTTGAGTCTGAATTGCATGAATATTTCCTTGGATAAAGTTTAAAATATTAGTTTGATTGATATCACAAGAAGAAAAAAAATATTTAATTTAGTAAATCTAGTTTTATTTGTGGAATAACAAAAATAATTTCTTTATTTTGCTGGCAGTGATATTGCCTAGAAAAATTTGTAAACCTCTGCCAAGTCAATTTTCAAAGAAAATGAAATGAAACACATTCTATTTTGGGAAACTATAGAATACATGGAGAATTGTGTAAGCCTGAGGCATTGCTAATGACTGTGATTTCACTTGCAATCCTGGTCACTGTTTTGAGTAAACCACTTTGTAGGATGATTATTGTTATCCCTTAGAAAATGAAGGAAGATTCATAATGTGGTTTTAATGTAGACTAGTCATCTCCAAATTCAGACACTCAAGCTTATTATCAGAACTTGAACTGAGATCATATATATGATGTATATATCATCAGGAATAATATTTTTCAACAAGACTGATTTACTTTATTTTACACATCCTTCACATGATAAATGTAAGTCCCTGCATTCTGCTACTGAAAATCCATAGGAATTTAATGTTACACCTATTCATAGGTGTTCAACGTTTATGTGCAACTAGATTCCAAAAGTCAACCTCAGAGAACTGTCATCCAAAACTTTTTTTCTAAGAAAAAAGATGTAGATGTCTTCAGAGATGAACACTAATGAAGGAGCAAATTTTGTAACACATGGTTTTAACACATATAATTTTTTTTTGAGTTTTCATAAGCATAAATGATTTTAGTAAACTGATCTATCAAGTATTTTCATTATGCTTCCCTGGGAATTATTAATTACTATAACTGAACATAAAACATAACAGAATTTCAAATGAATTTAGACTTCACAGAAAATTAGCACACATCCACCCTTTCACACATAATGTACACATGAACAACTGCAACTCAAAACAATTGAGAGCTTACTTCTCAAATCAATCTGTAACAGTTCTAAGATAAAAATAGTTCAGCTAAAGATAAGGAGACATAGGCTGAACTATTCAATAATATACGGTACAATGTTGAGAGGTGACTCCAAACTAAATTTATCAAAATTTTGAACATTTGGATGTCTATTTACTGATATTTTACACAACATTCCTAACAGTAGGACCAAGAACAGTTTTACATTAGCTACTATTTGAGCTAGAATACACACACACACAAATCTAAAATACAGTTTTGAAAATGAGAAGGCATACACTGGCAAATAATTGTATTTTACTTTTGGTAATTCCTTCATGAAGGATCAGCAGGTCAAGCAACAAAACAAAAGGGCAGTAAATTTAGTATAATTTGAAGGAAGTATTTAATGACTTAAGTAAGCGAGTATGCCATTGCTACATGAGGCCCACCATAAACAAGATGCTTCCAGTCAATTACTCCTGACTCGGTTTCAGCTGCAGGCAGTGAGACGAGAGCCAAGTCTGGTATCAACAGTGCTCTACCATTGTTATGTTTTCTTGCGTGGTCTTTGAGATCTAGTTTGACGGCTGCTTCTTCTGTTCACATGCAGAAGCACCTATCCTGAGTAAAAATATGTGATACCACTGTTCACTGTCCTGATTCCTCCTACCTCCTGGATGGATTCCTGCTATGACTCTAATGAAATCGTTCCAGTCAAACAGAAACATCTTATTGAGTACATAAGCCCTTATGGAATAAAATATTTTGTTAATTGGGCTGATGCCTTTCCTGATCCAATCCACCATTCCCTGATGTCTTGTGTATGTCTGACATTTTATATCAAGTTTGTTTCAAGCAGAAAACTACTTGAGGCAGAAATCATACTTTCTGCCTGCTATTTGTTCTAAGTTCATTACATCTGCACCCAAAGATAAAACTGTATTATTGATAAAAGTCTGCAAAATATTCACGAGATAGTATGGCATAAATCAGCATGACTGAACACTGCAGTAAAAATACAGCAGTCATAGGAGAAGCCTAAAATGAGACATACTGATGATTTACTGTAAAGGATAAATCTTGTGCATTAGCTCCGTATTTACTCCTTGCAAAAACAGACTATATTTACTCAATATTTATATTTCTTAGCACTTTTTTTTTTTTTATTTTTTCATGAATTTAAAAAGTACCCCCTATACACATCCCTGATGCACAAATTTGAAACACAACAAGAAAGAAACTTATAGCATAATGAATCAGAGCAGTTAAGCAATGCAGATGCCCAGAATAACTTTTGAAATGTCTCCTACTACCAGAGAGGAGAAAAGAGTAAAGAAGATATTCAGCAATCTATTCACCATTTTATACACATATGCTGATCTCAGTCTCACCAAGTGCAGTTACTTTATTCAGTTTATGTCCTGAGAAGCATCACCAGGAGGAGAGACTGAATTAAATACGCAAATGTTAAAAGTTGGCAAGTGTACAACACTGATGACAAGAATTAAAACTCTTTACTGACTTATCACTGTGAGTTTTAGCAAGGCCCTTGGCTGAGACTGTATCCCCTTGAATAGTTTTTCAGAGGGGAACTGAGAGAAACAAGGACAAAGAAATCTACTTTATGCATTAGCTCTGACGTAGCAGTAGTAATAAGAATTGTAATTATGGCACCATGCCAGTAATCACTCAAATGGCTGCAGCACCAACCTTACAACCTCGTCTTTCCTCATTCAATCATGGTCTATAGGTTTTCATAAAGCTCTCCATTAATATTTTATAACATTGGTACTCAGCAAGAATGTGCAGACACAGCAAATTACAAGCTAAAAAAAAAATTGGAAGTCCTTTAAGTGCTGATTCTAATACTGAAGGTGTGCGTTAGAACAATAAATAAATTAAATTATAATTAGTAGTCTGTTTGCAGTTACATACATTGGTGGATGGAGGACAACTAAAGGAAAAAGTATGGCCACTGGAAGCAAGGTCAGGGAACATGGTAGGAGTACAGAGATGCTGTTTGCCTTTGAAGGGAGAAAATTTATGCAGCCAAAACTCAATTAGAGTTGAAGCTAGCCAGTACTGTCAGGGATAGTAAAAAGGGCTTTTAAAATATGTTAACAGCAAAAGAAGGAATAGAGTAAACATTGGTTCATGGATGGTCACCTCACAAACAGGGATGCTAACAAAACATTGATATTTAATTGATTTTTTACCTCTCTCTTCAACACTAGTGATGGACCCTGGGATCCCTGAAGCCCTGAGATGGAGGACCATGACAATAAACATAACAGTAACAATAAACTCCCAGGAAACCCAGACTTGTTCAGGATTTGCTTGCCTTCCACCTGGATGCATGTTAGTCTATGGGATTCATTCCAGGATACTCAGAGAGCTAGCTGATGTCATGTCATGAGACCTCTCTCAACTATTTTTCAATGATCTTGGAAATCTGGAGAGGTTCCAGTTGACTGGAAGCTGGAAAACATTGTTCCAATTTTCACAGAATCACAGAATTTTCTAGGTTGGAAGAGACCTCAAGATCACCCAGTCCAACCTCTGACCTAACAGTAACATGTTCTCCACTAAACCATATCACTAAGTTCAACATCTAAACGTCATCTAAGTTCAACATCTAAAACTCTGGGGATGGTGACTCCACCACTTCCCTGGGCAGCCCATTCCAATGCCTCACAACCCTTTCGGTAAAGAAGTTCTTCCTAATATCCAACCTAAAACACCCCTGGCACAACTTTAGCCCATTCCCCCTCATCCTGTCAGCAGGCACATGCGAGAACAGACCAACCCCCCACTTCGCTACGGCCTCCTTTAAGATACCTGTAGAGAGCGATAAGGTCGCCCTTGAGCCTCCTTTTCTCCAGGCTGAACAAGCCCAGCTCCCTCAGCCGCTCCTCGTAGGACTTGTTCTCCAGGCCCCTCACCAGCTTCGTCGCCCTTCTCTGCACCCGCTCAAGCACCTCGATGTCCTTCTTGTAGCGAGGGGCCCAAAACTGAACACAGTACTCGAGGTGCGGCCTCACCAGAGCCGAGTACAGGGGGACGATCACCTCCCTAGACCTGCTGGTCACACTGTTTCTGACACAAGCCAGGATGCCGTTGGCCTTCTTGGCCACCTGAGCACACTGCTGGCTCATATTCAGCCGACTATCCACCATCACTCCCAGGTCCTTCTCTGCCTGGCAGCTCTCCAACCATTCCTCTCCCAGCCTGTAGCTCTGCTTGGGGTTATTGTGCCCCAGGTGCAGGACCCGGCACTTGGCCTTGTTGAACTTCATGCAGTTGGCCTCAGCCCATCGGTGCAGCCTATCCAGATCCTCCTGCAGAGCTTTCCTACCCTCAAGCAGATCGACACACGCACCTAACTTGGTGTCATCTGCAAACTTACTGAGGGTGCACTCAAGGCCCTCGTCCAGATCATCGATGAAGATATTAAAGAGGACCAGCCCCAGCACCGAGCCCTGGGGGACGCCACTAGTGACTGGCCTCCAACTGGACTTGGCTCCATTTACCACGACTCTTTGGGCCCGGCTATCCAGCCAGTTTCTAACCCAACGAAGCGTGCGCCAGTCCAAGCCAAGAGCAGCCAGTTTCTTGAGGAGAATGCTGTGGGAGACGGTGTCAAAAGCCTTGCTGAAGTCAAGGTAGACCACATCCACAGCCTTTCCCTAGTCCACCCAGCAAGCATCACTTTGTCATAGAAGGAGATCAGGTTCGTCAAGCAGGACCTGCCTTTCATAAACCCATGCTGACTGGGCCAGATCGCCTGCTTCCCCTGCAAGTGCTGCGTGATGACTCTCAGGAGGATCTGCTCCATGAGCTTCCCTGGCACTGAGGTCAAACTGACAGGCCTGTAGTTTCCTGGGTCTGCCCTCCGGCCCTTCTTGTAGATGGGCGTCACATTTGCTAGCCGCCAGTCAAGTGGGACCTCCCCCGATCGCCAGGACTGCTGATAAATGATGGACAGTGGCTTGGCCAGCTCCTCTGCCAGTTGTCTCAGTACCCTTGGGTGGATCCCATCTGGCCCCATCGACTTGTGCACATCCAAGTGCCGTAGCAGGTCACCAACCAGTTCTTCATGGATAGTGAGGGCCACATCCTGCTCCCCATCCCCTTCCACCAGCTCAGGGTTCTGGGTATCCAGAGAACAACCGGTATTGCCGCTAAAGACTGAGGCAAAGAAGGCATTGAGCACCTCCGCCTTTTCCTCATCTCTTGTAACTAAGTTTCCCCCCGCATCCAGTAAAGGATGGAGATTCTCCTTAGTCCTCCTTTTTGTGTTGATGTATTTATAGAAACGTTTTTTGTTATCTTTAACGGCAGTAGCCAGATTGAGCTCCAGATGAGCTTTGGCCTTCCTAATTTTGTCCCTGCACAGCCTCGCTACATCCTTAAAGTCCTCCCTAGTGGCCTGCCCACTTTTCCAAAGCTTATAAACCCTCTTTTTTCTCCTAAGATCAAGCCACAATTCTCTGTTGAGCCAGGCTGGTCTTCTTTGCTCGCCTTTGGGCACATGGGGACAGACCGTTCCTGCGCCATTAAGATTTCCCTCTTGAAGAGCGCCCAGCCTTCCTGGACTCCTCTGCCCTTTAGAACCACCTCCCAAGGGACTCTACCAACCAGTGTCCTTAGCAGCACAAAGTCAGCCCTCCGGAAGTCCAATACAGTGGTTTTACTGGTTCCTTTCCTGGCCTCGCCAAGAATAGTGAACTCCACCATTTCGTGGTCACTCTGCTCAAGACAGCTCCCGACAATCACATCCTCCACCAGTCCTTCTCTGTTTGTGAAGAGAAGGTCTAGCGGGGCACCACCCCTGGAAGGTTCACTAACCAGCTGCGTCAGGAAGCTATCTTCCACGCTCTCCAGAAACCTCCTAGACTGCTTCCTCTGGGCTGCGTTGTGCTTCCAGGATATGTCAGGGAAGTTGAAGTCCCCCACGAGAACAAACGCTGAAGATTTCACAACTTCTGTCAGCTGCCTGTAGAACTCCTCATCTGTCTCCTCATCCTGGTTCAGCGGTCTATAACAGACCCCGACCAGGACGCTAGCCTTGTTGTCCCTGCATAGGGACTCGACCTTGTCATTCCCAGCCTCGAGTTCTACAACCTCGAAAGACTCTCTAATACAGAGAGCCACACCACCACCCCTTCTGTGCTGCCTGTCCCTTCTGAAGAGCTTATAGCCAGTCATTGCAGCACTCCAGTCATGAGACTGGTCCCACCACGTCTCCGTGATGGCAACCAAGTCGTAGCCTGCCTGCTGCACGATGGCTTCCAGCTCCTCCTGTTTGTTACCTATGCTGCGTGCACTAGTGTAGATGCACTTCAGCTGGCCATTGCCTTATCCCCCGGCCTTGCTATTGTTCCCCCTGGCACAGCTCCAACAATCCTTGCTTCAGCCCCATCCCCCTTCTTACCTAGTTTAAAGCCCTCTCAATGAGCCCTGCCAGCTCCTGGCCCAGGATCCTTTTTCCCCTAAAAGATAGGGACCCGTCTGCGGCCATCAGGCCGGGTGCCAAGTAAAGTGCCCCATGGTCGAAAAACCCAAGATTTCTGCGTTGGCACCAGCCCCTGAGCCACGTGTTTAACAGGTGGGCTTTCCGTGTCCTCTCTGTACCCGTCCCTGCCACCGTAGGGATGGATGAAAACACCACCTGCACTCCCACTCCATCCACTAACCGTCCCAGCCCCCTAAAGTCCCTTTTGATAGTCTTCAGGCTTCTCTCTTCAATGTCGTCAATACCTGCCTGGACTATCAAAAGAGGATAATAGTCTGAGGGGCGAACCAGGTTGGGAAGCTTCCTGGCAACGTCCCTGACCCTAGCCCCAGGGAGGCAGCAGACTTCCCTACAGGTAGGGTCAGGCCGACAAATAGGGCCCTCTGTTCCCCTAAGAAGAGAGTCTCCCACAACAATAACCCTTCTGTCTTTCTTGGTGGAGGCAGTCCTGAGGTGTGGAGTCGACCTCCTCGCCCTAGGCATCCTCCTGGGAACAGTTGCTACCTCTTCCTCACACACCAGTCTCTCGAGCTCCAGGGCCTCAAACCTGCTGCGTAAGGACACCTGGGAAGGCGGGGCCGGAAGGGGAGGGCATCGCCTGCGAGGTCGAGCAGGGACCTGTTTCCATTCCTCCTCAACTCCCAGATCCCCTCCCTCTGCCCGATGGTGACAGGGCAGGGGGTCCACCCCCATTTGGGGTGTCTCACCTCGATACCTCTCCTTGAGGCCCTGCAGGGAGTTACTCCACCAGTCTATCTCCCTCTCACACTCCCTGATATCCCTCAACCTCTCCACCTCCTCCTTGAGCTCCGCCACCATGCGGACCATGTCATCCACCTGCTCGCACCTCACGCACACAGTTTCTCTGCCTCCCGCCGATGGCATCAACAGGCTTAGACACTCCCCGCATCCAGTGACCTGAACTGCCTCATTTTTGGACGGGCAGTCGGTCTGGGTGTATACCGTCTTCCTGGAGAGAGCACCGTGCCAAGATACTAGGTTGTGACAAGATACTATGCAGCATGCTCTGCACAGCTGTAGCAAGGACATTTGCACCAGCCAGGAGGGTGTGGAAACCAAGCCTATGCAGCACAAACACAGTTGTTGTAGAAAAGCACAGCTTTAATTAGTTTAGCTATGGGGTCATCATGGGCCTCTTTGCCCCACGCCTTCCAGTCAAGTGTCATGGTTCTTCCCACTTGCCTGTGTCCCCAGTGTGGGCAAAACACTGGACAACATGTGTTTGTTCATTACTTAAGAGGTCAAGTCCGTAAGACCTCCAGAATTGTCACCCTGCAGCAAAGTGAGGACTTTGGCAAAGTGTCAAAGGCCTTTCTGGCCTCGCAGAACAAGTGCCAGTACCAGGGAAGTCCTGGTGTGTCTAAGCCCAAGTGGTCGTGCATTCCTCCTTGGACTTGCACCCAAATACAGGAGTTTTCTGACAGTACAGTTTTTACTCTGGATGGTCTCTCCAAACAGCATGTGGAAGGGCTACATGAGGGCTGGTAGACAGGGCAGGAGGGAGAAACAGAATTTTATGCTACGTGGCCACTTAGATCCACCTCTGTCCAAGACCACATTGAGAAGGCTTCTGAAGACCTCCAAGAAGGGAGACTCTGCAGCCTGTCCGGGCAACCTGTGCCACGGCACCCACACAGTATAGAAGTGCTTCCTGATGTTTAGATGGAATACCCTGTATTTCAGTTTGCAGCCTCTTGTCCTGACATGCAGGAATGCACAGGGAGACACATCAAAAGGTTGTGTATGTCCCAGACCGTACACCGAGTCTTCAGTCATTTCAGAGAAACACGGTGTGGCTGTTGAGGTGTCTTCTTTTATGCTTCTAAGTAGCCTTGCAAGCACACGCCTGCTCTACTAAGACCATCCATCTACACCCTGCAGATGAGCACTGCACAGATGCTGGGAGAGGAGGGGATGACGATGATGGGTCTGCAGGGCATGCAGAGTGCCGGGAGTTTTGGAGCAGCGGCCTTGGGCAACCCCGTGCTTCTGGAGGCACATGAGGGGTTCCTCCTTTGGCCATGAGGCCCGTGTGAATGCAGAGAGGTTACAAACACATAGCCCCCTCTGCGAGGAGAAGATGGCCACTACCAGCCCAGCCTGCTGGCACTTTAAGGTGTCAGCAAGATGTCACCAAGCCCCTGATGATGCCATAAAGAGCTCAGCGGACTTGAGGCACTTGCACAGCCCCCACAGGCACAGTGCCTTCTGGTGCTGGCAGTGCTGGCAGTGCTACTCGTTGTAGTGGTGCTGCTCTTGGCACTGGTGGTGGTTGCATTGGTGCTGCTGGTACTGGTGCTACTGCTGGTGGTGGTATTGCTGCTGCTGCTGCTGGAGGTTCAGCCAGTGGCAGTGACCTGGGCCCTGCTGCTCCCCAGGGCTCAGTTCCTCTGTTGGCCGCCTGCGCCCACAAGCATCTGCCGAGCCCAGCGGCGAGGCGAGGTGCTACAGCGCCCTCTTCTTCTGAAACATGAAGAAGATCCAGCGGCTGCTACGCAGGCTGAGGAGCGATACTAGGAATGAGGTCCGGGCACCGCACATGGACTTGCAGCACCCCATGGCTGCCTGTGGCAACTCGGCCCTAGTGCAGCTACAGGCAAAGAAGCATGGCATCGCCCAGCAGGACAAGGACAACAGGTAACGGGGCAGTGCTGGGCGGGCAGGCACTCGCTGGGACATGCCTCAGCTGTGTCCCACCTCTTGTGCCTATTTTTGTGCCTGTTGGTATCTGATCTCAAGGGCAGCTGCATGTGCTTAATACATACAAATCAGGGAAAATCAGCACATGCCCTGAGGACGGCGGCTGGGCTCATGATGCCTCCTTGCACACCCTGTGCTGCCCACAGACATCTCCCAGAACAACTGGGTGCCAGATCTGGACATCATTTCTTTCCCCTGCAGCCCCTGTCTCTCTTTGCCAGTGTCCAGTGGAACCAGCAAAAAGGGTGCCTAGGTCCACTGTGGGCCGTCAGCACCTCTGGGAGTAAAGCGTCCTTAGAGGGTTCTGTACAATAAATAAAATGCAAGCCAGACTTCCAGCCAAAGATGAAATGGGTTGTCAATGCCTCATCTTGCATAGCAGCCTT
Source organism: Netta rufina (assembly GCF_964035555.1). NCBI lineage: Eukaryota > Metazoa > Chordata > Aves > Anseriformes > Anatidae > Netta > Netta rufina. The sequence continues at coordinate 49,528,304 of NC_140125.1, read as the reverse complement.
GCTTTGAGAAACTGCTTGCTGGTAAACCGTAGTGTACAGGAGAAAGATAATTAATTCTAGGAAGTGTGTGCTGCTCTTTCACAGTTTGCCGTCAGTCTGGAAAGAGTGGCCAATGAAGGGCCATTATTAATGCCAATGGGCATCATGTGCAACTGAACAAACATGCCTTCTTTCTTTCTGGGCACAGGCCTTGCGTGCAACCCGTGGGCTGCAGAGAGCAGGAAAATGAGAGAGAAGCTGCTCCATGCAGTGAGAAAGGGTCGCAAGCATCCGGCGCTGGCCATGGGGCAGGAGCTGCTGAAGCCGGACAACGTGCATCCCCTCTGGAGAGAGCAGGTAGGACTCTCCAGCACGGAGGAGGCTATGGGCAAAAGGCCTGTCACCTGCCCTTGTGGTGGGTTGCTGTGTTCACGCTTGTGTTCAGTGGAGGAGCTGAGTGGGCCAGCACAAGACACCTGTTTGCTGCTACCCAGACACGTAGCTTGGGAGGCTGCGTGGGCACTCCTCTGTGTGCTCAGTGTCCACTCAGAGAGCCGTGGCCTGCCTCTCAGATTCCCCTTGGGAGAAAAAGCAAACTACCACCACCACCAACAGCAACAACAAAAGGGGGACATTTATTTGTCTACTTCGATGCTAATAGCTACACCCGTAGAACTGTACACTTTCTGTGGGCAGTCTAAAGCACAGTGGAGACATGATATTTGGAAATTATTAGGTCTTGTGCTGTAGAATTCAGAAAAAAATGAACTGCTAGGCACTGTCCCTGGAAAGCAGCAGAACTCTTTAGACAGTATTTCCCTCTTTAGACAGTCGTTCCCTTTTGTCTTGTTTCTGATCACTTGGAGTGATCTCTCTGGTGCATGAAAAAGAAGTATGCACCAGACGAAAAGAGCTTCCCAGCAGGAAGACAGATGCATTTTGAGCCTGTATTGAAATAGTCCTGTCTTCAAGATTCCATGAGCTTGGAGACATGTGTCTGTGATAAGATTTTTGCTCAAAGCATGACGATTCAGAAAGCACTGTAGGCATCAAGAAGTTGTTTTAACTCACACTGGTTCCAAAAATATGTGGTTTTAACCTAGATGAGCCTGATGTACACTCAGAGCCTGATCTACGCTCAGAGGCTGCTGTCTCTGAGTTGCCATTAGATGAAGAAGAAGCTGTCCAGCATAGTAGCGAAAGCTCTGGGAGCAAGGTATGTGAAAGCAAGGGCTTTAAATCAGCATCTTCATTTTTGGTGTATATTATGCGCTAGTGTAAAATAAGACTTTTCTGTGAATAATGCCAAATTCAGAGTTGTGTAGATGAAAACTGCTTTAGAGACTGAAGTCAAGCTGGTGACAGTCTTCTGGTTTTATAAAATGCTTCCATTATATCCTCTTTTGAGTGGACTTGCTTAAGTTTTGTCAATGTTTATTCCTTGACTTTGAACAGGACACAGAAAGAACAGTGGAGCCAAAGTCTGACTTGCTCGCTTTCTCCCCAAGCCTCAGAATTCATCAGACCTCCAAAAGTGCTGCTGAGCAAATGTTTCAGAGAGAGCGTGAGCAATGGCTGTGTTTGCAAGAAAAGCTCTATCGCGACATCTCTGAGATGCAAGAAAGCAACAAGAGCTTGTCTCAGCAGCTGAGCAAAGCTGAAAGAAAAGCTAGTAGGCTTGAGAAGGAAGTGGAGCAATTGAAAGAACTGCTCCAGGAGAAGACATTGTTTTTACAATCAGCAGAACGAACGATAGAGGAGGTCAGGAAGCAGGCAAAGAAATGTTGTGCTCTATGCCCTCAGAAAGCTCAATTGAAAAAAGAGGCTGCGGAGAAGGAGCAACTGCAGGAGCAACTGTCCCAGCTCCAAAAGACAAACCTTTCACTCTGTCAGCAGCTGGAAGTCATGCAGAACAAGGCCATCCAAGAAACAGTGAGTAATGTCTTAAAATGCAAGACTGACAAAGTGTGGGGGGGGGGGGGGAAGTGAACACAGACAAAGAATAACATAAAGGGGAGCAGCTCACAAAGTCATTTGACATTTGAGAATTTAGCAGGTATAAGCTACCTGCATGGGAGGCCATCACTTGGGTTGGCTCTGTTTTCTTCCATTTCTGCTGGTACTCCAGAATGGTTGGGCAACCAGCATATCCTTGCTCCAAACTCACAGGATCACAGAATCGTTTAGGTTGGAAGAGATCACCTAGTCCAAGATCATCTAACACTAACAAGTCCTAACCTAACCTCTCACCTAACACTAACACCAAACCACTAAACCGTATCTCTAAGCTCTACATCTAAACATCTTTTAAATACCTCCAGGGATGGTGACTCAACCAGTTCCCCGGGCAACCCAGGGCACCCAATGCCTAACAACCCTTTCCGTAAATAAGTTCTTCCTAACATGCAACTGTGCCAGGAAGCTATCTTCCATGCTCTCCAGGAACCTCCTAGACTGCTTCCTGTGAGCTGTACTGTATTTCCAGGATATGCCTGGGAAGTTAAAGTCCCCCATGAGAACAAGTGCTGGCAATTGCACGACCTCTGCCAGCTGCTTGTAGAACGCCTCATCTGTCTCCTCATCCTGGTTCGGCGGTCTATAACAGACCCCGACCAGGATGCTTGCTTGGTTGGCCTTCCCACCGATCCTAACCCATAGGGACTCAACTTTATCATTCCCAGCCTTGAGTTCCACAACATCAAGACACTCCAATATAGGGAGCCACACCACCACCCCTTCTGTGCTGCCTGCCCCTTCTGAAGAGCCTATCGCCAGTCATTGCAGCACTCCAGTCATGGAAGTGGTTGCACCACATTTCAGTTATGGCAACCAAGTCATAGCTTGCCTGCTGCACGATGGCTTCCAGCTCCTCCTCTTTGTTGCCCATGCTGCGTGCACTAGTGCAGATGCACTTCAGTTGGGCCATTGCCTGCTCCCCCAGCCCTGACAATGTTCCCCCAGGCTCATCTCTAATGAGCCTCATTTCATCCCCATGCCCCTTCTTACCTAGTTTGAAGTCCTCTCAGTGAGCCCCGCCAGTTCCTGGGCTACGATCCATTTTCCCCTTAGAGATAGGTGGGACCCGTCTGCAGCTATCAGGCCGGGTACCAAGGAAAGCACCCTGTGGTCAAAAAAAAAAAAAGAAAAACAGCAGCCAAAGAGGCTGCTGACACCAGCCTCTGAGCCACGTGTTTAACAGGTGGGCTTTCCGTGTCCTGTCTGTACCCCTCCCTGCCACCATAGGGATAGACGAAAACACCACCTGTACTCCCGCTCCCTCTACTAATCATCCCAGTCCCCTAAAGTCCCGTTTGATAGCCTTCAGGCTTCTCTCAGCAATTTCATCGCTGCCAGCCTGGACTCTCAAAAGAGGATCATAGTCAGATGGGCGAACCAGGCTGGGAAGCTTTCTGCCAACATCCCTGACACAGGCCCCAGGGAGGCAGCAGACTTCCCTACGGGTAGGGTCAGGATGACATATAGGGCCCTCTGTTCCCCTGAGAAGGGAGTCGCCTACAATGATTACTCTGCTTTCTTAAGAAAGAGGCAGTCTTGAGGTGTGGAGTCAACTTCCTTGCCCTAGGCAACCTCTTGGGTGGACTTTCATCCAGCCACATCCTCACCCACCAGTCTCTCAAGCTCCCAGGCCTCCAACCTGTTGTGTAAGGGCACCTGGGAAGGCAGGGCCAGTAGGGAGGGGGGTTGCCTGCGACGCCAAGCAGGGACCTGTTTCCACTCCTCTTTACATCCAAGGAACCCTCCCTCTGCCCAACAGCGACAGGGCAGGTGGTCCACCACTATTTGGGGTTTCTCATCCCCGTGCCTTCCCTTCAGGCCGTGCAGGGAGTTGCTCCACCTGTCTATCTCCTGCTCACACTCCCTGATAGCCCTTAACCTCTCCACCTCCTCCCTGAGCTCTGCCACCAGGCTGACCAGGCCATCCACCTGCTCACACCTCACACACACGGTGTCGCTGCTGCCCTCAGATGGCAGCAACAGGCTCAGGCACTCCCTGCATCCAGTGACCTGAACTGCTGCATTCTTGAGCAGGCACTCAGTCTGGGTGGCCACAGACTTTCTAGAAGGAGCTTTCTGCCTAGCCCAGACCGTGCCTGGTTTAGCTATAGGTAGACAGCTGGTAGACAAGCGATTCTCCCGAGTGCGGAGGGCTGCTCTGCTCAGCCCTGTCCTGACTGATGTGCCACACCCTGTTTGCCCATCCTGGTCAGCAGTCACCTCGGCGAGGATGAGGATCATCACGTGATTCTCCTCTACAGTTTTATTTCCCTTTGCAATTCACTTAGAAAACTGAACTAGGCATAGGAACTAGGAAGTAAAAGTAAAATACAGCCTTTAGCTTCTTACATTTTTCTTCACGCTCTCCTACCATTTTTTCTCTAGGGAGCAGTCACACAGCTGCAACAAAAACTTGCTGATGCTTCCAGAAAGCTGTGGAAGGCAGAAACATCACTGCTTGTTTCTACGAACACATGCCGTCACCTGGAGGAAGAAAACTCGAAATTGCAAGAAGACTTGGACAAGGCTAATGCTAAGGTATACACCATCTGTGAACAGGTTATTAGAGGTGAAGCTGTTCTTTTCTTCTAAATACTGCAAGAGAAGAAATAATCTGAGAACAAATGCCAGACAGATTTGTTTGAAGATGTTAAAAGTTACATTGTCATTAACACTCATTTTCCACTACAGCAAGCTTTTCTCTGAAACATCAACAAAGCCAACAGGTTTCAGTCACGCGTAGGAGGCGATACCGTGCTTCCACAGCAGAGTGGAAGCCCTACTACTACTACTAGTACTACTACTCAGTACTACTACCCTACTACTCAGGCCCTAGAGCAGTGTTCCAGTCATCTCCTTTCTCTTCTTGCCTTCTCCCCTTTTGTCTTGCAAAACAAGTGGCTCTTCAGGAAGCTCATTCTGAGACTTAGGGACAAGGCTGTGGGTCGGGAGTAGCATCTGGAGGAGTAAGAACGAAGCAGCTTGTGCTCCTTCAAGACTCGCTGTTATTCCAATGATCTCACCCGCTGGCTGTTCTGTGATATTGCAAGGCACGCTCTCCACAACGTCTCCGGGCTTGCTTTAGTTGCAAGTTCTTTCTCCTCTCAGTCTCGGCACCAATATGAAGCCCCTCATTCTCTGTCACTGGAGTTCTTGAGAAACAGAAGTAACCTTTTGTTTCCTGCAGCCTGGTAAGGCATGGCTTGCTATCCCTTTAGGTAAGGATGACACAAGGCCTCGAGCCTCTTGTGTCTTCTCCCCACGCTGGGAGGACATTCTCGCACAGGTGTGTGTGAGTGAGAATCATTGTGTTTCACAGGCACGGAAGTTGTATAATGATGTAGAAGGAGTTGAGTGCCTTTGCCATGAGGCCTTTCTAGAAAGAAAGTAAGGATGGAAACCGGAGCACTCTTGTCAGCAAGGGTTTGAAAGTTGTGCTTACTTTAGATGTCTTTTCCTTGGCTGAAATACAACCTGGGCGGATTTCGGCTCTGACTGCCATTAATACATCTAAGTTTCCCATAATGTAGAGATCTTAGAGCCCTCTGATTAAGGGAGATTGTTTTTCTACTGCATACAGGGGCGTGATCTTTCTGCGGAGCTGGAAGTGCAACATGAACTGTTGCTGCAGCTTGAAGATGATAAACAGAAGCTGCAAGAGCAGGTGGCTTCCCTTAAGCTTCAGTTAGAGACTGCTAGGGTGGTTGAGAGAATATGCCATCAAAGATGGAGTAAAGAAAGAACCCAAGAAATGAGACAGAAACAAGAACTCAGTCATCTTTTTCCGGTAAATTCATGTACTGTTTGGATCTGTATCAACATTGCATTCATTTGTTGTTGGGGTCATTGTTGTTAGGTATTTTATTTTAGGCGGCTAGTTCTCATTGGTCATGCAGTAACTTTGGCCTCCCTATAGGGAAGCTAGAGAGCTGAAAATAGGTGCATGAAAGTGCCTCCGGGTGCGTCGCATGATCTGTGTGCATGAGAAATATGCTGCCTTCTCCTCACCCCCTTCAATACAGAGATGGGAAAGTCTGTTCATACTAGCTTTCACCTAAAAATAAGAGGAAGAACAGTGTTTTTTCTGAAGTAAAATAAAGGAAAAACATTTAGTTGTTTCCGACACTGTTGTTGGTCGGGAGGAGGCATGCTTCCTTCACTGAGTGGGGCTGTCTTTTTTCCATTGGGTATGGGAACTGGCTGTGTGGCGTGGACATGTTGGGGCGGCAATGCCGTTCTCTTCCTGGTTCTTGAAGTTGCATTATATCTTTCAGATGCCAGCAGTCTCTCAAGCCAAATCAGAGCAAATCAACATCCAAGAAATGGCTGTTAGAAAGTATCAGGAACAGCAAATTGCAGCTCTGAAATCAGAAGTGGAGAGAACACAAAGCTTGCAGCAGGAGACTCTGCTGCAACTAGCACGTGTAGAAGCAAAAATAGACAGGTCAGACCAACAGTATTTGATGCAGAAGGATATTAGAAGATGTCTCACAAATAAGTTCAATAGGTGAGTACAAACATTTTGTTTGTTTGTTCATTTTTGTTTCAATCTTAAACTATACGATATTTCTCTCTTCACTGCTATTCCATCCAACATCCCTGTTTTGGATCCAGTCTGCATGGTGGATGCACAGCAGTTCATGCATGCTTCTGTTGTTTTCCCAGAGCTAATAATTTGCTGGCAGATGTCAGTGCTGAAAGGCCCCAAGAGTACCTGCCAAGCAACTCCTCAGTTGCAAGACCAACTCTGAGAAACACCTTGAAAACAGGAGAAGACTTATTGGGCAAAGGTAAGCAGCTTTACCTTCCATTCTTCAACAGCCAAGTCTTTCAGAGATGGGATTATTGGTTGGCTGCAGGCTCCAGAATTTCCATCACTGGCTTTAAAAAGGCCTGATGGTCAAACATGAAAAATCTTGCTTTGTGTGTGTCCCTATCATCCTTTGTTTCCCTTTAGTTGGCTTCACATCTCTCCAGATCTTTGCACTCTCCTGTCACACTACAGAGTTTTCCACTGATTTCTTACACTTGCTCTGCTCTAGAACTAACATTGGACCCCTTTTTTTCCCTTCCAGTCACCAGCGAGCGTCAACTCAGATCTGCTGGGACTTCTCAGATAACTCCTGGAAGATCTTTAAAAGTAAACCAAGTCCAGGTTGCCCCTTTCAGCACAACACAGTTATACCTCAATGATTTGAATAAAGAAATTTTAAACTGAAAAAAAAAAAGCCCTCGTGACTGTTTGTAATTTTTTTTTTTAACCCAGCCTGCCCAGTTTTCCCATTGCTATGCCTTCCTGAGCAACAACAGCGTATGTCTCTTCAAGGTTTAGTGGCTGGAGAAAGTTAAGGCCTTGGAAAGCTCCTGTCCTCTTCTTCCACACTGAGGGCTAGATACAGACAGGAGACCTCTGAGGTTCCACGTGGTTGTCAAAAGGACAAGACACCCTATGGGATGCAGGGTTCCTGCCTGCCTTGGAGGGCTCAGGGCACTTCCCATCTCTCTGGATCCAGGTCACTCTGAATCCCCTCTGGTTGGTGAGACATCCCTTCAAGGCGTGTGGGGCACACTCCTGGAGGACCAGGAGACCATGACCGATGCTAGTGTCATTTGCCTCCAGCACCAGTGCAGAGAGACAGATGGAGACGCAATATCCCCCAAAATCCTGAGAGAGTTCCAGGCCGTGCTGGGCCTGCGAGGGGCCTGGTGTGGGCAGAAGGAGACTTGCTGGAAGCTGTGCAACACCTTCTGCCTGAGAAAGCCCCAGGACAAATTGCTGAGGACGCGGGGACATTTTTCACTGCTCTGAACGTTCCCCTGACACATTGTGCTCAGTGGGACACCAGCCCCCTGGCAGCTGGGGCTGGTCCATGCTGCAGGGAGACGGTAGGCCCATCTGGTGGCTGGGGGTAACACGCTGTGTTGGGAGGCTGGACATTGCCTTCCAGGGCCCTGAGGGGCTGTGAAGGCTCCTGGGACTCTCCTTGCCTCCAACTGGGCTGCAGAGGTGCCATCAAGGCAGCTGGCTCCAGCGCCCTTGCTTACGGGTGAGAGTACAAAATGAGGAGGTTTTGTGGCTGCATGGTCACCGGCTGCTCCCCACAGCCCTGCTCAGCCCCATGCACTGCTGGGGACGTTCCTGTCCCTGCAGGCAGGCCTGTGCAGTTCCCTAGTGTGCAGCGGCTGTCAGGCTTGGCCCCAATGCCACGGGCCTCCGCAAGGCTGTTCTCCCAGGGCTTCCTTCTCAGGGCTTCTCAGACCTCCATGTAGGTGCTGTGGGCTCTTGCAGCCATCACAGCTCTGTGGATGCTGACATGTCCACAGGGACACTCCTCAGCCACACAGTGCCATGGGCCAGGCCCTCACTCCGCCACCTGCTGCCGGGCTGGGGGCAGATCTGTAGAAAGCCCAGGCCTGGCCCTTGGGGAGGGTCCCTGGGGGCTCTCCCCGGCACTAAGGCAGCGTGACCCTGCCCAGGCTGCTGCACCCGGCAGAGGGGTCTTGGCCCCAGCCTCGGCTGGAAGGGTTGGAACGGTTTCAACGGATACAGGCCTGGCTGGGGGCCTGCCCTCCTCAGAGGGCTTGGGCAACTCCACGTCATCCCTCCTGAGCTTCCTCTTCTCCAGGCTGAACAGCCCCAGATCTCACAGCCTCTCCGGGCAGGAGAGGTGCTCCTGCAGCATCTTGGTGGCTCTGCCTTGGACTCCTTCAGTCTCTCCATGTCTCTCTCATGCTGGGGGGGCCAGAACTGGGCACTGTGCTCTAGGTGCGGTTTGCCCAGTGCTGCCTAGAAGAGAAAGTTCACCTCTTTTGGCCTGCTGGCAGCACAAAGGTTCATGAACATCCCAAATCACACTCTGAGTGTCCAGTAGCCTCAGAGAGACACGGTCTGGGTGTCCAGACGCCCTCCTTTATGTCTCCAGGAACAATATGGAGTCCTCCAATCATGTGTCCTGTCTGCCTGCCGGTTGTCTCAGGGCAGGCAGGGAGTGGCTCCATGAGTCTTCCTGCCTCCCTCCTTCCGTCAAACTGCCATACTGCACCCAGTCGCTGTTCCTGGCTGCTCACGCTCCTCGGGGGCTGCCTTTGGACACGTGGGGGAGGCCGCTGCTGCCCCTTTCAACACAACACAGTTATACCACAATGCTTTGCATAAAAATTTTTAAACTCAAACAAGCACTCGTGACAGTTTGTGAACATTTTTTACCGCAGTGTTTGTCCCCTCCTCACAGCCCTAAGGATCTTTAAATCCACCATTTTTTGGTCACCGCAGGCAAGCCAGCATTTGACCTTCACATTCCCAATAAGCTCGTCCTCGTTCCTGAGAAGGAGGCTCAGCAGAGCACTTCTCCTTGTCTCCTGTATCACTTGGATGAAGAAGTTATCAGTGCATTCCAGGAGCCTCATGGATTGCTCACCTGTGAGGTCGAGCAGGGACCTGTTTCCATTCCTCTTTACCTCCAAGGAACCCTCCCTCTGCCCAACAGTGACAGGGCAGGGGGTCCACCACTATTTGGGGTTTCTCATCCCCGTGCCTTCCCTTCAGGCCTGGCAGGGAGTTGCTCCATCAGTCTATCTCCCGCTCGCACTCTTTAATAGCCCTCAACCTCTCCACCCCTTCCTTGAGTTCTGCCACCATGCGGACCATGTCATCCACCTGCTTGCACCTCACGCACACAGTTACTCTGCCTCCGCCGATGGCAGCAACAGGCTCAGACACTCCCTGCATCTGGTGACCTGAACTGCTGCATTTTTGGATGGGCAGTCGGTCTGGGTGTGTATCGACTTTCTGGAGAGCGCACAGTGCCTGGTGGAGACCATTATTGCCTAGCTAACGGCTGTCGTTAAGGAGGTGTTCCTATGGGTGTGGGGGGGGAGCGCTCTGCCCTGCCTGCTCGCCCTGCCTGTGTGAACTGCCGTGCCACGCACTGGTCGCCGCGCTCCCTAGGGGCAGCTTTTGAACGGCTGGGAAGGTGGCGCTGCTGGCTCCGCCTTCGCTTCGTCAGCCTCCCTCACGAGGGCTGCCGGGTCCTGGCAGCTCCCTCAAGTAGGCTCAGTGCAGGAAAAATTAGCCCTGCCTGGCCCGATCTCCCGCTCCACTGCAGAACGCGTCTGCCCCGGAGCCGATCGCCTTGGCAAATGGCCAAGAAGGCCATTTCAAGAAGGGCAAGAAAGAAGAACCTGGTAACTACAGGCCTGTCAGTCTCAATTCAGTGTCTGGTAAAATTATGGAGGAGATTATTCTGTGAGTTTTTGAAAAACACCTGAAAGACATTGCAGTAATTGGTCACAGCCAACGTGGTTTCATGAGGTGAAAGTCATGCTTAACAAATTTAAGTTCCTTTCATGACAAGATCACTGACCTGGTTGACTCAGAGAAGACAATCGACATAATCTCAGCAGATTTCAGCAAAGCTTTTGATACTGTTTCTAACAGTATCCTTCTGGGCCAAAGGTCCAGCATACAGTTAGATAGTTAGATAAATACATAAAATAATGGTTGAACAACTGGCTGATGGGTTTGGTTCAAAGGGTTCTAGTAAATGGGGTTACATCAGGCTGGCAGCCAGTCACTAGTGGGGTTCCACAGGGCTCCATTTTAGGGCCAGTTCTCTTTAATGTTTTTCATAAATGAATTGGATACAGCACTTGAAGGTATAGTAAGTTTGCAGATGACATCCCTCAGAAAGGGATCTGAGGGTTCTGGTTGACAATTTGAATACAAGCCAGCAGTGTGCCCTGGCAGCCAGGAGGGCCAACCATACCTTGGGGTGCATCAAGCATGGCACTGCTAGCTGGTTAAGTGATTGTTCCACTCTCCTCTGTGCTCATGCAGCCTTACCTCAAGTAGTGTGTGCACCACAATATAAGAAGGACATAAAATTATCAGGGAGTGTCCAAAGGGGGGCTATGAAAATGGTGAAGGGTCTAGAGGATGAAATGTCAAGGAGCTGACGAAGTCACTTGGATTGTTCAGCCTCAAGAAGTAGAGACTGAGGGGAGACCTCAGTGTGGCCTGCAGCTTCCTCATGACAGGGAGCAGAGAGGCAGGCACTGATCTCTTCTCTCTGGTGACCAGAGCTAAAGCTGAGTTTTTCATAGGTACAAATGTATTTTTCACCACGTGATCATAGGCTGGCTTTTTAAGAAATCATCTCCAATATGTCAAACTTAAGAGAAATCTAACTTAGAAGTGCATAACATTTTTGTCTTTCATTTTATTCAGAAGAGATAAATTAGCAGGCAAATGATTCATTTCCATCTGCATCAGTAATTTTCTTCTGATAACGTGTTCCAACACAGCAAAAATTATTTCAACAGCTGCTTGGCGACACTGGTCTACCTAAATTGTTCTCTGTATTTGGTGAGAATACTTGACTGAATCTTTCAAGGAATATATGGGAATATCTCTTTTCTGGATTCCCAAGAATCTCCCAGCTGCAGTCACAGAAAATTCACAATGTCTTTACTGAGGTGTTGTGCTCTAGTATTGCAATCAATATCTTTATCATTAAGAAGATATTATTTTTAGTTTTAATTTTCTGTGCTGAAACTACACTATTACTTCCTCTACCTGCCACCAAGGATATAGAAAACAATTTATTTTCTTTCTCTTTGCAGAAGCTTTTTATATTAGTTTTCTACTTGTTGTGCTATTAAAACCCAATATGATCATTCTTTTCGTATATGCAATAATCTTTAGATTTCAAAACATTTCTCTTGGAGTTTTCTTTAAAGGGCTTTAGGTGTAGCTCCCCAATCTTGTCACAATATTCCAACTGAAGTCTTTCTGATGCTGAGAACAATAGGGTTCTTTTTTTTTTTTTCTTTTCTTTTTTTTTTTTTCTTTGTCCTTTTTTGTTTGTTTGTTTGTTTATTTTTTAAGGCGTCTTAAAGGTTATACAAGGTTATACTTCCTTTTTTTTTTTTTTTCCTAATTTGGTTTGTAATCTAAAATGAACCTCCAAACCCTTGTCTACTTCATTTGTTTTAACCAATTCTCTATCTGTGCTGTGTACTGCTAGCCAAGTGCAATATGCTGTACCAGACCCTTCTGAGAAGCATTGTGTTTTCCTCAGTGTAAATTTCCCATTTGTCATGATAGTTTTGCATTCTAAGACACCCCCAGGGATGGGGAATCCACAACTTCTCTGGGCAACCTGTTCTGATATTTATCCACCCTCATAGACACCCTCATAGAGTAGGATGTCCCATCCTGCACTTTTTTGCCAAGTGGAAATTTGTGAAGCTCCAGTAGCTTTGGTTTGCCTTTGGTTTGGCTTTGCTTTGGTGGAGATTACTTATACAGAATGTGTAATATGTGTGATTACATATTACATATACATATATGTGCATATACATATATGTATAATGCAAATATATGACAAACCAACGTTGTTGATGTAAAACCTAAAATTTAGTAAGAATTCAGAAAACAATCCCTATTTTGCTGTTTTCACTTTCAAATATCAGAAGACAATGCCATTTATTGCAGGCTACCATCTTGGTAAGTGGTGCTTAGTGGCTTTCTCTGTCAAGTTAATTTAATTATGAAGCTCTTACTGGTCAATAAATAAATAAATAAATAAATGCAAAAGGCTGCTCATTTGTGATCTGTGGATGGACCTGTCTTTTCATCCCAATGAGACACCCTCTCTCTCTTCTACCTCTTCAAAGCTAATTTCATCACAAACACTATTCAGATAAAGTATTAACAGTGTTCTCTCCCTTTACTGTTTTTATACAAAAGTAGCATTCTCCGATATGCATCACAGTGTTTTGTACTTTCTCCACATTTAGATTTTTAAGCTCCTTAGGACCTGAATTACCTCCTTTTTTTTCTGTCCTATTAATGCTGTGGGAGCTTTACACATGTTAGTGATAGTATAGACCAATTATTTTTATATGCATGACTGGTTAATCAGAAAACATTAGTCATAATCCGTATAGATCTCATTCTGAATTCTCTAATCAGTCAAAACACCCATTATCATCCATATGACTGTTTAAGTGAATAAAATTTGAATAGGGATATTAGGAGCTAACCTACTGTTTTCATCTGAAGCACATTTTCATATAGATGATAATGATTACTGATTCTTTTCTTTAACTCAACTATTTAAAAGAGGATACAACTACAGGAAAGTCTTTCAACAGACTGAAAATTGCACAAAGCTAACATTTGTTTCAGATTCCATTATATTTACATCTAGACTAGTTGCAATTTCTAAAATGTAGACTGGCTGTCAGAGACCTCTCAACCTCTCAGACCATTTTAGCAATTTGCACCCACATAATGAAAAATACAGAGTCAGAAGCGAAAAAAAAGTATTTTTCCAACTGTCTTCACTTTAAGGATTCCACTTGATTCAACACAGTAGGAGGAAAAACATCTGCAGTATGTGCCCAGTAGTCCCAAAGCAGTGAAAATTTACACATAAGGCTAAATTTAAATAAAGTGTGCAGGTTGTAGTTCTGCACCAGAGAGAGAGAGATTACATAAAATATCTCATTTGCTTTCCAAAAATACAACTGATATGTTCTACCTTTAACCTTTTCTTTTTTAACTGTCCATCATTACCTGTAAAGATTTCACAGGGCACATAGCTACGTGTTGATAATGAGAATATTCTCTATGGTGTCTGTCTAATTTAGACCATGAGAATGGTATTTATTTGACAGATAGATTCATAAAAACTGGTCAAACCAGTTTTTTCATAAAAACTGAGAAGAATTGGCACTTTTAGGGTTTGATTTGATTCATCCTAAAGTAGATATATAAATATATAAATATATCACATACATTGTGCCTAAAAGAGTCTGTTTCTCTCTGTTGTGAGGATTTAGGACACCTAGGTCTGGTACAGATATTTCAGATATCTAGATATCTATATTGCAGACCTATAAAAGCCGGTGACATGAATCCTATTTGGTGATACTGTGGACAAGAACTAATTTTTTGTCTGCAAATGTGACAAATAGTTACAGTATTTTTGCAGTATAGATAACAATATTAAGAAGACTGAACCTTGAAAAAGAAAATCTTTTTCTTGAGACTCAAATATGATTTTGAAAATGTCTATGGATCTCAGATAACTAAAGTATATGGAAGACACAACTGTTTGGGGAAAAAAAAAAAAAAAGGAAAAAAAAAAGAAATGGACTTGTCAGTGTAAAAAGGACTACAAAGGAAAGTAAGAGAGGATATTAAGAAGAGTTGGAATTTGGCTGAAAAGTGTGTATATAATGTCTGTGTAAGAGACGGAATATTGGAAGTACTTGAAAAATAAAATAGGGGGGCATTTAACTTCTAGGTTCCTTCTCTTGCAATTAAAAATTTATACTTGAAAAAAAAAAAAAACAAAAACAAAAAACACAGGAGTCTTCTATTAAGTTGTTTGTTTGTTTGTTTGTTTGTTTTTTTAAATCTATTTCAAATTTCTAAAATTTGGGATGGAGGAGGGAAAAGGTTTTGTAGGCTTTCTCTTTCAATCTTTACCATAAAAGAATATTCTGTTACCCTCCTTGTTTTTTTTGTTTTGTTTTGTTTTGTTTTTTTGTTTTGTTTTTTTTTCCCCAATATCTGAACCAGTAATTATAGTGTGCATATGTACATATGTATAAAAAGTGACATTGAATAAATAGTGAGGTAGCAAGTTTATGGAGGATAATTTAGTCATTCAAAGAACTAAAATATTCAAAAAATATATCAGCATTTTTTAATAGAAATACCACTATTATTGATTTAAAAATAAATAAATAAATAAATGAAAATCCCAGGTAGCCAAATAACTGGTTAAAACACAGGAAACAAAAGTCAGGACTAAATGGTCAGTTTTCTCAGTATAGCACCAAGGAAATTGTGTTAGGAAACTGTGTTCACCATCAGAATAGGAGAAATGAACAATGAAATGACAAAGCTTGCTGGTATTCAGGGTAGAAAAAATGAAGGCCAATTGGAAAAAAAATAGAAAAATAAAAATAAATAAATAAATAAAATGAAGAATGCAGGATGTCTAGTAATAAAATGAAAAATGAAATTCATTGTAGATAAATGTAAGGCAATGTACATGGGAAAAATAATTTCACACATACAATGGTGGGCTTGACTACTTATTACCACATAGAAACAAGATCTTATGTTTATAATAGATAGTTCTACAAAAATGTCAGCTCAATGCTCAGTAGCAATCAAAAAAAAGTAAATTGATTGCTAGGACTTATTAGTGAAAGAAAAATAGAAAGAGTAGAAAACAGTGCTGTACAAATGCCACCACAAATTCCATGGTATGCTCCATTTTCAAAAGCATTTGCAGTTCTACCCATTCTATTTCAGAGGAGGATACAGTAGAACTGAAAAGATACAACAAAAGAGGGAATGGATAATCAATAGCATCCATACCAATCTCTAAAGTAGGCTATGACTTTATAACCCCCCCAAAAAAAGTTAAAGGAGAGTATCATAGAGATCTACAAAATCATAAGAGGCTAAGAGGCATAGAGAAGGTGACCAAGACTAAGATAAGTATCCTAGAAGATAACATTACCATGATTTGATTTTATACAAGGTACTGGCAGGATCTGTAGACTACCAACAAAATACTGTCCTAAATAAATCTTTCATCTGAGCTCATGTAGTCACTGTCATCCTTTCATGTAATAAAGAGATGGAAGTAATCTGTTACTACATTTCACTGTCCTGCTGCATCCCTTCAGAAGGACTGAACCTTGGGTGTGTAGTTACAGTTTCACTGCTCCAACCTGATTTGATTTCCAGGCTGCCACCGGAAGGTCAAAGGACAGTCCTACTCAAAAGGATAACACCTTCTCTGCAAAGCAGATCATGCCCTGTTGAAGGCATTCTGTGTTCCCTGCAAATGAAAAAATCCTGTCCCACAAGTCTTTATCAAATGACTTTCAAAACGTTATTTTTTAAAGTTTAGATATTTATGCACTTGCTGTTATCCACAGGTACCCATGGTTACTTACGGTCTTTTGCTCTGCTGTAGCAGATATTTAAGCAATTAAAAGACAACAGGCCTTTGTACAATTATTATAAATTTAAATGACTAGATTATAAACCTTGAAGTATTTTCTTTGAATTCCCTTGCCTGCTTTTGAATTTCAAGCTGTCATCTGAAGCTTTATAAACTTTATATATTGTGTTCTGCGCTGCACCTTCATTTTTTGAGGAATGTTTCTATCACTGTAATATTTAATATAGGTAATATCATTCTTTAAAGTATTGTTTCCTCATCTTGATTATGATCATAACAATACCAACGTAATTTCAAAAGTACTTTTCATTTTCTGCTCTTTTTTTAATACTTCTTTTATTTTTTATTTATTTATTTATTTATTTATTTATTTGGTTCTGATCTCTTGGGCATTCAAAAGAGTATGATATTTCATTCTATTCTTAATTTTTTTATATTTTACTTTTCTAAAGCTTTCTTTTATAAGCAAACATTATTTTGCATACCTTTTTATTGTTTTCTGAGACATTTTCAAAGAGATTTCACCTGATATAAAGAAATATATTCCAAATAGCCTAATAATAATGGCCTATATGGATTCCTGTGCATGCAGAACAAGTAGTCTTGTATTTGTATTCCACATTAGTGGAATCAGTATTCCACATGCACTTTTTTGGGTTCAAAAGCATTACTGAAAAATTTAATATACCTTAGTTATAGTTAGAAAAGATGGGAATTAATACTTTGGTGAAGTTTCATATGTTTATATGAACTGATGATTCCACTGTCCTATGTCCATTTTCAGAAGAAACCAGAAAATTTTTGAAATATCTGCTACTTTTGGGAAGACTCAAGAAATCCATATTTAATCTACAGTTGCACAACAGACTACACAAAAGTAGGGAAATGTTAATGATGCTCTACCTAGGAGTCAGTTTGTACAGCCTTATGACAAATAAGGTCCATGACAGTTAAACACCAATATTCATAAGCGGTCCTAAATTTTTCATTGCTGTAAATTACTTTACAGCTTTGCAATAAATTAATTCAACTGAACATTCAATTTTTAATTTTCTATGCAACTTTTTATCAGGGAAAAATTCTATGCCACCTCAGTGTACCACCAGCCCAGCACTTGGCAAGTTCTTCATGGGTTCCATGGCTAATACCTTTCAAGAGAAAAACTGAAAGAGAATGATAAGCTGACTTTGTAAAAATCTATCTTCTCCCAATAGCAAAAGGAAAGATGAGGAACTTGATGAAAATCTAACAAAGAAAACACTACAGACTGGCATCTAAGATTTGTCAATAACAGACTCAGCTCCTAACCACTCACTGAGATTGAGATGTACAATGGATATAGTCTGGGAAAGGTCATGAAAGTGAAGACAAGTAGTTTATATTTGAAGAACAGAAAACTAGCAACATCAGAAGACAAGGGACCTGGTCAAGGTAAAATAAACCTTCCTTGGACTTTGCTGTCTTTTAAGCATAAATATATGAAAAAATATCTTTCATTCCAGCAAAAGGAATGTTGCATTGATGAAGAACTGAAATACTAACATTCTGTGTTAGGGTTTTGCTTGCACAGATTGGTAGTAATGACTGCATTATTGAAAGACCTACAGTAGAGTATGGCAAAGACACCTCCAAGTCACTAAATCTACACAAGATCAGCATAGAATTTATTGGTTTAGGTTCTCAAACACACCGAAAAACAAGCTTAAGGCAACACCTTAAAGCTGGTATTAATGGAACTTTTGAATATAGATGTAACGCTATTCTAATATTGGTAAACATTTTCTAGATCTGAGCTTGTAATTCTCCACGGTCCTATATTGGGTCATGCAGATTTGTCTGGGTTAGCACTACACTAGGCAACTTTGTGCTGCATTCTATCATATTGTGTGTCCATGTCCTTGTAATAAGTGTGTGACTCTGTAGAGGTTGACAGTAAAGAGATGAAATCAGAGCGCTTAGCAGATGGATAGAAAATGAATAACAGAGAGAAAGTCAGGAAGAAGAATAGCATGGGGATGGTAAAAAGGCATGAAAGTAATGAAAATAGGAGTGAAGTCTGCTGCCTCCCACTGTCCCTGTCTAATGACACATACAACAAAAGTGATCCATCCCTAAACACACAGTACTAGAAAAGAGATAATAAGAGGTAAAAAAAGAGATAAATAAGACTAGACAGTCTCAGAAGCCCAGAGTACAAAGGTATCACAGAATTTCTGAGGTGGCGAAGCACCTCTAGTCTAGTCTAGTCTAATCCCACTGCTAAGAGCAAGGTCAGCTGCAGCAGGTTGCTCAGATGTGTGTCCAGGTGGGTTTTGAATGGAACAGAGACTTCATAAACTCTCTTGGCAACTTGTACCAGTGGTCAACAAATTTGTGCCTGTTCTCTCTTGTCAATTCTCTTAGCACCACTGAGAAGACCCTGGCTTCATCTTCTTCACTTCATCCCCCCCAGCTTTTAGACATCTTGATAATATTCCCGTGAGCCTTCCCTTGTTCAGACTGGAGAGTCCCAGCCTTCCCAGCCCCTCCTTGTATGTCAGATGCTTCAAGCATTTAAGCATTTTTGTAGCCCTTCACTAGACTCGCTCCCATATGTTCACATTTCTCTTGTACTGGGGAGCCCAAAACTGAACACAGCACTCCAAATGTCTTACTATGTCTGGGTAGACGGAATGACTTCTTTGATCTGCTGACAACGCTCTTCCTAATGCAGCCCAGGATGTTGTTGACATTCGTTGCGGCAATGATTGTATTAACTTAACAAAACTAAAATATTGAAGTCACACATGTGAAGAGATATGGCCAGGAAAAAACAGGTCAGAAAATGTCATAGCTATATATGGATGTATGAAAAAGTTTGGGAAGTAGCAGTAGCAGGAGTACTATGACCATGGGAATTTGCTAGACAAAAAAGCTCCCTGCATAATGTAGAATAATACTCAGATGGTAGCACTGTGGTTTGCTGGTTTTGAACAAGATGATAGAGTAACAGACATACTATCAAAGAGATATTTTGTGCATAAGTAGTGAAGTTGAGTGTTGGAGATGAGAGCCAGAGACTCGATCAAAGAGATAAAAATAGTAAAGGAAATTAACAATGAAGAATCACTTACATTTTAACTCTGAAAAAAAGGCACACAATAAAAGAAGAATGATGAGGGAAAGGAATATTAAGGAATATTCTCCCTGACAGAATACATAAAGCTAATTTGCTGCATTGTATCAGAGATGAACTATGAAAAGATAAGGCTTGGACCAGCGCAATGTAGAACAGAAGTATTGGCAATTTTTAATAAGGATGCCACACTGTATTTGTTAAAAAGTGTAAGGAAGTGTTTGCCATTTCATAAGGGCTGCTATATACTGTATATCAGTGAGGGTTTGACCAGAGAGATCATGAGAAATAGCATGTTACAAATTTACCTGCCTTTGATGAGCTAAAAATTAAATCAAGCCATTTGAATTTTGGAGAAGAAATGCTTTCATCTTAATTATCAATCTCATTCATAGGTGCACATGTATTTAGTAAGAATGATGTAGATGAAGTATGAAGAATATGACCTCATTTGCAGAAAAGTGTTGAAAAGAGGAGTATGTGACTTTATATAGGGACTGTATGGATAGTTACATTGCCAAGGAGCTCCAAGTTTGAATGCAATTATCTTACTTCCACATAATATAAATTATGTTTTTTTACCACAAGGGAAATAAGGTAAAGTGAGGTTATGCATAGCATCAAGCCATAGAACATCTCAGCATAATTAAAGAGCGCTATTCAGAAGAGGCCTTTCTTTAAATTCATGTTAGGAATAAGATACTTCAAGACAATTATTATAATAAAGATAATGGAAATTAACTTCAACCCAAGTCACTTGTCACCAGCACCCTTCCACTTTAAAAATCAGCATCTGTAAAGCATTTCTACTATCTGAAAATTGGTAGTGACAGAGAGTAGGAAGATAGTAAACTCAAAAATCTTAAAATAACCCAAACTCCCAACCTTTACATGTTGCAAGAAAATGAATTTGCCAAACAAGATTATTTGTAAAGAGCAGATGGTTTTCATGGATAAAAATGTACATGATGTACATGTGGAATTTATAAATGCAAAGAGTTGCATGCTTCAAATTGCAAGCAAAATTATTGGTCACATTCAGAGTGATAATGTGCAGAAACAGATGAAAAGGACATTTCTGTAAATAGAACTAAGTGAAATCTACGTTTTGAGGTTGTAGGACAAGCTACAATTCTGTTTTCCCTCTTCACCAACCTCTTGCTTCAGAGACTGAGTCACAGCCACCAGAAGAAGTGGGAAACAGATGTATATACAATTGATTTCCAGATTAAAGATGCTGTGGTTACACACATACAGACACACTCACATTTACCTTCATATGAACTTAAAAGTGTTAAAAATGTAAAGTGTAAAGCTTTTTTTTATATATAAAAAAAAAAAGAAATAATAATAAGCATGTATAAAGTCACATTTATCAACTACTAGGTAAGGAAAATCATTGCATAAATTATACATGATAAATACCATTATTCAAAACTTGAGGAAAAAAAAAAAAAAAAGCTATAAAAAGGAACTGGACTGCAACATACATTAAAATAAAAAATTAGTTCCACGAACTTTGTACCTATTCTTTAAAACTGCCTTACTATCATAGTATTATAGAACCCTATAATGGTTTGGGCTGGAAGGGACCTTAAAGATAATCTAATTTCAATTGCTCTGCCATGGGCAGGGACACCTCCCACTAGACCAGGTTGCTCAAACCCCATCCAACCTGGCCTTAAGCACTTCCAGCGATAGGACATCCACAGCTTCTCTGAGCAACCTGTTACAGTGCCTCACCACACTCAGAGTAAAGAATTTATTCTTAATTCTAATCTCACTCTACTGTCTTTTAGCTTAAAGCCATTACTCCTTATTCTATCACTATATTCCCTGACAAAGAGTCCTCTCTCTTGCTTTCTTGTAGGCCCCCTTTAGGTACCAGAAGGCTGTTCTAAGGTCTCCTTAGAGCTTTCTTTTTTCCAGGCTGAACAACTCCAAGTCCCTCAGCCTCTCTTCATAGGAGAGGTGCTCCAGCCTTGATCATTCACATGGCCCTCCTCTGGACTCATTCTAATTCTTCCATGTCCTTCTTGTGCTGGGGGCCCCAGAGCTAAACACAGTACTCCAAGTGTGATCTCACAAGTGCAGAGGGGAAGAATCACCTCCTCCCTCAACCTGCTGGCCATGCTTACTTTGATGCAGTGCAATTGGCTCTCTGGGCTGCAAGTGCACCTTGCTGGCTTGTGTTGAGCTTCTCATCAACCCAGGTCCGTAGGTCCCTCTCATCAGGGCTGTTACCAATCTATTCTCTGCCTAGCCTTTATTTATGCTTGGGATTGCCCTGACTCAGATTCAGGACTTTGCACTTGGCCTTGTTGAATCTCATGAGGTTCACAAAGGCCCACCTTTCAAGCTTGCCAAGGTCCCACTGGATGGCATCCCTTCCCTCCAGCTTGTCAACTGAACCACACAGCTTGATGTCATTGGCAAACTCACTGAGGTTGCACTCAATTTCACTGTCCATGTCACCCACAAAGATGTTAAACAGCATAGTCCCAATACCAACTCTTGAGGAACACCACTTGTTACTGATCTCCACTTGTACATTCACGTATACATTTCACATATATATGTTTTAAAGAGTTACATGTTCAAATACTATGCAGATTTTCAGAGTTTTTAATTTTAAAAACAGTCCTACAATATATAATATATCTATAAACTAGTAAAAATACTGTAATGAATGACTGCAGAACCTAATATAGACCTTGAAAAACACTCTAAACAGCAGTTACTAAAAGAAATCCAGCCGCTGACAGGCAATGTAACAATTTTCAGAAAAGTTAAAATTCTAAACCAATAGCAATTAGTTCAAAATATTGCTTACATAAAATATACTGTAAAGAAAATTGTAAAGAAAATTGAACAGAAACAATCATATTTAATGCAGATGTTATGCAAAAATTAAGCACTGGACTTTAAATCAAAAGTATGACTTGATAAAAATTTGGGACACGTTCTTCTATGTGTCAGTGATAAAAGGTATAAAAACTGAAGGGTTTAAATACATTATATATAGTAATATATGTATGTTAAGATTTAATAAAATGTAACTGATAATATAAGCTATTCAGTTACTTGTTAACTAAAACAAACAACCAACAACAACAACAAAACAAACAAACAAACAAAATGCATCTTTGGAAAAGTATTTGAGATACACCTGTATATGTATAGAGATTAATAGGAAATACTGCTTCCTATGAGATGACCCCAAGTAGCACTCAGGAAGCTATGGATAGGATTGCAAGATGCATGTTGTTCTAATATTTGGGGACAAAGCCCAGGAGGAATTGTGCTTATAACCAAAAAGCTTATAAATCCCCTGTTACATCATCCTTTATATATTTATTTATTTATTTAGTTTATTTATTAGGGGACAAACTGAGTAACTTGTTTGTCAAACCTTTCATGTTTTAGGGACCAAAGAAGAGAGTTCCTAGCCTGGCTGATTGAACATACAAGAAACAGCATTATTTAATTATAAACTAAAAGATATAGAGAGTTTACCAAAATTTCTTTCTCTTTGCATATCATCCCTATTTGGAAGACACCTTAATTTTCTATGCCTTAGTATTTATACTGCAGTGTCAGTCTGATTTCAGGCTTTGATTGAAAGGATATCCACCAGCAATAGAGACACATGCAGAAATCATATCATTTACACAGATGGCGTTATACATGTATATGTCTGTGCCAACAACACTGACACAGATCTTCAGAATTTCTGGATACAATGGGCAAACCCACAATACCAAAATGTTTTAATAATATTTTTATTTGTAACTGGTGGTCTATTTATGAGAAGAGAGCTCTCCAAGTCAAAGCTATTCTTTCTTAGATATACTGCATATAGCCATTGTATATTTAAATAAAGAAAAATATGACAAGTAACTGCTTATCTGACTCATGACTACAGCTAACACTGCATGTTCTTGCCTTTTCCTTAATAAGCACTACGTCATTATTCAAGCAGACAAGTAAATGTCTAGTGGATATAAGAGTGTCTATTAATATACTAAATAACTTGCCAGTGCTTTTATTATAAAGAATATTTCAGTGTTCCAGAATTTCACAAAGTAACTGTATCATGGAAGCTGCCTTTTTGATTGATCTGTGCTATTCCTTTTCATTCTTAATGCCCTGCATGTCATACTCTTAAGTCTGAGTCTCTCACTGAACAGGAATTTTAAAGAGGATTTACTTCTCTAAAAAATAATAGGGAGCAGGGAAACAGCTCAAGAAAGATGTATTTGTAATTCAGTTAATAAAACATTTTTCACTATAGAGAGAAAATACCACTACAAATACTTCAAAATGGAACTGCTTAGTTTATAAAACTTGCTATTTAATGACATGGATAACTTATTGTTTCATTAAAAGTAGTATTTTTAGGAAGATCCTTAGTTGCTTCTAAAGAAGCAACAAGATTTATATTAGTTGACAACCTCTCTCTTAAAGACCTGTCCATAAAAATGGAAATCTTTGTATAAAAAAGGCACTTTACCATGATGTATTGCCACAATATAATGGCATGATCAGTGCATCACTTTCACATAATATAGCACTAGGACAGTACTGTGAAGAGTAGGAATGGATTTTGAAAGAAAGAAAAAAAAAGTCATCTCAGTTTTACATACTGTGTTCATATATGCTCTAAACAGCAATGTTAGATATGTGATAAGAAGACAGTTTTGAAAACAAAAGAGGTTTCCTTATTTCTTTAAGCTATTCAGCAAAAGGGGCTGGGAAGAAGGCACATAGGCCTTTCAGGGTGTTAAAACCTACATATTTAGGGAATAAGCAGTAAACGACAGCTATTTAAAATAAATATATTACAGTATTCAGTTTCTACACATGCAAAGAGCTAACTTCCTCCTATTGAAGAAGGAAAACACAGAACAAAGTATTTCAGGAAAAGAAGGAAAGACAGCTAAACAGAGAGACATAGTGCATCGCAATGAAGCCCTAAGACCTTTTATTTCAAAGCACCTCTAGTTCTGAGTTAACTGACAGAATTCCATCCATGGGTTAGCTGAGAGCCAGAACGTTCATCGCAATAAAGTTAAATGCACAGAAAAATAGAATTATAGTAATCCTCACTGAGACATTTATACATACAGCCTGTTGAGCATCTATGTCTGTTACTAGAAGCACAGAAAGCATAGAAAATATTTTGTCAGTCTTCGAACAAGTGATACAGACTAATCCTATCCCTGGAACTCAGCTGAAAATTCCCCCCAGTGAGGTAATGCCACATACAATATATCATGAGATCTCTTGCTTTGTTAAGATACGTGATTCTACCTGTGACAGCTTTGAGCTTCAGCTCTTAACTGTTCCACATTGCACTTTGAGGAGAAACTTTGAGGGTCTCCAGCCAGAATACCTGTTGACTTGATCATTTACATAAATGGGAAAACACACTTTATTGTACAGAGGGATCATTGCTTCTCTATCAAAAGGAATTAAGCTAATGTTTACATGCTTAAAATCACCCAAGATTAAGTTTATAAGAAGTTTATAAGAATGTAAGTAGATATCTGTTGCTATAACTCATTGATTACCCTTTTTTCCCTAAATGCAAAATTATGATCAAGTAATGCTGCAATAATATGTAGGTCCTGCAGGACTATGCAGTAAGAAAAATTACCAATATACTGTATGGTTCATTTATCCATGTGTTCTGTGGTTTATCAATTGTTATGTATTTTTGATACTAAATTTCCAATACATTTAAATGTGATATTAGTATTAATTGTTCACTGCATTTTAGATACTAAAATGCATAGCAACTCTCTTCTCCAGATTAGTTACAGATTAAATTAAGATTAGATTAACTGAGTCCTACTACCTGTCTTCAAACTATCAGTTTAGGACCCCCCCTGCTCCGCATTAGCATTCTCACCCCAGGAACTTTTGAGACAATACTCCTACAGTACGCCTACAGGGCTTTACCAAGTGGTTACCTTCCCGCTTAGCACAATACTGACTGAGTGCTGCCAGCTTAATTCACAGTTGTTCCTGTCACTAATCAATTAAGGCAATTGATTTTGGAGGATGGCTTTGTTGAAGTTAAACAGAAATGCTTTTGTACATTCAGCTTGAGATGTATCTCATACCTCTTAATCTCTACAAAAGAAGTCTGTTCCCTTTCTCCCATCTCACGAGGATGTAAGACAGCTTTTTTATTATTATTACTTTTTTTTTCTTAATTTCCATATAACTCTTTTGACACTTGTACAAACATATGCACTGGGGGATGTCCTCTCTAGTGCTAAATCGCAAGTTTCCCAAGACACATCATAATATAGAAGACATTCCTGCAGCCTCTAAAGAAACAAGATTTCATTTAAGATGCCTTCATCAGAAACCATTTGATTTCTAGTGGATTCTCATGTGTTATTCAGTGAAGGATCCAAATACTCCAGGAAATAGTTGGGCTATTATCTCTTCTTCTCTAGTCCATGACTCAGATTCTTGAACTACTGTGTACTTGTGCAGGAGGTAATCAAGCCTGTAGTTCCACCATATTAATGGTATATATGACAACAGATGAGAAGCTTCCTGTAGTCTGGAGATCTGACTGACATGATAGACCAATAAATATGTCAGAAATAGATGTAACTCAGTTTCAAGAGTTTTAATCACATCATCCATTGAAATTTTCTTTTCTGAAAATAAGATACATTCTTGACAACATGAATGATTGAAAATACTGAATGAAAAAATAGAAAGCCATTCAGCCAAAGAAAGAGATTTCAGTACCCGGACTTCAGAGGTCTAGAGGAGAATGGGGATAGTAAAATGAGATATAGAAAGAGATCAAGGAGAAGTGGCAGAATGAAAGCTATTGATACAGATGGCAATACTTAATGAAGCTATTTCATGTATCTCCAGTTGCTGGTCAAATGCATAGTGACTGGGAGACTGAAAATCACCTTTCTGCTGCCTATTCAAAAGGTACTCTACTTTTGTGCCTGTATGGCAGAAATAAAATGTATTTTTTCACATTCCTACTGCTTAATTAAGTACACCTGAAAAGTCCCTATTACAGCTTAAGAAACAGAATGTGGAAGACAGGTAACATTTCTGTTTGAAACAAAAAATTTGCCATCTCTGTTTCATAATGGTTGAGGTTTTAAAGAAGATATGTCTCAAGGTAGGCCGAAGATCAGCTCAGCTATGACCAGTGTTATGTTCCTATCAAGTTAAAAAACTGTGGACAATGTTACAGCATGGTTTAGAAACCAGTACAAGAAAGCTATAGTAATCCACAACAAATTGGGTAACTTGAGATGTAAAATTAAAATATCCATAATCTCTAATATGCATGAAATCTTGAATTCAGGTCTTCCCCTTGTACAACTGAAGATAGTGGAGATTTTGCTATTTATTGCATTATTATTAGCATAAGCACAACATTCTTTTCAGGAAACTAAAATCTTCTTAGGAGAAGTCCTTGACAATGTTAATCAGGGTCCTCAGCTGGCCCTATCTACAGCTTTGATTTTATCAACGTTTGCTTCAGCTACTTCAAAAAAAAAAAAAAGAAAAAAAAGTGAAGGCTGAGAATGGTTACAGTAGATAAAAATTCTGATGCCAAGTGGTGTAGCTTTGAACCAGAAACGAACTGATTGTTGGTAGCCAGGTGGAGTTTTCTTCCAGTTATATGTACTGGACAGATTGGAGAGCTGGGTGATCACCAACCACATGAAGTTCAACAAAAGCAAGTGCTGGGTCCTGCACCTGGGATAGGGCAGACCTGGCTTTATGTACAGACTGGGCAACAAGACGCTGGAGAGCAACCCCACAGAGAGGGATCTGGGGCTTGTGGTTGACAGCAAGTTGAACATGAGCCAGCAGTGTGCCCTGGCAGCCAGGAGGGCCAACCGTATCCTGGGATGCATCAAGCACAGCATTGCTAGTCAGTTGAGGGATGTGATTGTCCCGCTCTACTCTGCGCTGGTGCAGCCTCACCTTGAGTACTGTGTGCAGTTCTGAGCACCACAGTACAAAAAGGACATTAAACTGTTGGAGAGTGTCCAGAGGAGGGTGAAGAAGATGGTGAAGGGCCTAGAGGGGAAGACATATAAAGAGTAGCTGAGGTAACTTGCCCTGTTCAGCCTGGAGAAGAGGAAGCTGAGGGGGTCCTCATCATGTTCTACAACATCCTCGTGAGGGGGAGTGGAGACACAGGAGACCCATTCTTTGTAAATACCAGTAATAGGTCCCACAGGAATGGTGTTAAGCTGAGGCAGGGGAAGTAAGTTTAGGCTTGACATCAGGAAGAGGTTCTTCACCGAGAGGGTGGCTGCACACTAGAACAGGCTCCCCAGTGAAGTAGTCACTTCACCAAACCAGTCTGTATTTAAAAAGCAATTAGACTATGCACTGTCACATGGTCTAAACTTTTGGGTAGACCTGTGCAGTGCCAGGAGCTGGACTTCTTGATGATCCTTATGGGTCCCTTCCATCTCAGGATATTCTATGATTCTATGATACTGAGTATTTTGTTGTTGTTGTTGTGTGGCAAAGCTAAAGAAAGAAGAATGGTAAAGTAAAAGAGGAATCAGAGCTTCAAATACTTTGGATGGTCAAGTGAACTTTTGATCTCATGTGCAACATGTACCAGGTGTTCCCACTTGGCAGGAGATCCAGATGCTCTCCAGAGGTCCTTTCCAACCTCAACCATTCTGTGGTTCTGTGATCTGTGTTAAAATGTTGGCTAAACCATTTTCATAGCAAATACACAATAAAATAATGTCACCCAGCACTGGAAACCAGGACAGAGAGCTTCATCATAAAATCCTTGATAAGTGGTGCAGTGTTACGTGAAGCTGAACACCCGTGAACATAGTACATACTGAACAGACTCAACACTATGATAACCTGCTGTTGCCCCCAGCCCACCCTACATTCCAAGCCCTCATCCCCACAACCATAAGTTTCTTCTTTTTTTTTGTTCTCCCTGTCTTTTGACAGGGAAATGTCAAAAGCCATAAAACTGACTGTTGAACCAGTAGGGCATCATAGAAGCTTGGACAGAGAACACTAGTGCTCAGCAAATATTTTGGCTCTTGGAGTTCCTTGGGGCACTTTGCTCAAGGATGCAGCTGCCACTTTTGATTTCTTAATCTTCGTTTTGCTGAGCGGGAGGGTAACTAAAATATAAGAACATACAATATATATATATTAAATATTTTATATATATATATATGTATATATATATATATTTACAAATCTGTGGACCAGATGGGCTTGCATATAAAGTGTAAGTTTAGTTACAAGTAATATAATACAGAAATGCAGAAAGCATTGCAGGTAGAGGGACTGCCAATGGCAAATCTGAAGCATTCAGCTGCAAATACCAGTTATAGAAACAGATGGATATAACTGCTAAATCAGAACCTGACATGATCTCAAGGTCAAAAACCTCACACTGAACACCCACATAGATGGCAAGGGTACAGACAAGTTTATAGGATACAGTTTCAGGTGTATCAGTGAAAAAAAAATTAATGCTTTTTTGAACTAGCATTCAAAAATGCTAGTTTAGAATATTAAGGCTAAACATTAAATAGCAACTTCCAGACCCTTGATACCTCATTAAAGAAACTGTGATTCCAACATAGCAGTTCACAAAAAATGATGCTACAGCGGATATAATCCAGTTCAGAAATACTCCAAATAGGAGTATTTCTGTAGGCCACTGTATCGTTCTGTCTAATAAGTGGAAGGCAAATGAAGGAAAAAAACATTTCTTCATTATTTTTTTTTCTCAGTTTGATCACAATATGATCACGAATGCCCTCACCACAGTCCAGTTTTCTCTTAAAATTAAAGTCTAACCAATGCTAGTAGGTCCCATAGAATATCAATGTACAGAAGCATGTAGAAAATATTTAATAACTACATAAGGCAATGGTTGTTTGCAAGGCTGGATCTCCATTCTGTTTCACAGAGGTAATAATCTTAGTTGGTAGGCATAATGCAAGCAGTACAAGAATCACAGAATTTTCTAGGTTGGAAGAGACCTCAAGATCACCCAGTCCAACCTCTGACCTAACACTAACAAGTTCTCCACTAAACCATATCACTAAGTTCAACAACTAAACGTCTTTTAAAGACCTCTGGGGATTGTGACTCCACCACTTCCCTGGGCAGCCCATTCCAATGCCTCACAACCCTCTCAGTAAAGAAGTTCTTCCTAAGATCCAACCTAAAACACCCCTGGCACAACTTTAGCCCATTCCCCCTCATCCTGTCAGCAGGCACATGGGAGAATAGACCAACCCCCACCTCGCTACGGCCTCCTTTAAGGTACTTATAAAGAGAGATAAGGTCGCCCTTGAACCTCCTTTTCTCCAGACTGAACAAGCCCAGCTCCCTCAGCCGCTCCTCGTAAGACTTGTTCTCCAGGTCCCTCACCAGCTTCCTCGCCCTTCTCTGCACCCGCTCAAGCACCTCGATGTCCTTCTTGCAGCGAGGGGCCCAAAACTGAACACAGTACTCGAGGTGCGGCCTCACCAGAGCTGAGTACAGGGGGACGATCACCTCCCTAGACCTGCTGGCCACACTGTTTCTTATGCAAGCCAGGATGCTGTTGGCCTTCTTGGCCACCTGAGCACACTGCTGGCTCATATTCAGCCGAC
Organism: Netta rufina; assembly: GCF_964035555.1. Classification (NCBI taxonomy): domain Eukaryota; kingdom Metazoa; phylum Chordata; class Aves; order Anseriformes; family Anatidae; genus Netta; species Netta rufina. The sequence goes on along the minus strand of NC_140125.1, from coordinate 49,498,536 downwards.
TATCCACCATCACTCCCAGGTCCTTCTCTGCCTGGCAGCTCTCCAACAACTCATCTCCCAGCCTGTAGCTCTGCTTGGGGTTATTGCACCCCAGGTGGAGGACCCAGCACTTGGCCTTGTTGATCTTCATGCAGTTGTCCTCAGCCCATCGGTGCAGCCTATCCAGATCCTCCTGCAGAGCCTTCCTACCATTGAGCAGATAAGTACAACACTGAAGAACCTTCCTACCCTTGAGCAGAAGTACAAGAAGAATGCATAAGCACAAGCAAGGTTTAATCACAGGGTTCAACATAGCTTGGAGTGGGGGAAAAATAAATACAATTTTTGGAAATCTACATAAAATTAATAGAATTTCAGGTCTTGTGATCAGGTATTCTCAAAAAAAAAAAAAAAAAAAGAGAGAGAGAGAAAATAAAACCTTGACAAAAAAAAAAAAAAAAAAAAAAACACATCTGAAATCCTCTTGGATTCAGAGTTGGCAGCCTCTGCCTCTGAAAAGGAGCCTGTGTGGACGTGCAGGTCTTAGCATCTCCAACAATAATCATCCAGAAAGCAACAGAAATGTGAAACCTTCACTGTAAAAAAAGCTGAGGACAATACTGTAAAGACTTTTTGGCAAAGCAATGCAAGAGATTGCACTGAGTTTTATTCTGCTTTTCTGTGAATAAGAATTAAATCTTTTGAATGAACTGCACATTATCTTGCCACAACCATTATTTTCTTTTTAAAGAAAAGAGAGAGAGAGAGAGAATTGTCTTCTGCCAAATTCAATGATCTTTTTCTTTCACAGAAGTTTGAATTTAGTACCATTGAAGCTATTTTTCTTTATAAAGAGAGAGCAGGGTAAGTATTGTATGGCTATTTTTAACCTTCTAGTATCAACAAAATTTATTAAACTATCTGTTCCATGTAATTAATTTCTGTAGATCAAGCTGTTCTAATAGGCCTGTTCTCCCTGTTTCCTTGCTGTGTGCACAGAACTCCCAATGACATTAATGAAACACAAGCATGTGATTTGAGAGAAGAATATGTCTCATGTCATTTTGAGCAGAAAGAGCTTGTCACAGAAACCATGTCGTGCAAACACTAAGCCTCACAGTAGTGGAAACTACTGTTTCTCAATCACATTTAAACAAAGCATTTTTTCACATGTGCCTCATAATTGGACTCTTTCTGTTAAAAAATAATCATACTGCATCTCTATTGCTGTGTTTCCACACAGGAAAGGTGTTTTTGAAGTGCTATTTTCCTATTTTTCCCTGTAGCATCAGTAATTGATTCATGCCAGCAATTGTTTGGGAGAACACAACATGCATAGTTTTGTTTAATAAACACAGAACATTTTTGACCCACAAATGTCACCTCCAGCTGATGGCATAAAGAAGCAAGTTCTGCATTTGCAGAAGAAAGTCCATCTATGCTGTCACCCATAAAAAAAAAAAAATACATTCCAAGGACACAGAGGTGTTCCCACCCTGCCCCCTGACACAGGGGAGACTGAAAATGTTATCGGCTTCAATTAACATGAAAGGGCCTTTAAAAAACAATAAAGTAATTAGACACGTTCATGAAAGATAATTATGTCATGTAAGGATGAGCATTCCCAGAAGTGCTTTTGGCTCCATTAGGAAAGAACATTTCTCCTCTCAAATGAATTTCACAGACATGCAAGGTGTGGGAAAATGGCACCGTTCTCATCAGTGTTAAAAGCATATGATACGAATGAGGTCTCCAGCATGGCACTGACAGCAATAAATTATCAACTGTGTGTTCTGTTTTCTGAAATGGACTCAATTTATCATTTTATTGAAAAGGTTCCATTATGCTAATGTCTTATAAATTCACTTTTGGCTGTTGCTCGAAGGTGAAGAGGGGATATCAATTTTTATATAGCAAGCTTGGGCAGTATTGCAGCAGTGAGCTGTCAAGGGTTAATAACCCTATCAGGAGATGCAATACACATATGAACAAACTTCCAAGGACTTTGTAATGGCAAATTTTTATAACACTACTGGAAGCAGAGTAACTAGAATACTTTTCTTAAGCATGGCTATTTTAAAGGAATTTTTGACAAAATTAGCAACAGTTAATTGGTGGGGTGAAAACTCTCCCTCTGTTCTCCAATTATAACCCATGAATTGACATTGGAGATTGTTTAGGAAGTATTGTTTCAAAGAAGGTCAAATTAAGGAACGCTATTATTGTTCTTGTCAATTTATCCAGATCGTAGACATGAAGGATAATCAGACAGGGGTGATTACTTACAAAAAGAAATACTCCTCTAAATATAACATTATATAATATGGAAACTTGCTTTCTTTTGGATACAAAACAGGTAAGTATTGAAAAAGGAGGAGAACTAGATTGAGATAGACAATTGGTTTGATCTCGTAGAACAGCTCTTTTCTGTCTGAGATGTGACTAGTATCCACAAAACCTCTTCCATGCTGTGCATCAAATACAGGGTATTGTTTCAGAAACATTATGATGTTATGAATAATTTTTAACTGGAAGCATTTTCTTTGGGACTTATATGCCCTTACGTTCAAACATAGTAATATAGCATTCACAAATAAAATACAGCAGCTAATCAAGAGGCAAAATTTATCATATATACAGATAGAATTTTAGTATGTATTAGCAGCTGAAAATGAGTAAGTGTAGCTAGATCACCACGACCATTATCTCCATTGGTCACCAATAAATATCATTCTGGATTTCAGAGCTCCAAACATGGATCACAGTTTGAGAATTTCTGCAATGCAACATTTGCCAATCAGTTTGGAAACTCATTAAAAACTTCATAGAAGTTCTCATTCAGTATAGAGCAAATATTTAGTGGGATTGATTTAAAATGAAATGTAATGTCACTGCACTATATAAAAAGAGTATATGAAGAGCTTATGGTCATACTCTTATCTTAGTACACACCTGTATTTTCCTACATCAGATGCACATACTTAAAATATGGTTACCTCTGAAAAGCATATTTTAACATTGTAATGACACATTCAGGCATAACGTATAAGCAATTTGTGTTAAATACATTATATCAATGTGATCACCAAAGGGATAAAGATGTGTATAGTTGTGCACAGGAAGCATCTAAGGGACAAAAGGTTGCAAAACAAAACAAAGAACCACATGATACTGCAAATGGGCAGAGCATCTTGCAGGTATGGAATACCCAGGAAGAGTAAGCAGTAAGGGATGTCCCTTTTGTTAAGTGAATAAATTGCATAAAAACATCAAGCATGTGCAGGAAAGATGGAGAGGAAGGAAAACAAGTCTACTTCTGTTCCAGAATCTCTTGACAAAGAGATTTCAGGCCTGATCATCTCAGTTTTGGTGATTACAAGGCACATAAGCCTCAGCTCCATGGTATTGTATACTGACAGAAAATTTAAGATATATGTTCTAACAGTTAAATTGTTTTGTATATGTAATGACTGCATGGTGCTAATTATTAACAATGTGCTGGAGATAACCAAAATGAGTAGTTAATGCATGGACTCTCTAAAGTTTTCTTTTAAAGTTTAAAATTTGCCTTATTTATCAGTCTTCTAAATACTCCATCACAGTGATTTCTGCTCAGTTTCAACTGAATTGTACATACAGTATACTCACCCAGTGTGTAATGAAGACAAATGCAGCCATGCTTCCCAGAAAGTATTTGTCAAAATCAGGACTAGTACATTATTGCTGAGTTAGTACTTTGTTCTGCTTTTCTAAAATAAGTAAATTAGTTCCTTTCCTTTTCAGGATATAGATTGATCCTCAAATTGATTTTGCATTTCATATTTAAAAGTTTGTAAAACAATGCATTTTAAAAACTCTGAATCAAATGTAGACCAAATCACAATATACAGCATAATGCATTTTCATTTCCATCAAAAGTGGCTTAATCGTAATAGAAAAGTAAACTCTAAGAGCACCAAATCTGAAAATACCATAGTAACCTAAATAGTTATTTAAAAGTGCCTACTGAAACAATATGCAATACGTTGGTTTTAATGAAATAATTTATTGCTTTTTCTTGTACAGCAATATGAATCTTATTCATATGAATGTCTGTCTAAAGAACTACACTAAGAACCATGTCACCACCTTTAAATGGTGCATTGATATTTCAAAATATTTAAGAAAGGTTGGTGGAAGTACTCTGATCACTTGTTTTTAGAATAAGATTTGGATAACTCTGGAAAAAAAAGGACCTAATTACACAATGCAAATTCAACAGTGCCCTCCTCAAACTATTGATTTACAATACCATGGATCTAAAGTACATTTAATTCATTAGATTATTTTATAATTAATCCATGAATGATTTGTACAAAGATGCCATGGGAAAAAATCTTTACACTGATTAATTTCCCACTTAAAAATGCAGCTAAATGAAAGCAGAGAAATGTGAGGAATATTTTTATTTTTTTCTAAAGGAAGAGTAAATTTGTAGACATTTAGTTTTCTGACACAGAAAAGCAAAATTAGGTCATGGGAAAGTAAGTTCATTGTTGTACTTGTCTTAGTTTTGTCTAGTTCAGTTGCTAAATGCTTACAGAGCTCCATGTCTGAGAGTATCAATACAGATGCTCTTGCAGTGCTGGAGGCCATTTTGGATGGATCAGCGCTCACATTTTGATGGCATTCTCAGAAAGAGGATAAGAAAAAGCTGCAATTGTACTTCTTATTCTAGGGGTATTCAGTCTAATGCCAATGGGGAGGTGGAGATGTACATTTTAGAAAAAAATGTTAAGTAATTTTAAAATACTTCAGGAGCTCATTTACTTCAAACAAACCAGACAAAAAAAAATTTATCCACTTAGGCTTTTTAATTAAAAGAATCATAATAAAAAATAGTATCAATTGCAGAGCACAGAAATGTCAATGTACTATCAACAGAATACTATTTTAAAAGTGTTTATATACTGTCAGCAATACCCTCGGTTATTTATTTATTTATTTATTTTTATTTCATCAGAGCTTTTCTTGGAAGTATGCAGAGTTCTTACTACCCAAACCCTAAGTTCTATATTTTCCTTCTAAAAGCTTCTGCCTGTGTCTTTCACATAATGGATTTTACATAGACCTGAAAACAGTTTATCACTTCATGTTTTTAAATAATAACAACACCGAGGTTTTGCTAATGACTTTTACCTGCCCTAACTTGTATTTGTATTATATGCAAGGACAACTGTTTTTAACCAATGTTAAGTTTTGGCAAAGCATTTTTCTAACTAGGTGGAAGAGAATCAATTGCTCTTTTTGCTAGAATTTACAGCTTGGCCCACCTAAGTCAATATATACCAGTAGCTTATTTACTCTTCTGTGAAAAAAGGAAACATAAAGGGACAGAGAAGAATTGCATGCAAGTATTTTTAAAAGGCTAGCTAAAGAACACCAGCATATGCTAGGGAACAGACCAGATAAGTGGTATTTACAAGTTGTAAAGAGAAAGAGCTGAATAATGACAAGCACATTTAATGGATCCAGACAAAATAATAAAGCCGTTTATAATGGAATAACGCAGGAATTAAGTAGATAACAACATCAGTATAAGTTTACAGAAAACAAATGTTGTCAGACTAATTTGTTTTTGTTTGTTTGTTTGTTTGTTTTTGAGGTCAAAAGTTTGCTTGACATAAATAAATAAATAAATAAATAAATAAATAAATAAATAAAAAAAATGCCTGTATTTATTTTTAAATGGTCAAATATGGAGAATTCATTATAAGCCAGGATAATTTGCATCAGTGGTTAATTTCCTGGCAACTTAAAATACATGTGTGTTATTTATATTAAGCGGCTTTCAGTTTCAGAGAAAGCTTAAACCAACAAATGTCTTCTAAGATCAAAGATTTCCCGGCCATCAGATCTTCACTCCCATGCACGTCACATGATTATACCATGTAATAAGGACCTGCCCTTTTGTATTTTTCTTGTGACTCTTCCCTTGAACCATTTAACAGGGTTTTTTTTTCAGCAGCTTTCCTGAAGTTTACACATCAAAACGGTGCATTGTATTCCAGTTGTAGCAATTCAAGTGCCAGAAGCAGAGGTAAAGCATACTTCCCACTCCACCCAGAGTTTCCTGTTTATACACCCAAACATCACATTTGTTTCTTGGACCCATGATCATGATGCATGCCTATATTCAGCTGATGAGCCCTTATGTTTTTCAGATTCAATGTTTCTCAGGCCTGTTCATTTATTTACAGACATGCAACTATTATGGATTTTTTTTAATTTTTACTCATATCTTGTTTATCAAAGCACTGTGTCTGAGATATAGGGCAGATTCTAAATTAGGTGAGGGTGAAGTAGGATGAAAGTCCTGTCCTGAGATTTTTTTGCATGCTTGTTAGAAATCATGCAAGGTTTTATTCAGCAGACGGAAAAAAAAAAAGCACTGCTATTACCTTTGTCTGAAAAGAGAGAAAGCATGGAAATCCTTGATTATTTATATCCATTTTTATATTATTTTCAGCCTGTTAAGGACTGTCAAGCTTCTGAATTTCTCATAGACAAACGTGTTTTGTACATTAAAAATACAATATTTATAAGATGGTTCTCCAGGCAAATCAAGGTTTGCTTTCATTACTCACCACTAAGGTGAGGTGTGAGCAGGGAAGAGGATGTCCTGTTGTGTTCTCAGATAATGACCCTTATCTGAGACAGTATGCCAGGCTATAAGGGCTTTTGTCTGATCAAATGCAGCAGTTTATAGTACATAAGTGCCTATAGTACATAAGTGTACTTACATAATAGCAGTACAATATAATAAGAATTCTCTCTCCTGGATTCTGATACAGTTCTACAATTTGAACTCCATGTATTCAAATACCTGAAAAATACTATTTTTTTCACACAAAAGCTGAAAAAAAAAGCTTCTAAGAGAAGCTTTTATTATGCAAAAGTTATGCAAGAAACTTTGTCTTTGTAATTCAAAGGTGGGCAAAATAAAACAAAAGCAAGGCAAGGGTTATAGTGTCAGAATCCCGTGGTAACAAACATGAATACCTTAGACTTCTGAAATAGATGTGGCCTCTTACCAGTTACTGCTACAAGTAAATAATAGTTGTGTAGCTTGTTAGACTAAATAATAATCAATTAATCAATCCTTTGCCTCTAAACTGTAGGTTTAAATTTGCCCTCCATTCATTGTGTGTGATCTATCACACACAGAAAAAGATAATGCTTGGTTTTACTGGATAGGTTTCTATTTTAGGTAAATCACTGCAACAGCCATCCACCTTCTAAAAGAATAGCTTTATAAGTATCACTGAAAGTGGCAGTGGGGGCATATGCAGCCCTCAGCCACTCATTTCCAAGACTGTTACTCATCACAGTTGTGTCAAGACAAACATTTGCTACACAGTAAAGTTGACTGAAAAACTTGTGATTTATTTATTTTTTTTCTTTATGGATCATTTTAAACCTAGACTAGTCCTTATCTCAATTAATTTTATGACTACAAACTAACCCACGCCAAGTCCTAATAACAACAAAACCATAAAAATCCTCCATATTGAACAAAAGTGGTAGAGCAGAGCAAAGGCAAGGCCAAGTATTCATTGTGAGTGTCATAACAAGCCAAGGAGAAGGTAACAGGCCTTTAAAAAATACTTGTTACTAACATCCTTCCAGGCACAACTGTCAGTCATTATAGGTGGCTCTTCTTTTTCTTTTCTTTTCTTTTTTTTTTTTTTTTCCCCAGTATCACAAAAAAAAAAAATCTGTTTAACTTAATCAGAGGTAAAACTAGTCCACATATACTCTACAAATTATTTTTTTTTCCCACAGCTGTCATTCTGCTATGAAAATATTTGCTGCAACAGAAGATGCCATCAGTTGGAACTTCTCTTCACCAAATTTGTAAAGTCCAGGAAAAATGTACTACATTAGCAAATTTTAAAATGCCTTACACCTATATAAAATATTCTGTAAAGTCAAGCATAATTATTAAGTCCATGTAAATATAATGTACTTTAGTGAAAAAATAAATAAGAAGTAGCATTAAGAATCTCACACATTTGCCTTGACTTAGATGGTAGGCCCAGCCTGAAACTCTGTCCACAGCTTACCAGATTTAAATTGGAATGCACCCCTTTTATCTCATTATTCATGCAGAATGTGAGATATGGATCATTAAGCCGGGCACTAATTTGTTCGTAAACTGCATTCATTCATCATTACTTGGCAGTGAGAGGCTGATCAAGTCAGTTGTGGAGCACTTCTCTGACCCTCCCATGAATTGTATATTTTCTGCATGAGTTACTTAAAAAATTCTCTAAAAATTATTTTAATAGTTTTAGCAGCTGTTATGTTAAGCATGACTATTTTTGTGTCGAGTTTAGTCACAGAGGTATCTCTGTGTCATATTTACAGATTATCTTCACTTCTCTGGACCTATATGTTTGGTATTATCTTCCACATCACGTATATGGGGTATTTTGTATATTGTTCTTTCCAAAAAGACATCTTTGATGGACTACTACCACAAATCACCAGAGCCTAGTATTCCATAGAACGATGTTTCTTCATTGGGGACAACACATTTTTCAGTAAGTGTTAGTCAGACTGTGTGTGTAGGAGGGCGTTACTCTGGGAAGATCGAAGTAGTAGCTAGGATATTCTTATATTTCCTTCTGACTGGGACACATCTCTCCAAAACCATTTTAAATATTACAGCACAATCCATTTATGACACTTAACTTGTGCCTCAGATGATTGCTCACAATGAAGAAAAAATATGCTTTATAATAATTTGGTGGGCGAAGAACTATTCAAATCCACAGTATGAATCATCATCATATTTTGTGCCAGCTATGTTTTTATAAATAGGAAGCCCATTGTATAGAAATATTTTTTATAAAGTGTACGGGAATGAAAACATTACAACAGATTGGGAATTAAACACATTTCCAATGTAAAAGTTGCCCAGTATTCTAGTTACAGAAACTTCTGTTATGGAAATTTTAGAGGGACTATTTTTTGCTTGCTCATAGACCTCTTTTTTGTTTTTGTTTGTGTGTGTGTGTGGTTTTTTTTTTTTCTTCCAGCTTATTTGTAAAAATATTAGCATATTACAAGTTAGAGACAGGAACACAAGAATTCACTGAGTTTATCCACTAAGCAAAATTATTTTGCTAGAAGAAGCATCAGATGCTTATCACCTCTTAATATAACTGCATTAAAAAAAAAAAAAAAAAAAAAAAAGCTAAAAGAAACCATATGTTATGCTTTTTCCTCTGTAGTATACAAGTGTTCACACTGAGAAGAAACTTACAAATTTGGGTCTGTGTATTGAAAAGTACCAAAGTGCTGATTTACCTGATTTTTCAGAGGGAAGAGAAATGCTGGGCTTTGTAGTATCCAGAATAACAGCCAACCCTGCAGACAGTGATGGGAGGATGCTAGAACTGAGATCTACGCGAGTTAGACTTTCGGATTCTCTTTCCAAGGTTTTTAGAATGCCTCCAGCATGCTTATTTTCTGCTTCATCATTCTTCTGACTGCTCTTCTGTGGACTCTGAACAATATGAACGATACTCTGCTGGGTCAGGTCACAATTCTGCAACACAAAACCAAAACCCCAATAATTAATAAAATAAACAATTGTGGCTTAGGGACAAAATCCCTCTATCTCCGACTTGTTATTTGTTAAATGGTCTCTAAGCCTTTTTGTGTAGAATTTCAGTGAGCAGTAATGGAGTTTAAAGGAAAGTGACAAGTGTAAATTGCTAGAATTAGGATCACTTGCGTTGGCAAAAGGGTCACAACACTTACAAAAATTCTAAACATTTAACAAGGAAATGGTGGACCAGAGCCAACAGCTCTAAATAAGTCTGGTTTATTGGCACAAAGCAAAAACTCCAGAGAGAACGCTATTAAATCATGCGCTAAGTGTATTCAACACATAGAACGCATTTGTACAGATAATGTTCATACAAAGTCTTCATATAGTAATTTAGGGTCAATTTGACAATCACAAAGAGTTCATGACCAAGCTTCTCCAAAGTGTCTTTGTAAACAGAAACAGGGATGATGATACTGCTGATGAAAACCGATACCTATTTCTTCTCTTTAATGTAATTTTCAATCTAAGTCTGTGTTTAGATGTCTTGTTTGCTCCTGTCTTTTCTGGTAAAATCACAAGATCAATAAATATTAGCCCAACTGGCCATATGCACAAGTGCTTCTTCCTTCTCAGTTCTCATCAGAGAGAGACTTATGGGGAGGGACTATATCAGGGAATTCACTATATCAGGGAATATAGTGATAGGACAGGGAGTAATGCCTTTAAACTAAATAAAAATAAAAATAAAATAAAATGTAGGTTTCTATTAGATATAAGTAAAAAATTCTTTACTCAGATAGTGGTGAGACACTGGAAGAGGTTGCCCAGAAAAGCTGTGGATGTGTTCAAGATCAGGCTGGATGGGGCTCTGAGCAACCTGGTCTAGCGGGAGGTGTCCTTACCCGTGGAAGGGGGTTGGAATGAGGGGGTTGGGTCCCTTCCCACCCAAACCATTCCATGCTTCTACGATTCTGGCTCTTAGTCAGTCCTTAGAGATCTTATGTCTTAGAAAAAAGCAAGCTGAATATGGATCCTATGAAAGGTTTATTTATGATAAGTCAGGATAGAAGTCACATTTGGCTTGGTGTTTTCCAAACACGGAATAGGAATGCAAAATGTTACTTTAGAACTAGCAATTGCAGAGCTTTCAGTTGACCTATAATTAATGAGGGGCTTTCAAGAAGGACTTGCATTGATCCTTCCACAGCACATCTTGCAGCAAAAATTATTCTATTTTGGGTGATACCTCCTGGTGATCCAAACCTAATTTTCCACTGTGATGAGTGAACCACATATAAATGTCAACCTACACAGAAATAAGCTTGAAATTCCCTCAAGAAAATACATTTCTAACTGTTCTCAGCATCATTAGGTTGGTGATTTCTACAATGAAACATCAAGAAAGATAGCAGAATTTTGGAGGAACAGAAAGAAAAAAATTGAAGCATTTGTCTACATATCTAGAAAATAATTTTGATTCTTTGTAATAGTTTGTATTTGCAATTATTACATTCACATTTAATTGCAAAAGATTCCTCTACAGACATTTTAGTGCTGTTTATAGCTTTCTGTCCCACTTTCTCTTCCATCACTTTTTATCTCCTAGTCTCATAATTTCTGTTTACTGGTTTTATTTCACACGGTCTAGTATGTTATTACTCCATGCTTCCCTCTCCACTTCTTCATTCTTATGTAATACAGTTCTAAAAGGTGAAAATCTGTTTTTTTAACTTGAATTTTCAATACCATACTCTTCCCTTAGTGAAGTAGTAATCAGCCAGTAGAGATTTTTCAGAGCAAGGACTCTGCAGATAATATTCAAGTAAAGTAGCTGTTAGATTTAAATATTATGTTGACATTAAAGGTCTCCTTTATGTACAACTTGTTGTCTCTAACATTTTCATAATATCCACTTAAGATATATCCACTTAGATTTATTTTATCACAAAATTTATTTCATTTATTAACACAAAATCAAAACTCCATTGTCACTCTAAAACTTCTCCAACACAGAATACTGCAGAATATTAGAGTATGGAAATTAATAACCTATGATAAATTAATAATTAAATTAATAACCTAAGAGAATGAGGAGCTCCAAAGTAGTTTGTTCAGTTACAGCTGGAAATACAAAGGGAAATAGGTATATATAAAAACTTGCAACCTTGAAAACCCCTTATCAACTATCAGTCAGTCAAACCATGTTCTAATGAGTATATTTTCTGGCAGTTTAGCTTGCTTAAGCAAAGCCTGTCCTGCCTTTTTCTACTTTTTCTCATTGTCTTTCTTAGTGAGAGAGATCAGAATAAGAATATCACCAAACAGTTGCCAGACATAGGGTGATTAATGTTTTATGGCAGACTACATTTCATGGACAGCAGATGGGCCAGGTCCACAGAATTCAAGCTACCTCTGTAAGTTTTTAGATTTTGCCTTAGGTTACTAATACAACACAAATCTAAGGTATAATTGTTTATGTCAATGTCACTTCCATTTTCTTCATGTATTTGTTTTATGCCTCAGGAAACATTTTTTCTGAGAATACCTATTATTAATCATTCCAGAGATATTGCCTTAGTTGTTGATCCAAATTAATGCCTGCAATCCATACTCTGAAGAAAAATACTGTGAGCATACATATATTGCAGATTATGAATTATCTACTTCCATAAGACCAAAGGGAGAAGATCCAGAAGTAATGAAACCCAGTATTAAGGACTGCTTCTTTGCAGAGGGAGGTTTTTGTCCAGCTTGGACAAATGAATTCATAACAGAGGAAAATGAAACTTTTTTTCATCCAAACTATTTTGCTTTCATACTCTTTCTGACTTCTCAAGTTGAATTTCACAAGGCTAAATCAGGACACCCTGAGTGAATAACAAGATATTCTTTGGTGCTGCCAGCTGTGGGCTGATTGTAAAGCCATGGGGGAATACTGAGCTAACTCATGAAAAGGGAAGAGGCGACTGTGTTTCAGTAACCCTGAAATCGTCTGGTTCTGACAGATTTCTGCTTGACATCTTTCTGACAACATTTTTTGATAGTAATATCAATGCCAAAGGAACTATTCTCAATTGAAAAAATACACAGCCCACTAGAGAAGTCATATTACCTTTTCTGAAGTACAATGCATTTTAATGTTGAAATCTTTAATTTGAAGAAATACTAGACAAGAAAATATTTTTAATTTGAAGGTGGATTTGAATTTTAAAAGGCAAATTTCTTCCGGAATTTTGTCCTGAAAATGATATTGAAATATTTTCATTTCATGTTAACCACTAGCGTTTTTAGTTTTGTTTTGTTTTTCCAGTGGAAGATAAACTGAAAAAAAACAACAGTTCTTCAAGCTCCACTACCTAAAATCCAGTTAAAACTCTTCCTGTTATCTGAGGAGCAACCTCCTTGCCCATGAATCCCTGGGCCTGTAGAGTGGAATCAACAAGTTTGCCTAATTCCTGCCTATTTAGATTTAGCAGATAGACTGCCTGATGTTACTCAGCAAGAGATTCACACAAGGCAAATGCTCAAGAAAACTTATTTTAAACTCAAAGGAAAGATCAACAGGAATCAAAATGCTGGCTTTCCAGGTAGGGTTTATCTTAATAGTGCTGCGTTTCAGTATCAGCTGAGAAGGTACGGGGAACATTTTTGTCTAATTAAACTGCAGAATGAATAAAATACTAAAAAAAAAGCTCTCTAGAGTGCTGATAGCACAACATACCTCTTCAAAGCAATAGGACCGATGTAAAAGTGCAGGGGACAAGACAACTTTATTGGAAAAATCTTTTCCCATGGATAGTGTAAAGAGACATTAAATGTGACCTTCTAAACATGAAAAAAAAAAAATGCATAATGCACATGAAGTTCCTAGAAGACAGAAAAATAAACCTACCAGACCTCACTGTATTGTTGCTGTAACCCTCTCACAACCCAAAGACAAAGAACAAGTCTCAAAGGCAGCAGATATGGAAAGGAAATCTGTGGGAAGGATAAAAATACAATTTATATCCCCCAACCTCAGATCAAATGACTCAAATCTGATGAAAGCAACTGAAAAAAAAAAAAAATATATATATATATATATATTACGTAGGGAGCAAAAGCCTAAATATTAATGCATTTCAAAATTGAGATTATGCAAAAAAAAATATAGATAGATTTAATATTCACAATCTTTTGAGCCATGATGGCCTAAGAAATAGGAAGCAAAAATTGCAAGAAGACTTAACATCTTTTATTTAACTAGTTGATAAAGGAATAAAAACTAAACAAGCTTTTGGGCTCAGAGAACCTTACAGCAGGTCACAGCAAGGGGAAACATGAAGGGAAAAATAATGACTCTATTAAAATAATGTAGCAAATCAACACCCTAATCTGATATTGCCATCTATTTGTGTGAATTCTGTCTGCTGAGTAGCAGTGAACTGAGTATTGCTCCACATGGAGTGGGTGAAAAAAGCCAGTGCACCACTGGGCCTAAATCACACAGACCACTTAGTGTTTAAATTCCAGCAATCTGAAACTACTTGCTATTTTATGATGCTATGGAATATATCTGTAATTGACTTGAGTTCACCTTTTAAATGTTTTCAGAGTTATACTTCACTGTACTTGTTTAGTATTTATAATATTGTGGGTGCTAAACAACGCTTCAAAATAGAAGGAAAAATAGATGTATTGCTCAAAGTACCACATATTCAAATAAATGTAATGAAAAGGCAGAAAACCCTTCACTCAGCAGAATCATAGAATCATAGAATATCCAAGTTGGAAGGGACCCACAAGGATCATCAAGATCAACTCCTGGGTTTCCAAAGGACCACCACCCCCCAAAAAAAATAAAAAATTATCATATTTAGTGACTGATAAAGTGACCCACACTGATGAAGTATAATGCCTTCAGAATTGTGCTAATTTGACACTGTAAAGACTCTGAAACTTTCATCCTAAAACACAGACATAACAGCATTAAAAATAAAATAAAATAAAATAAAATAAAATAAAATAAAATAAAATAAAATAAAATAAAATAAAATAAAATAAATAAAATACTTCTCATTTAGAAAGACCTAATCCGATGTTAAGGTACTATAATTAAGATACAGAATCTGCTTCTTACTGTTTGAGAATGATGAAGGCAAGATAATTATTTTTGCATAACCAAATTAAGTTTAGTGGAATTCAGGAAAATGCTCCTGTGTAACAAATCGGGGCCATCCTATTACCTTCCTTCCAGAAAAATTCAAGTTCTGTAAAGTTGTCACAGTCCTGATTGTGCTTACCAACTGATAATTCAGGATTAGTGCAAACTGCAAGCATAGGAGCAATACTGACATATATTGGTTTCTCTCTCATGTTTTCTCTTCCCTGAGACTGAACTTTCTGAAGACCTCTGTGAAGACTGTTTCTCTCACATCTGCAAGTGCCAGGTGAATGGAAGAAACTCCATCTAGACTTTGTGAGGAGAGAAGATGGACCTAAGTCCCGAGGCATTCACTTAAAACCATAAATTATATCATTGTTTTGAATATCAATGTGGAAAATTCCTCTTCTTGAAGCTTGCTTCTTAGCTTCTCTCAGGTACTTTTGTATGTAGTGTTACACAAAAAAGGGTTACTTCATACACATTTAAAATAAGTTGCATTATTTTAGCGAACATAACAATGCAAGTTGGACAACAGGGAATAGACAGGGAGATAGTGATTTAATACAGCTCCCCCAGCTAATTGCCCCTCTGTGTAGCAGGAAGCGTTGATTGGACTTTATAAAACATAAAATCCTTTGATTGACAGCATAAAATAATAGGTCATATACTACAAAGTTTCTGTTCTGAATGACTCTTTGAAGGGAAGTGAAGATCTTAAAATTTTATACTGACTAGTTCCTTAATGAGTTAATCATTTGCCAGAAATATTTAACCCATCATTCTTAAACTTCCTCAAACTAAATTTAAAGTTGAATTCCCTCTCTCTTTTGACTTAAGGATCACTTTATGTTTCATTTCTATCTTTCTCATATTATAAGACACAAAATTTAATGTTAATGTTGTGACTCAATGGAAGGAACACAGACATAATTCTAGTTAGCAACTTTGCAGGATTATTATATTTTGTACATAACATAGGACCTTCACAGTGCTGTACCACTGTTTGCAAAGGGCATTACTAATACCACGACATTATTAATGCTGCAACTATTCTTGAATATAGACCTTCTAGCACAAATTCCCAAATGAAAAAATAATGCTTAAACTAAGTAAAAATATTTTATAGGCAACATTTCAGACAGTTTGCAACATTAAAAATATGCACTAAGTTTACTGTAACTACCTTTAAAGTTCCCGTTAATGATCTGTAAAAGGCATAGAAGGTGGCCAAACTTTTTCATGTTATGTTTAGGAAGCTGTTAGTATCTCAACAGTGACATTAAAAACATATCACACTGATACAAAACAGAAAAGAAAAACAGTAAAATGAACACTAAATTCAGGTGACACTTTTCTCCTCAGTAAAGTAACAATTTTTTTTTTTGTTCTAGTAATTTCATGTACTGTGTGCTAAAAACAGCAGGTAAAACTGCAGTGTATTTTAATATCTGTATAGAAAGTAACTGATCAATGAAAAGTTTATGATACTACATTAAAAATGAATACATTCAAGTTTTTGTGACTGTTTGCTTTCCTCATAAATGCAGTTGATTGAACATCATTATATATTACATTTAGCAGTGAACTACCTTACAGAACTTAGACTCTGTAAAGGTGTCATCTTCATATGTTACCTACATGTAAATATTAAAATAGGAAGGCTCATTATTTACAAGGCTTGGACAATCTTTTCCATCGCCCTAATTTCTTGTCAGGCCACACCAAAAAAAGAAGAATTAACAAGTGTATATTGTAAAATGCTTTCATTAATTACATTTTGGACACTTTTTTTCTGGGTTAAATGATGGCAATAGGTACTTAGTTCAGAAAAAAATAAAATAATAATCATAACCCAGCACAACTAGCAGACTGCAGGATGCAGAATAGACTCAAGACTGTGGACTACATGTTTGAATAATGTAAATTTTAATTCTTAACTCCTCTTCCCTTTAAATCATTTTAACTTTTCACAAGCTGTCAGCCAGGTAGAAGCTGCCAATCTAGCAACACTTTTCTGTTTTCAGTTGGCATGTACATTAAGGAAAGCATTAGTGAGCTTGCAAGGTATAAGCATAAAAGTGGTCTCACACTGACACCTAATCATGGGAGGCCAAATTATCCAAGACATAAATGAGACATAAATCGTGTCTGAAAAAGTACAGAGTCACTTACTCTGAAAATCTTCTAGAGAGCTCAGTTGTCCCTCACACTGAACTGGAGACTTTTGTGGCAGCTATTGGGCTACACAAAGGAATTTGGGAAATTTCCTTCTCCAAAGTGCACTGAAAAAATTAATATATATAGTTATGACTGTACGGTGGAAAGTAAAATTTCATATGAATTTATTGCCTACGTTTAATAAGCTATAAAGATGTATTTCAATTACTTCAACTAGTCATTCACAGCCATCTTTCTCATGTTTTATGGCCAGTGTCTGGTATTCATTGTAACCAAAGAGCACTTGAGTCTTCTACTTATCCCCGTGTATACAACTCTTCATCAGTTAGAGCTATGGGATCAGCCATAAATAAAGCCCAGTGGACATCCTGTGCAGGTTTACTTCGTAACTTTTTAACCCACTAGTATAACCATGCACAAGAAATCAAATATTTTCCAGAGCTTTCCCTGATTTTACCAGAAGGCTTGGTTTTAGTCCTAATGTTACTATGGCAGGTGAGAATGGTCCTAGAGTTGACTTCTAGCAGATATCCTGCCTATTAAGCAGGATAAACAAATCTGCTGGACATTGCTAGAAAATCTATGGAGTGCAAAAAGTCTAGCAGAACAGCTGACAGCTAACTGGATTTTACTTTATGGTAGAAGAGGCTGGGAATAGAAGTATAATTTGGTATGTTACAAAATTGTTATCTTATATATTCTTCACCATTTCAAGCTGTAAGAAATATGCCGTATTAGAAACTGCTTGTATGTAACAAGTTGATCCCTTGAAGAACACCAACTAACACAAACAACAATAAGCACAACAATAAACACAGAAGACAAGATGAATACTAAAAAGATATAAAGAATTAAAATTGCTGTAAAATGAGATTTTTTTTTGTTTTACTTTTAAGCAATCTGCATGTTTTTGTTTTGTTTTTTAAAAAAAGGACTAGCATAAATGGAAAATATGAAACGTGTGAATCCAGACTCATTCTGTTAAATAACCAACCTGTATATTAAGTTTGCCACTGTAAAAGGGAGGTTAGAAAGCCCTGTTGAGTCACAGGTGAAAGATGTTTTTGAACATCTGAACAAGAGAATAATGACCCATGAAAAAGATAAAACGTGCCTTAGGAGAGTGCTTTTATCCTTACCTTGAAAAAAAAAATAAATCTATTTCCCCTTGAGGCCATTCAATTTTAAGATAGAAATCTTCAGTGATATATCATCTGCTATGATAGGGAAGTTTAGTATCCAAATTATTAAGACAAACATGGTTCTTGAAAATTAATTTGAAGACATTTCATATCATTGCCATCTCTCTTCTGCATACATTCAGTTTGCAACATATCACATGCTTTTTATAGATATGTCACAGAGGAGTTCTAACTCTTACTTTGAACGTCCAAAAAATCTGCAATATTCAGATCTTTTCACGTGGATGAGAAATTTTTAAATTTGGATTCAGACCAAGATTCTGAATACACATGCAAGACAAACATAAATTTCTGAGCATTTTGGGGGAAGGGACATGTGCTGTGAAATTCAATTGTACCAAGGATGCAAAAATTCCTCAGGCTACATCTGTATCAGCAAGTAATGCAGGCCAGCAGAAAGAATCTGCTCTCTACAGCAAAACACTTGGTAATGAGCATCTGACCTACAGATGGGGAGGGAGGGAGAGGTAGGTTTTGGGGCAGGTTGTTTCTGGTTTTGTTTTAGTTTAGATAACCTCTGGTCTTACCTTATTGACTGTATGCTCTTTTGCAACTGGGATGCAGTAGGTCCTGAAATTCATCTGCCTGCTTAATTTCATTCAAAAGCCACCAAGTTAATTCACTTTCAGACTAAAACAGTAGTGTAAACACACCATAATTGCCTAATTCTGGGCTCCAACCAAAGGCATCAGCAGACCCATTTCATGTTATATGAGAGCAAGGTATTTCCATAATTAAAAAGTATTATTTTTTATTAAAATTGATGCACAAAACAACTGGTAAGTCACAGACTTTTGTGCAGTGATTTGCAGAACATTATATTTATTGAGGATTATAAATTGAGACTGAAGGAAACAAATAAAGGTACTGTATAATGACTAAATGAAGATTAGTAAATGTATTTTGCCTTCTGTGCAGAACAAAACCCTTCTGTGTTTGACCATTTTTTCTTACCAGGTGAAGATTTGACAGGTTTTACAGCAATTCTTAAGAATTTTTTTCTACTGATGTGTCTAGTAAAATCATCATAATAGTTTCTTGAGAGGTTCAGACCCGGTTTGCCTAGTTAGACCCACTAAAAATAGTTTTTAATATATGTATTATTTTTAAAACAATTGTCTTTTTAATGGTTGTGCTAAGAAAGCATATAAACTCCTGTGAATCTACCTTAGCAATGGGAATCAAGCCTTATAACACTGGACTTGGAAGCCATTTCTGTTCTACAGCACAGACAGAAATTTTAAAGCTGAAAAACAGGTAATTCAACCACAAAATAAAAGGAAAAAAAGAAGAGAGAGAGGGGAACTAGACAAAGCCATTGACTGCCACACTTCAATACGAAAAAGCATAGAGACTATCAGCAAGGCTTCTAGCTTTCTGTGAAAAGGACTGTCATGTCAGAACACAGCAAGCATCATCCCTGTCTTTTAGCACTCCTTTTATCATAGTGGATGGGTATTCCAATGGTGAGGTGCACATCTTTTTATTAATTACTGTTTCATGGTGTGAGAATACTTTGTGACTTCAGCCAGGGACCAGTGTAACAGTTCTAGAGCTTTCATCTCACTGAGAAGTAAGAGCCAACATTGTTCTTATCCCTGCAAGGATCAACACTGTAACTTGTGGTGCTAAGGCTACATTTTCAGCTTCCTAAAGCTCTTTGATCTCATCCAGTCTCAGCTGAGGTCGCTCTCAAAAAGTTACTGAGAACATTCATGCTAATGACAAGCACATTTCTATGTTTTTTGTTTTGCTTTGTTTTCTTCATTTGTCTTTATCCTCTACACCTTGAGTGGGAAAAGAGCTGAAGTGAATTCAGTGATATACCTGTTTAGAAGCACATAGCTAAGAGGGATGTGGAGCTTATAGTCACATTTTTATCAGCATGCACTCAAATGATGCTAGAGATGGATGGCTGCAATTAACAGGTTGTAAAACTGAAACCCTTACAAGAATAGGCTAAATTGTCTCCCTTGCTTCGAACAGGCTAACATTGGATTTTAAAACAGAAAAGATGCAGAGGAAAGAGGGATAGGTGGGTTTGCTTGGATAGGGAGGATAGGATAGGATAGGATCTGGGAGCTTTCCTGTGTTTCTACCAAGGGAAGGAATTTCTTTTATTCAACAATGAGATACTTGTGTAAGTTAAACAACAGGGATGGCAGGTAGATAGTTTTTATTCTGCAAATGTCGATAATACATTGCATATTTTATCTCTAAAATGCATGGAAAGATGTATTTTTAAATTCAGGTAAATGACTTAAACTAAGTTCACCTGGGTTCTAGTACTAGCTGTACTCCAGATGGTCTATACCTCTCAAGCTTTTGGGTAAATCTGTACCAGCAACAATTCCTCTACTTCAACTTTTTTTTTTTTCTTCTATTCCTGTAAATGCAAACTGCTTTAGGGCACTTGTACATTTTGAAAGAGGTTGAAGTCATCTGTGCCAACATTGCTAACAGGTCTAAGAGGACCTAGAGAGCCCAAGGTACAGGTTATCTGAAAACCATCTTGATCACTGTATAAACTGAGTTAATCTGGCACACAGAAAAAAAAAAAAAGAAAAAAAAAAAAAAAGATTTAGACAACTGGGAGATGATGACAATGCTTGTTGCACAAGTACCCTTGAGACTGTAATTCATTTACTGTCTGAAGGGGTCAAAGTTGTTTCTCCATTAAAGCATGATGCAAAGGCAAAAGCTTTCATCAATTTTTTGGAACCACGAAAACAAGTTCTATTTTGTTTGCATTTTAAAATATTAGAAACCCTTTTTATTGCTACTATTTCTAGATTTTATTCTGGCTGCATTATTTAACCTGGAACTCATTTTCTAACATTGAAAACTGTGGTATATGTGCTACTGTCAGTATTCATATTACTTAAATGAAGTAGGAGGGGTTGGTCCTGTTTGCTTGCATGGAGATGCTAAATCAGGAAGGCATCTGCACCCAACAAGCTTTTATCTCCCTATCACAACGTGTCTCCACTGACTGGCTGACCAGGGTTGGACTGAGTGCATAAGAATTTAGCATTAGATCCTGTTTTGTGGTGGTTCAGGAGGTTTATAGGATTATGATCTTAGACTTTTTTTTTTTTTTTTTTTTTTTTTTGAAAATGACAAAAAGGGCCATGAGAAATATGAGCCTATGATCCTAGCATGGACTTAGGAAGGAACACTGAAATGCCCCTCTGTAAAAAAAGAGCAAAACAGAATACAGCTAGCACCCAGAGCCAAACTGCTGCTCTTGCTGACTTTAGCTACTGCTGTGTGAATATGACTGGCTTGTAGAAATATAGGAAATAGACTCTTCTTACTTTAATAGCATGTACTGCTCTAAAAAGTATCAGATTAAAGCACTAATTGGCATTCTTGTTGTCAGTCAGTATAGAGACCCACATTTAATTGGTGCAAGCTAAACCACAGTCGTTCCCAGATGTGAACACTGGAAATGAAGTTTGAACCATATTAGCAACCTAATGGGAATAAACTTGGAAACCACCCCTTTTGACTTTAAGATACACAAAGGGCTTCACTGTCCTGTGTTGACAATGCATGAAATCCCTAATTCAGTTTGAGAGACGAAATGTGGTAGTTTAATATAGAAATAGAATTACCACTTGTGCTATAGTTTTCTTTACTATAAAACAACAAATCAATTTTGTGAGTTCGAAATAAATAGAGAACTCGTCATTGCGATTCATCTTGATTCTGGAAGAAAGAACCTATGCAATATTGGTTTATGACTGCAAATGGTGGAAGTGCCAAAGCTCCAGTGGTTGATCGCTCATTCACAGTACTGCGAAGTACCTCCAAGGATGTACCATGTACGGTACCTGTAGTGCAAATTCAGACTGCCCATGGCCCCTGGTTTCTGAATGCCCCTCACCAGAACCATTCTGGGGGAAGGCAGCCACCCAGGCAAAACAGACAAGTCCTTTGTCACCTTACTACATGCACTTCCAAGCTCTTGCCTGGCCAACGAGTCACATGTGGGATTTTAGGACCAGAGACTGCTGATCCTCATGCCATAGGCAGTCCCTTGACCACAGCTACACTTTGAGCACAGGCATGTACCTGCATCGGGTCTGCCTCCCTCCACACAAAATTATGCACACCCATCCTCCCAGCTAAGAGCTGGGACACCTCTACCATATATAACTCTCATGGAGAGTTATGCTAACAAGTGCTAGTTCAGAAGGTGGAGGAGCATGGGACATGGACACAGCCGAGTGGTCATTGTGAGCTTGGAAATTCAATTGTCTGTGATCATCTGAGCATACAGGTAAAACATTTACATTAATACCACTCTTTAAAAGGAGCATGTTCTGTAAAAATTAATGCAAAATTACAACTCACATGGCAAATCCTAGGTATTAATTAGGTATAACCTAATTGCATCTGACTTCATTTTCTTTATTAATTTGCCATAGTTTATATTCCTGTTGGAACTTTTCTACATAGAAAATTGTTGTTATTTTTCACCTTTAAAGATGCAGCCAAAGGGCACTCATAAAAACTGTAGAATTTTGCTCTGTAAATCTTTGTATCTAAAACACTTGCTTGTTTCTGTATGATCCTGAAAGATTATACAAATTCCATTATAGGGATTCATTGTTCCTAAAGATGAGACTATCATACTTGCAAAACTCTGCTGTCATTTTCTGACAGCAGTGACCAGTGACAATTCCCCCATTTTTAATAAGGAAAAAAAAAAAAAAAAAGGGGGGGGGGGGGGTAAAAAAAGCAAATAATAAATGAATAATAAATGGATAAATGTGTATTTCCCATATTATTTTCTAAAATCTTAACAAAAAATGCTGTTCAATGTTTGCATTAGTCTTAATATGTCAACATTTCAGAAGCTGTGGCACAATAGAGACATAGTGGGATTAGGAATCCTCTGCCAGAATCTCCCATCCAGGACATGTGCAAAACTAAAATGATTATCAAACAGACTCATCTTAGCTTGGCTCAGTACAAACACTGATGCACCAGATATACATAGAGTGCTGATATACTCACAAAGATAAAATGACACAATTTACTATTAAAAACTGACTTCTCATGATTAAAAAAATAATAATAAATAAATAATAGTAATAATAATTTCAATTGGTTCCCAACAAGCTGCAGAAATCAGCGAGTGATAGAGATGAAAACACAGTTACACATATTTAAGTTACACTTGAAGGTTTCTCTAAATGAATGAACATATGCAAATGTTTGAAGCCCAGGGGCAGCTGTTCCTTGCACTCAGGACATTTACATAGCTTTTCAAGCTAATATTTAATCTAGTATTCAGTAAAACATCATTAATTACTTTCATAAATTTCTAACATCCTGTGAGATGTTTTTTTTTCCTCTGAGCTGCAAAACAGTCTTCCAACACCTTCTCCTCATATTAAGTGCAACAATTTTCACTGTACAGAGATTTTAACTGTAAGAAAAAACAAACAAACAAAAACAAACAAACAAAAAAAAAACCAGAAAACATGTTATTGCTTAGTGTTGTTTTTTGTAATGTTAAAGAACACAGAAATATTATACTTTGGCAGAAATAATTTGGGGGCAGCAGGGAACAGGAGGATAATGCCACAGAGATCAATCAAAGAACTGCCATGCTTTGTAATAATAACTTGATGAGAAGAGAGGAACTTCCACACTGGATCACCTATATAGGTTTATCTAGCTCACTGTCAATGGCTTCAAGGGAAAATTATAAGTAACTGCTGAAGGCAGTTCCAGCAAAAAATGCCTATGGAAGATTTATTTATTTATTTTTACCTAGCTTCTGTAATGTTAGTGATGTTAGTGGGAAGATTCGTTCATCTTCTAGTTGTTTGAGATATTTTTATTATTCTTAGACAGATATATACTTTTATAACAACTCAAAACCTCTAGGAATCCTACTGCCTTGAGTCTTCTAATAGCTGTAACTATGTTTGTCCTTAAACCACACCAGTCATGCTATAAACTCCCTCTACATCATGCCCACAGAAACAGCCAAATAAAAAATTCTCATCTACATTCCCTTCACAACTGTTCTTCTATATATGTTTATCATGTCCCTTTACCATTTTTCTCCCTCATGCAAACAGTTCAAGTCTTTCAGGATCTCCTCTTATAGAAAAGTTTTCTGTGGTACCAATGATTGTTTACGGCTAACAAGTCCCACTGCAGACAGTATTCTGATCTGACCTCAAGCTCATCTGACCTACAAGATCATTGTAGTAGCCCTGCAATGTGCCAGAAAAAAAATCCCCAAAGTAGTAAGAAATATGGCAGCATATGCAATGCAAATGACTGAACAGTAAAACCATGGGGTGTAACATTAATGGATGATGCACCTCTGCTTCGTGGAATCCTCTTCTTGCATTTTATATTCATTTTCCCATTTTTTTAAATTAGACATAAAATCAAATCCCACATGACACAAGAATTCTACAAGAATGTTGCAGAAATACTTACATAAGTAATTTCTTTTATTGATTTGAACCCTTTGGGTCTATTTCATGGATTGAAAAAACTCCTAAATAGGGCAGCCTGCCCCGGCACCAGTCAAAGTAATTTAACACAAATCTATAGAAGAGGATTGATCTTACTGAGTTTATCTCTAATGTGGTTTACAAATACTGACTCTTAGTGTGTTAAGTTAGGCACTCTTTGCTCTGAAAGTTATTTTTATGCCTACTCTCATACCAGATGGGCATCCAAGTATTTCATAAAAGATGACAGAAAAATTACACATAAAGTTGGAGAGAGGCAGACTAATATCAAAACAGAAAAAGAAGGGGATAGAAGTAATGAGTTTGCCTGAACCAATCTCGTATTTCATGACCTCATCATGCAAAAGCTGCCTATCAGTTTTGCAATAAGTAATAAATATTAAAATGATTTTTTCATGTCTTAGCAAAAGCTTCAAATATAAATTGTTTTCACAAATGTTTTCTCCTGCAAGCAATGAATGGTTCTTCATCAATCTTTTATCAAAAGCAATCTTGTTCTGATTTCAGTCTTATAAGAAAATCTTCTCTCTCCCCTTTGTTGTTCTTTTACTTTTTTTTTTCCCTTTCTTGGTGGAAGTTACATGAATATCATTTTACACTTGACTGTAGATGCATCTCCATTGATTGGGAAATAAGAAGTAAATCTGAAGGATGTATTGTGACCCTGCAGAGCTCCAAATAACAGACAGATATGTAATGATTCCACTGTGCCTGATAGTTACAAAGAAGGAAAATGTGTGCATGTCCACACAAATGTGTTAATATTCCTTTTTCCAATAAATTTTTAATGCTTGTATGAAGGAGAGCTAAAAATAATCTGACTTTGATTGAGACCTTCCTGTTTGTGTTTGAAACTGATAAGACAGCAGTAATTGCAAATTTATCTGTTTTACTCAGGACACTGTAGAGACCTGAAAAAAAAAAAAAAAAAAAAAAAAAACACAAAAACAAAACAACAGATCATTTAATAAACTTTGTCCAACAAAAGACAAAGCTGTTTGTCTTTTGCTGCACATATATAAATGGAATTGAACGTAGATGAACATAAAACAGTGGTCACATACTTTAGTAGCAGCAAAGAGGGTCATACCTCCACATATCCAGAGTAAAAGAGCCAACATGCAGATGGCTAAACTCTATTATGTGAACTTTAATGTTACAAGAAAAGAATCTGGTTCTGAACTATATTTTTCATACTTCACATTATCAATTATCATTTTGATTATTTTGGTCTCTAAAATCTTTTTAAAAGCTTAAGTTATGAAGGAACTGCTGAACCATTTTTTTTTTGGTTGTTGTTGTCTTTTTCTCTCCCAAAAACACAATGAATGCAGCAAGCAAGCCAGCCTGTGCCATGTAGAGAAGAATGAATAAAGCCTGATTTCCTAAGGATTTTGTTTTCACATCCCACTGATCCTGCTTTAACAAATACGATTTCCCTGTGCTTTCCTGTGATGGATTTCTCCATCTGTTTGCAACACTGTCAGGTCACCACCACATCCAAAGATCTCGCTGCATTTCTCTGAACACCCTCACACATCCTCTGACCCCACCAGTTGGCAGAATACAGCGTGGTTGCCTCAGAGCTGCACAAACTGAGTGGCTGCTCCTGTTGCCAGGAAAAGTGGATGGCAGCTGAGGTCTGCCTGTCCTCTCCTCAGTGGGGACATTTACTTGTTTTTGTTTTTCTCCTTTGCTGAAATATGGATTTTCAGGAATATTGCACGGATTTTTTCATCCCTGAGATTCTTACTTACCCATCAAGTCTGGCTGATATTGCCCATCGGTTTAGAAAGTTAATATAAGACACAGATAGGTGGTTGATGGGTGTGCAAAAGTAGTGCAGTAACAAATAGCTTTCTTTCTTTACAAAACAAGACTAAAACTTATAGTCCAGTGACTGAGAACCTGTAAATTATCTTCAACAGTAGCTGAAGAGGAAACAGGAGGGTGTTCTGCTTTTTGAAAGGTATTTCTAGTCACTGATTGTGCTTTGCATTATACCAGCTGGGTGTCTTAATTTGTTATGTCAAGTGTTTTTAGTTCTTTAATTATGTCACCATGCTCCACAATGTGATGCCCTTATATATTTTTTTATGTGTCATACAATGTATAATTGCAGTTCCCTATGCTCCCTGTGACTTTCCCAAAACTGATATGGCATCTTATGTGGTAACCTATTATCAGTTAATGAATACTAAATAAACAAAACAAACTTAGAAGATTAAAGCATGCTAGGCCTCCTGATTTTAAAAACACAATAATCTAGCCCTTGTGCTCATGCATAATAAATGCAGTTCAGAAAATACAGAGCCAAATCTAGTAAATCCTTGAGCTACTAGACATTGCTTTATACTTACGGGATTTATGTAAACACCATGTGTGATGGAGAAGGGAACTGAAAGGAGGAGAGATATAGGTGGGAGCACATCAGAAATTCACAATATTCTCTAAGGGAATGTCAGCTTTAATACTTCTGCCCATGGAAACTGTAAGAGACTATTTTGAATGTCATACCTGGGCACAAGCCCTTCCTTGCGCTCAAACATAATCATGCCCACAGTATGTGGATGCATTCTTGTGTCGAGGACACATGGCTTTAGCCCAAGGATAAACTGATTTGTTCTGTATGCTTGTTTACGTACATGTCATAAGGCAACCCAAGAGCAGCTGTAGTCACCACACAGATGCATAGCACCATAAATTATGTTTGTTTTTACAGTAACATCAGCTGACTTAGCTGTTCTTCCTTATATGCATGCCTCTCTGGAGCCTGAAGTGGTCTCACAAAATCTAAATGCCTCCTGGGGCTAAATAGGATGTGTCCTGTTCCCAAGCCATACAGGAAAGTGAATCAAAGTAAAGCGTCAGACCAGATTTAGCTGGCATACATTCACCATCTACTAACACACACAGATATTGCTCTAGATCTTTTGATCATCTTCTAGGTGGCACAATCCAAATCCAATCTGGGGACATGAATGCTGTGTCTGTAGTACTGATGTCTGCAATCACTATTTCCTCCTGTTCCAGCACAATCTTTTTTTCTATTACTTGCCCAATGTTAGAGTGATTTAAGACTGGAATTAAGATTTCACCATAAGGGATCCTATCTGATTTTTTCATATCTTTGATTTTACCCTTGCAGTTTGCAACATTTATTTCATTTTTTTTCTTCTTTCTCCTAGACAAGAGTTATTGTCTCTCTATTTCATAGACAAACTCTGCAAAATATATTATTTTCATATTTTAAAATGAAATATTGTAAATAGAAAGATCTAATAAAAAGAATAAGAATTCTTCAATAGTTCAAGATATAACAATTTCTTTCAGCAAAAATAAGAAATCTTAATCGATCCAAATGCTGAATTATCAGTTTTCAGAAATAACAACCATAGCTGATTTGATTACAGAGGGAGGGTAAGGAGCCTGAATAACACCTAAGAAAGGGCTTTTCACTATAGTCTTCTTTTCCAGCCAAAGCTGGAAAAAAAGCATTTTGGAAAGTTGTTAGAAGCATTTCCAGTCTGACTTCTCTCTTAGGTATTGTCATGACCTTAGTCAGGTCTCTAGTTTCTTGAATGAGCAGACACTTAATTTTAATACATTATGCAATAGATGTTTGTCTGAGAAAAGAAAGACACACAACTGAATAAACATGTATTTATGTATCCTTCAGATCTTTAAATAGGTTTACTGTCTTCCTATTCACACAATTCTCCTTTAAATGTAGAGAATACAAAATCTAAAAATGAAGAACTAATTCTGGATAATTTTCTTACTAGAAGTTGGCATTGAAGACATCATATGCTCAATGATCAATTTTTCTCTCTCTCTCTCTTCCCCCCCCCCCCCAAGGAACAGAGCACTGAGTTCTTTTAAATAAGCAAAGTTTAAAGAATTATGAATACTAGTGTGTAAAAGAAAAGAAGATAGTATATTAAAAAATAGCAAAGAACAGCCAACTGGATCATAAATAGATGTCACAACAAATTGATAAAGATGTTAAGAAAAAAAAAACTCACAAAGATCAAAGAGTAGTTTCATAAGAAAAATGGAGTAAGAGATGAGAGATGAAAGATTTATCAGTGCAGTCCAAATAGGAAGTGAGTGGTTGAGGCAGACAGAAAGAGATGACTAAATGGAAGTCTAGAAAGTCCATAGGCATTGTGTTATAAAATCACTATTTTAGAAGGTCATGACAGCCTATTTATTTTGGGCACTCTGATGTGACAAACTGTCAAAAAATAATATTTTTCCTAAAAAAATAATAATTATGCCACAGAGACAGAGGGCAGAACTTGAGTCCCAGAAGATGCTCAGGCTGAGTGGCACATAGTGAGGAAGTACCCAGATTTCTGCCATGACACATCAACATCGTGGGTTTATGCCAATCTTCACCAATTGATTTTGGACCTAATACCTTCTCTTTATGATGTCCATAAAAACAGCATAGACATACCCAATCTAATCTTTATGTAAACATACAAAAATTCTGCTTCTCCTTTTTGGAAATGGCATTCCTAGTCTTTCTTAATTCACAGATTTCTTTCCCCAGTATTTTTTTATTTTGTATACGGTTCACTTGCCATTTCTTCTCTTCAGTGCTGGAGATCTGAATTTTGCAATCTTGCTTCCTTCTTGCAGTTCTAATACATAGCATCAAATGAAATTTGGATAACTCACTGACCTTAGATTTTCATTGTGGATTTGGATCTGTATTTTACACATCACAAAATTTGTTGGCATTCATATTTAAAGACCTAATGTGTTTCATGACCAAAAGACTAAAGCTAAAGAATTTGTCTGAGTGTAGCATTCATCAAGTTTTCCCCTCCATCTGAATTTCTCTCTCCTTTGTGGAGGAAGTGAACCACTTTCTTTATAATTTATGTTCTTTAGTTTTCCTTAGGTATGAAAACTGACTATCTTTTGCTTTGCATATTCCATTAGAGGATCCACAAAGAAGAATGTAACCTAATGTGGATAACTGCTGATGAAAACAAACCAGATACCTGCCTATCAAATTTACTGCAACTTAGACAATAAAAGTTATTAGGGTTAATAGTTGAAATATTTGTTTTAATGTAATCATATATAGAGGTATAAGTACCTAAAACTCTATGAACATTTCAAACACTCAATGTAACTCGAACATCAAACTGTTCAATTGACGGCTCAAGAAATACCAAGTAAATTTATAGCAGCAACTGTGAAATTTTCAGTTCCTGGACTAATTAACAGGTTCATCTCAGCTGTATTCAGCAATATATGGGTGACATATAGTATTTTGAATGTTAATATATTATTTCTCTCATTTATAATCAGACTGAATACAACATGAATACAACATGAATACCTGAATACAACATGAAGATACTAGATCAGAACATACTTCCCTTTATAATAAATTGTTATTACAAGAAACATTGGCAAATATGTCAGAAAGGGAATTTCAATTTTGCACTCCATTCAACTTTAAAACAGCGTTGGAAATGATTGTCCAAACGAGCATGTTTCTCTCTGAGACTGATATCATCACAAAACAGATGGAACAAATAAGGAAATCATTTTCATTTTCACATCTGTGTTCGAGTCCATAATAAGATAAATCACAGAATTTGAAGGAATAATTCATGTACTTGGTTTTGTTTGTTTTCTAAACCACTTGGAAAATCTAATTCATACATTATCTGTACACATTTTGTGTATTTTCTGCATATAAGCATACTTTATAGATACCTGATAGATATCTGATAGATACTTACCTCCAAATATTAGTCTGTAAAAGTGTATTCACTAAAAATTACCTTGGTGCCTCTTCTGATAATAAATTTGAAAACCCTTGTGCCCAAAGACAAATATGAAGAGATTTTCAGCTGCACACATTGGGAAATTAATTAGTAAATATTATACAGTGCATGTATTGTCATGAAGTAGCAAACTAGTGTGGATTGCAACTGGTTTGTGTGTTTTAGTAGATTTTTTTCAACAAAAGTTTATCAGAAGTTTTATGTGAAATGACACCACCACTTGGAAATAATAAAAAAGAAGTGGACAAAAAATGAAACAAGTAATGCTTAATATTCATGTAAAATAGTAATAAGGGATGCCAAAGATATAAAATGAAGTGTATTTTATGGGAGAAAGAATCAAGGTCTTCATAAGTATTTTGGAATAAAAAGGAATCCAAAGAGTGGCATAAGCCCACTTACAGAGAGAAAAAAAATATAATGAAAAAGAAATGCGCTTTTTTTTCTCTATTTGGAAAAGAGAAGAATGAAAAAGTTACTATATCATAAAAGGATGAGGATGCAATTTCCATCCTATTAGCATCTAAGCAGGATGTTGAAACACCTATAACAGTTTAAAATATCAAAAGACTTATATAGTCTAGGTTCAAGGATTCTAATGAAGCAGACAGTGAAAATCTCTGACTTCCTGATGCTAATTTGTGCATAACCATGAGAAAAAAACATCATTATTTGTAATGCTGAAAATGAGCAAGATAACCTGCTTGCTCCAGTACAAGACAGGTAACTGAATATCAATCCAGAGAAAAAGAAATTCAAAAAATTTACAAAGGATGTATTTTAATTTAAAGCTTTAAAAATAGACATACTATTCACGTGGATCAGCAAGACTTCACAGAAAAGCAAGTTTTCCCAAACAGAACATTTCTTTTTTTAACATTGAAATGAGCAGTTTGGCTGAATAACTCCTCTGCCAGCAATGCAAGCTGGCATTTACAAAGCTGCCTCTCCTCCTCACCCTCTGCCTGTTGCAGAGCATCATCCCAGCAGCTATTCCAGCACAGCCCTGGGATCAGGATGAAAGACCTAATCCACATCTGAAACAATACCTTTCCTCTCAGTGTTAAACTTTTCCTCACATCCTTCTCCAGTTCAATGACAGTTGCATAAACCTAATGAAAGGTTTGGAGCTGCAGGACAGAGCTAAGAATGTGAGACCAAAGGTGAAACGGCACATTCCTATGAGCTAACATTGCCAACAAAGCCTCAATTTCAGGGAACTACCACCTAACTCACAGCAGCAGAGCACTGTCATGAAGATTTGTTAGCAAATGGGGCTCTTCTAAGCAATTTTCCACAGTCACCAGCACTAGGTCTTATGCCTTGCAATTTTTTAATCAATAGTATGTCAGTAAACACACACTCTTATCTGATGACATTTCTGGATGACATCAAAGTTGAAAGAATGCTAAACTGTGTGAGGCAAGGTACCTAGATAGTACAAGCACAAAACAAACCTGCTGCAACTCAGTCCAATACAGCATTACACAAGTACGGATAAAACTGCCAGGCACTCCAGCAGAAGGAGGGAAAGCAACGATTCTGGAAAGAATTTGAAGGTCTCAGAGAACAGCAGTAGTCCTAGTGCGAAGCTGTGAATAAAGTCTTAACTGATCCATGAAAGTACAATAATCAGAGGTTAAAATATGGATAGAAATACAATTTTACTTCTGTATACAGTACTTGAGTAGATAGCAATGGGTAAAGCTTTAATCTCAATTATTTTTATATCAAAGTCTTGGAAGTATACAGGGGAGAAGTATAAAAATGATTCAAATGGTGGGAAAAATGACTTAAAAATTAAAACAAGAAAGAGAGCTCAATCAGCTGAACTCTTCAAAAGCAAACTGATATATGACTTGATTGCATAAAGTAGAAATGTCAAATACAGAACATGTTGAGAAGTCAATCAAGCCATGGAGCGTAACAAGGGAGAGACAAAGAAAACAAATGGTTCTTACATTAATTGGTTCCCTGTCTTAACAGTCACTCTGTAAGTACCTCAAAGTACCTCGAAGTTGGCAGCCAGACTGTAAAACTGAAGGGCTTATTTTAATCTTATTTACATTAGATTTACACCAGTATTTGCTTCAGTTGTTTCTATGGAATTGTCAGCACTGCTGAATACGTAGGAAACCAAA
Organism: Netta rufina; assembly: GCF_964035555.1. NCBI lineage: Eukaryota > Metazoa > Chordata > Aves > Anseriformes > Anatidae > Netta > Netta rufina. The sequence goes on along the minus strand of NC_140125.1, from coordinate 49,465,967 downwards.
TTTTCTAAATAGATTCATAGAAATTCCTGCTAAGCTGTTAAGAAGAAAAGGTACGAACACAATCAGAATTTGATGAACTGGTTTTCTTTTAGAAGGAAAGTTGCTTCTAAATATGTAATATAAGTGCACCTGTTATATATACATGAGCAACAAAAGCATTTGTAACTTTTTTCAATATTACATATCTTTCTTAACCACACCAAAAGCATTTTAATGTTTTATAATTTCCCATAATACTAGTAATTACCACAGGAAAAAAAAATAAATAGATGCAAGTCTCAATAAAAATGTCACAGTTTGAAGTTTTCTTTAGTCAGTGCTGCACAGCTGTGCTTTTCTAACTTCCTGATTGACAGTAATTACCATTATCATGATCTCTCAATATGACCAAACTGTTGCAATTTGGTTTGGTAATGCTAACAAACAAAATCTCACGAGACATAGCCCTACTCTTCTAAGTGATCAGCCCAACCTAATTTCAGAAGGAACCCTTACCCCCTCAGCCCACCCGTGCCCTCCTTTGCACTGTTACTGTCCTCTCTGGACTCTGTGCTAAGGACACATAATGAAAGAACCAGCTGAAAACAAACCTGACCAATGAACAGAGCTGTCTTGGCTGGATTCGTGTGTTACACCAGATCACAGAGGAGTTCTGCCTCGAGAGGTGAGCACTGCGGCACACGGCTAGGAGCAGGGAAAACAGCAGGGAAGTAGCATGAAGGGAATCGGCTGGGTCCGAGTGGCCATGACAAGCTACAGCTCAGCCAGGTCACGTAACTGTGATTTCTTCCCCATATGACATCCAGATTTCCCTTTCTCTCACTCAAGCAACCTGCCAAGCAAACTCTCACGAGTTTGTAAACAGGTCTGTCTTGCTTAGCTTCTAGTCATGGTAGCTATGGTTATCTGGTGACTACGCAGGAATCTTTTACCAACATCACTTTTACCAACAGCCTTATGTAGCTTCTTCCATTAAGCTGAATAACGGCGCTTAACATGTGTACATCCTTTAACTAGAGTTACAGTTTTGTAACAGAGAACCAGCTGAGAGCTGCTGCTGTCAATTCCTAGCACAGAACTGTATCTGTCAATCAACACATTAGCAAGTTTAACAGCAATTACACTACCGCTTATCTAAGCTCTAAACCAGCATATATTGTCCATTACTCACTCAAGGAAAAAAAAAAAAAAAAAAAAAAAAAAAAAAACAGGATAGAAGAGAATTAAGAAAGGCTAATACAACAATAAAAAAACTGTATTTTTCAATATCCCATGATGTGGAATTTTCTTAAATTACAGATAAGCTAGGGTCTCATTACAAATTATAGGCAACTGTAAGATACCAGCAACTTATGGCTGGTATCTAACAAAGAAACAAGAAGAATGTAATTCTGAATTTGTGTCCTTTTATATATATATTTTTTTTTCTGTAGCTCAAGACTCTCTGTATGAGAAACCATAGTAATATTTTTGTCCCTATCAACAGTGAATCAATTAGGTATGACCTGTATCCTTATTAGCAACTTCCTGAATCATTCAGTATCACCCATCCCTCTGCCCCAATATTTTTGACTGTTTTATTGGAATAAAATGAGTTGTATATTTTGTAAAGAGCAACATATAAATAGATTTTGTAAATTAAAAACATTTCCACATTCCTGGCATAATCCCTTGACATTTGCACTCAGCATGATTTGGCAGCAGGAGACATCCACCCTTAATTTGCTACCTACATACGTAATTATATTAACACATAGAAATTTAACACTGTAAGACAAAATGATCTCAAGGGCTTTCTCTAGCTGGAGCTCTCCTTGTCCCTAGAAGAGAGCTGAAGTTTCTGACTGTATATTATAGTTTTATTTATGGTGCGTGTCCTTAGCAATGGCCCTAGAAGCAAGATAAAGTAATCCCCATACCGTGCTCCATTGTGCCACAGATAGAGTAGTAGTCACCTCTGAAACAGTTTGAAGCTAGTTCAGGTACCTCCTAGCTAAACTGCCACGACTCTTTAACACCTGTGGACACAACTGAATTAGGAATTCACAGGCTCTCATTCTCTATTCACTCATTCTCTAACATGGCAGGATCCTCTTGTTTATGAGTACTGGTACAGTGCCAAGGAGGGACAACTCGGTCAATACAGCTCCTCACAGGCTATGCATGGTTGAAGATAACTGAGCGAGTAAATCTGACAGAAAACTAGTGGTATGTGAATGAAATCACCTCCTGGTTTTAAATCTCCATTCCACAATTTCTTTTTCCTTACAACAATATTATGGTGGAAATATATTCCATATATTTTTCTAGGTTGCTGTGTCCTTATCACAGCAGGATCCTGAACACTGCCTATTAATATTACATATCTGCACACACACACAGGTCACTATTCACTTACTGCAAACCCTGTCACCCCCATGAATTCAGGATTCATCTGACAGAGGAGCAAAGCCACCCAGTACTCTAGGAGGGGCTGCCTAGAGTCTCTCCTGTCCTTCAGTCTCAAAGAAACTGATTCTAGAGCAGACACTGACAGGAGACATACGTGTCTGTGTGGTCTTACTGGGAGATTTGCCTGGATAGCAAAGCCAGAAAACACATACATTATATGTACAATTCACTTTTTTTTACCATCAAAATACTGTGACACCTAGGCCATAGCCTGCCAACTGTTGTAAAAGACTCAGCAGTTCAGGGAGAAAAATTAAAAAAAAAAAAAAAGACAAAAACTCTTTCAGCTAGAATCATAGAAAATTGAAGTCAACAACAGACAATTGCTGTGTCTAGAAGTGAAACAAGACATATGTGACAGGTTCTCAAATGTCATAAAAAACGTAATCATCATAACTTTCAGGTCACATCTTTTTGTTCTAAAGATTAATGACAATAGTTTGAATCAAAAGGTGACGTTGGATGCAGACTGAACCACAACTACGTAAACAAAGACAATAATATACATTCTAATAAAGCAAAACTCACCCTCTTTCCAATGTGCCAGAAGTTCAGCCCAGTCTTTGATCAAGACCTGGAGCAGTAACGAAGACTCATTTCTAGGTTCTCATTCCTAGGAAGTACTGAAGTGAACTTTAAATTATTTGTTTGGGTTTTCATAACAGTGTGTTTCCTTAGCACCAGCGTGAAACATAATGGCTTTTAAAATTCCATACATTTCAGCCTGTTTCACAGCATAACTATGCAAGGCAGGGATGCTTCAGCAATCACAATGTTTAATTTCACAATGAGCATGCATTATGATTTCAACCATGCTACTGAGGAAAACTCCAGGCTATGCATAAAATTGACTGACCAGACTTTTATTATAATAACTGAATAGATGAAATAATGTTCCAGTTATCCTTCAGCTCCTTCCTTGTCTCCCCACTTCACACTTAACTCCCCATAAAAACCAAATACCCTTCATGCATATTTGCCTGGGAAAACGTGTGGGCACATTTACAAGCTTTTTGTAAATGTTACAACCACTGACCCATCATTTAAGAAAAGAAGCTTAAGTTTTCTTTATTTTTAAAACAAAAATCAAATCAACTTTAGTGACTGGTCTGCCAGACACAAGGCAACCACCATCTGGAGCTCCCTGAGATGCAAAGAGATGGAGATTCCTTTCATCAAGGGTCATGCTGAGGGTCACAGCGAAGTGCTAGCAATAACATGTTGCTTAAGAGTCTGCCTCAAAACATGATATGCTTTGAAAGAGAAAAATAAAAATTTATAGTATTATGTGCTCAGTGATACTAAAGATTAGAAGTATAATGACTATTTTAAGTCCTTTGTGCAAGCATCAGCCTTGCTGCTAAAATCTACTTAGACAGTTTGATAATTCCTTTTAAGAAACAAAAAAATAATAATCTAACTAGGGAATATAAATCAAATAAAATTAAACAAATAATATTTTGATATGTTGTTATGTTAAGAGATATTACCCAAAGGCCAATTCTAAAGTTGTCCTTTTATTAATTGCCTAAGGACTCAAAAATATTAACGACACTTACAAAGATGTACACCTTTCACATTATGCAAGTTTTAGACATCAGCTCTAATCTCCTATTTAACCAGCGAGAATTGTTCTTGCCTGAGGTCCCTAGTACTTAAACTTCAAGAGATTAAAAATAGCTCTCCAAACCAACTTTTTGTTGATAAAAAACCACCTCAGCCTCTATTTAAAGGAAAAATGCCGATAAGGAACTAGAAAAATAATGATATTTCTCTGTTTAGAAAATGCCCTCATACGAGACATTAGTCACTGGATGACACTAGATTTAGGAACTGTGACTGCACAGCTCTGCTGAAGCACAAGAGTCAGTCAGGTAGGGACAGACTTGTGCATACATAAGCACATTTGTGTGGATAGCAGAATAAGCACCCTAACTCACAGAAAATGGAGAAGCAAAGGGCAGTTGCTTTTAAGCAGTCAGTAGTTTTGTCTGCCTATTTATTTCTGCTTTCTCTGTGACCCTTATTACATCTATAGATGTTCAGGATAACACATGGCAGATCAGTATATCCTTCTCACTTTGGCAGGTCTTCCTGAAACTGTTTCCTTCAACTGCTGTTTAAGAGACTAAGTCTAAGAAAAGTTTCATTTAGAAAGGTGACTGAGAGGCTGAGTGAGGTTATATTTTTAGGAAACATTATGTCCTTTTAAGATGCAGGAGATAAAATGAAAGATATTCCTTAAATGCAACCCTGAGAAAACGGTACAATTTCTGCAGCACCTTTGCTAAAAAAGACCACTCTGTTTGCATAAATTCTTTTACAACATATGCAGATCAGCATAGTGTGCACTGAAAAACAAATATATGTTTGTTATACCTCGTTTGAAACTGGATTAAAAATGCTGAGGATTTATCTGACTAAAAATAGTCAGGAATAATACAGTTTTTATCCATTTTGGAATGTGCCTGTATACTGATGCCTTTGTAATTATGTGTGTTGTGGAGTCAGAATACACAAGCAGTTGTGCTTGGGGTGGGAGAGTTAGGTAGTATAGGAGAGGGAGTAGTTCTGGAAATCATGATCACATGTGGGATTTCACACCACAGAAATAACATCTTCAGAGGTCAAACTACCCAATAAACAATTCTGAACTTGTTGAGGAAGAAAGCAAGCTCAGCAGAGAGATTCATTGAATCAAGCAAGGCGGTGGAAGCAAAGTAGTATGAATTTCTCTACACGTCTGAACTGTAAAACAGCACGTGATGCTTACTGGAAACGTTCCTGCTTAAATCTGTTATAAGTTGGTCTGCAGTCAGGAAAAACAGTCGGCTCCTATAGCTCTGCCTGGTGGTCGGCTGTGCTAAAATTCTTGGCTTATCAGTACTTCTTTTTTCAGACTCTCCTTGGAAACTTAATTGTTTAGGGTCTTTGAAAGATTTTCAGTCAGTTAAATATCTTCTGTGCTCTTTCCTCTAAACAGTCAAGACTCCTCATACTTCAGGCGTACCATCATTTTCAGCAGACATCCTAGCCCTCATGCAAATAGCCACTCGTTTATGTTCTAGTGCGGCAATTCGCCCAGCTCCTCCATTGTGACATTACTGACATGGTCCAGATTAAACCACTCACTTGTACAAAGAAATTTTCATCATCCTGCCAGTCCCAAATACAAAATGTCTCCCAGAAGCAATTACACAGATACAGCTGAGCTAGAGATTAGTGAGAGTAAGACTACCTAGGCACATCTTACAGAAAATATTTGTGCTACAACTCAAGATGCCAGTCTGTAAACCATTTGGGTATCTGCCTAGTTTAGCTCAGGATGGGAGAGGTGAGACCCATAAGATGGGTGTGAAAAATGCTCCTGCTTGAAGGGGAAGTAGGTGTGCTCCACATGGAAAGTTCAAAGAGACTACACTTTAAGAAGTGTCAGGGACAGGAAAGATCAGGAGCAAAATGAGAAGGGAAAAGAAAGACTGCTAAGAGGAGATGGGAGTCACCAAGCTTTAGAGGTGATGGAATAAAACTCTGTTGTCACTCAGAAACCAACGGAGTTGGCTGATAGCTAGCTAACTGGTACAAGAAGCCATCTACAAGGATACAGTGTGGAAAGAGCACAGATGGTTATAAACTGATTTTATTTATTTATCTAAACACCTTTATTTTTCTTAATTTAAAACAGTAGTATGAATTATAAGCTAATATCAACCTGGACTGGGGCATGCTTGGTGAGTGAGTAAGGGTTGTTCAGTTTAAAAGACTTGCCTCTTCAGTCACTTCACTGCAGAAACAGATCTAAGCAAATCCATTCTCCACCTTTTCGCTAGCCTGGGGTATCACCACATATTTCAGCAATAAGCACAGTAATATTTGCAAAGCAATACATACAAATTCATTAGGGAATCAGAATAACAGAAATAAGTCCTACTCTGATAAGTTTCAGCATGAACAGCAGTTGGCTTTAACTTTTCAGTACAGTATCTTCAGGATAATCTAGAGGACATTTACAGTGATTCAGTGAAGTACTAACTTGTCAAAATGTAGAACAAAGTACGTGTTGTGATATAGTATCTTTTAATTCATTAATTTTAAAAACTGAATATCCCACATTGGGTTTCCAAATCATAATTAATTAGTGGGTTTTACTGAATTTACTTTTAAATATATTTTGTTTTAAACAAAACTGAAGAGCTCTTCATATTTCATTTGCATTTTGTCCATATTCTTTTCAATGCCATGAAAAGTCATACCCTACTTGGCTGTTTATTGCTCAAAGAATGTCATATAAAGTAGGAATTGTACTTGGAGCCTATTTATGATAATTGTCCATTCATTTAGTCTTACTTCTCATCAGTCAACATTGCACTAATTACAAACAGGTAGGCTTCTTTAAAGAAAAAGATAAATATTTCCTGAAATTTTATACACACACACACACACACAGTGTCTCTTTGGCAAAATTAAATAAATAATAATTATTAGTAGTATTATTACCGCAGCCAGCATATTTTTCTGAATTTACTTCACATATGCAGATTCAGTTATGATTTCATTCTGACATAATTTTTTAATAGTTTTTCCTATCGAGCATAGTGTTTCTAGACAAGAAAAGACTTTGAAAATATCATAGAAATCTATTTTATATATCATACATATATTTTATATATCATATCTGTTAAAAAAATTTCTTGATACCTGATCATTTTAATTTGTGGCTTGGGAGTAGAAAAGAAGAAGTAAGAAGGGGAGTTATCTGTCTCTTGTTTGTCTTGGGGAATCATTCTATGGTTCTTACTTATTTTTCTACCACCCTTCATGAAGATAACTATTTTATTTTAGCACAGATTATTGGGTGCTTCAAAGAGAAGTATAAAAATAAGTATTTATGTTATTTGAAAAATTGTTAGCATCTAAAAAATTTGCTCTTTCAGATGTTTGTGTGTTTTGTTACAATGGATCATATAATGGATATATAGCTCATGTACTTTAGATATAAACAGTAAATTAGATGCAACAAAGACAAGGAATATCTTAAATGTAAACTCATTTTACAAGTAATTTTGAAAACACCTTCATAAAAATAAATTTCACAAATACATTAATACTTCCTTGCATTTCTACTGTGTTTGGAATTCTGTTAAAAGCTGGATATGCATCACTCTACAAAGATAAAAGAATCAGGTCATAATCAAAACGCTATTGTTTGTTCTTCAAATAATAGGAGAACAGAAAGGTTTACGCTTCCATAGTTTATGCTGCTACAGTTTCTGAGTGGAGACAATAATTCATGTCACTAAAATACATTTACATGTAATTTTGCTGAAAAACTACAAAAAATTGAGGGATTCAGATAGAAAAGATGACAAAAAGTAATCACGAGTTTTCTCAAGAGATTTACGCTCATCATCATCTTAAGGGAATTTAAATTGCAGACATGCTGTTAAGTCACCAGTGGACAGAAAAAGATGGTGAGAATATTTCCAGTGGAGAACCAACACATTTCATAAGAATCAAAGATGACAAGCTCACAAGTTGCAAAGAAGCATAACACGTACTGTGAATATTACTCATCAGGTTGAAGCCTTTTTCAAAATATGCCAGGGGATAGCACAAGGTTGACAACTGCTCTCTGGGAAGTTTTATTTTGTCAAGAATTTCACAGATGTGATTATGCTGTGTAATTTCAATATATTTTACCAGGCTCCTTCAGGCATGGTTAACACTCTACTGAAAAATATATCAACAAAATCGGTGAAGTACTTCAACATATTCAGTGTCACTTAGATTAGGCTGACTGAATAGTTGCAAGAGATTTAAAACTTCCTACTGAGTTCACTTTTGTTATTTAGCACTACCCGATTATTAAATAATAACTCCTCACCATAACAGACTACCATCTTATATTTATGCAGAAGTATATGCAAGGAAAAGCATTCTTTGCCCTTCATACTCACAAGAAAGAGCTCTTCCTCACCACCTTATTCCACAAACTTGAAACATAAGTACCAAAATTCATATATTTAAAACAAAACAAAACAAAACAAAGGAATATGGGAATATGTGGAAAATATATTTGTTCTATGTTTGCATTGGAAGGGAATTAATTAGGCAGAGAAAGCTGAATAATTCAATAAGAACTAAAGTATGCTTCACATCAAGACTAGAAAATCTCTTTAGTCTATTCTAAGCTAAAAAGGATGAAAATTCCTTCTTCTGTCCAGTCATAACTTTAAATGCCTAAGCAAGGCACACCAAATAAGAAAATAACTCTGTGTGGTTTCTGAGGGCCACTATGGCTCCCTTGACCGTTACCTCATCTCTAACTGTGGCTATATTGCAATGTTTTAAAAGAAAGTGAAAAACTCACAGAAGCTGCATCACACATGAAAATGAAAAGTTAATTTTTTCAATTCTCTGTAGTAAACCAGAAAAAAAACTTTGAACCATGAGATTATTTATATATGATACAAATATGTTACCACAAGTACACAGTGTTCGGTATTTCCTTTGTTATCTCTAAGGAATATCAATAAAGTCAACAGCTACAGCTGCACATCAAATGCTTAAATCTCTGATCTTAGAACTGTGTACAAATCTTTTCATTTGTTCTTCAGGTTCCATCATGAAACAATTTGTTGTCTTTGCCTACACAAATCTTCAAAACACTTTCCACAACCTCACTCTGTTTTTAAAAATTATCTCTATAATTATGTGAGAGATAGGTGCTGCCTCATTGGATTTTCAATATTTCAGCAATTACACAAAGAAAAACTCTTGCAACTGTATGGAAGAGTCTATAACTATAATTGCATTAGCTTTTACATTTGTAATAAGTCTCTATATATCAGAAAGTGTGAAAATCAACATAAAGCAACCAGCATTGCATACATTAATAGATTAAAATTAAGGGAGCTATACATAAAGTTCTCTAAGATAAATAGCTGTGCCTTCAGATCAAGTTTATTTTATTTTACTTTATTTTATTTTTTAATACTTCATTCTAGACTCTGTCTCTTGGGGTACTCATCATATTCTAAAAGCTTCATATAGGTGAAGCCACTATCTTATTAAAGTCAAAAGGTGTTTTGCCATTTGCTTCAACATGGCCTACATCTACTATTAGATCAAAAGATTTAAACATGAAGCAGAGAAAGAAAGAACAAACATATAAACAAAACATACATAAAAAGAGTGTATGCATTTTAAATTTTCTTTAAAAAGTAGTTAATGATCTCCCCTTTTATAAACAGCTTCAGGATTAGAACAGTTTCTCATTGCTGTAGGGATAATCTTACAAAACATAACATGTCACCAAATATCAAACATACCACTAAGGTTTTGGTTACATGAATTTTTCAACATATTCATTTTCCTGTCCCAGGTATATATTTCAAACCTTTTACAGCAAAGGTCCTCTGATGTTTCAGTGGTATGTTTGTGAAATGCAGGACGGTTTTTTCAAATAGCCATTTCTTTCCTAAAAGTTAAAACCACCCATCTGGCACATAAGGTGATGCCAACTGTTAAGCATTGAACTGATAGAGGATCATGACAAAACGCTAATTTTCTTCACGTTTTGCATGAGAACAGTAGAATGAATATGGAGGCCATTAAAATGTGAAAATGACTGATGCATGCCTCCTCAATAGCATCTCCTACTCTTAACTCCAGTCAACAATTCAAATAATACCAAGCCAGCATTTTCAAAATTGTGTGAGGACTTTGGTGGATACTTCAGTTTTCCTACTCATTTTAAGGAAATTGAAAAAACTTCCACAAAAAACAAGTCACATCATTCTCTCCCTCAAAGGCTTCTCTGAAACAACATTCGGATGGCATTAAAAAGAATGTGCTGAAACTTACTCCTGCATTACTAGTGGCACGTTCAACTAAGTGCAAAGACAAAAACATATATTTGAATCTCCAGAACTGCATCTTATGCTATTAACTAAGAGATAGTTTAGGGGCCTATATAACAGGGATGGCAGCCCCTGCCTCAGCAAGGCTGCAGCAGAGCCTGGCTCCAGCTCCCCACAGCCCTGCCCCACCACAGGCCCATGTCCTGGTCTCAGCCAGGATATAACAAAACCAGGATATTCCAATAACCAGAGAGGAGCCCAGCGCTGGGGCTGGGTGGGGCACGAGGACGGTAAGGGCTGACAGGCCCTGGCCTGAAAGGCCCCACTTCTCTCGGCCCCTGAGGAACCCTGACACTTGAGTAGCACACAGTTATTTCTTCTATCTTATTCATTAAAATAGTAAAAGAGCATATTTAAAACTAATAACTGCACGTGCCCTTATATCCAATTATTTGAGTGCTCTGTTTTGTCAATCCAGCACACAGTTGTATGAACTAATACAGCAGCAAGACTAGTTGAACGGTGATTCTAGACAGCTGTGTTTCCAATTGCCACAGTTTTCATACTATGGAGGTACAAAATTTTCCTCTCTTGGTAAAGTAATTTGAGATTGCCAGGTTAAAAAAGCTCTTAATGAGCATAAGGTGTGATTCAGTTACCTGCAATAGTACGGTTGATCCAGTAGGCATACAGAGTCCCTGATCAAAACAGAACAGAGGCCTAAGATCAGAAGACATGAAGTGTTCTGAAAGGTGACAGAAGATTTGAGGCGACAGAAGTTCTGAGGAGACAGAAGATTTGTTGCTGCTCTTGTTCACTCCTCTTGTCCATAATATATATATATATATAAACATATATATATATATTCATCATTTGGTATAAATAGTGGTACTTTTTTTTTTTTTTTTTTTTTCTCATTTCTGTCTCAGTGTGACAAAGAAAATGCTGGGACATGATTTTCAAAATTCAACCAATGATTTATGTCAAAAGCAATTAGAATTTTTCAGCTAAGATTAAGATGCAAATCAGTGAATAGCTTGCCTGTTTAATTTTTGTTTTACAAATAGGCTGAGTTAGTGCTTAATGTAAATATCAAGAGTCATCCTCAAAATCTCACATTCTGGTATATACTGTCCTAATCTTTCTTTAAATAAGAATATTAGAATATTAAGTCAACTGGCCAAAGGGACATCTAGCCTACAAATCCTGTTTTCAACGGTGGCTATAAACAGAAAATAGTAGAAATGTAAGAATAGGGCAAGCTTTTATGATATCTTCCCTCCACTCTACAAAGCTCCATTTATTTTAGACTCAGAGATCTTCAAATCTGGCTGAGGCTTGGGTGAATTTTCTACTGATAAGAAAATATTCAGTCTGGATCACAGCACTACATTCCAGCTTCTGTGCTGTAAAAGACTGCCCTTACAACTAATAATATACTAACTCAATGAAAACTGCACTGTGCTTTTAAAAAATACTCCAGTTCATGCATTGCATAGGTAAAAATTTCCATGCATAATCAAAAACTGTGAACATGATCCAGCAGTGTGCCCAGGTGGCCAAGAAGGCCAATGGCATCCTGGCTTGTATCAGGAATAGTGTATCCAGCAGGAGCAGAGAGGTGATTGTCCCTCTGTACTCTGATGAGGTGAGGCCAGAGCTTGTGTACTGTGTTTTGTTTTGGGTCCCCCACTACAAGAAAGATGATGAGGCCCTTGAACATGTCCAGAGCTACAAAGCTGGTGCAGGGCCTGGAGCACAAGTCCCGTGAGGTGCAGCTGAGGGAACCGGGGTTGTTTAGCCTGGAGAAGAGGAGGCTCAGGGGAGACCTTATTGCTCTCTACAGCTACCTGAAAGAAAGGTGTGGGGAGCTGGGGGTTGGCCTCTTCTCTCAGATAACTAGCGATAGGACTGGAGGGAATGGCCTGAAGTTGTGGAAGGGGAGGTTTGTGTTGGAAATTAGGAGACATGTCTTCTTAGAAAGAGCAGTCAGGCATTGGAACAGGTTGCCCAAGGAGGTGGTGGAGTAACTGTCCCCTGGGGGTGTTTAAGGAAAGGTTGGACATGGTGCCTAGGAACATGGTTTGGTGGGTGATATCGGTGGTAGGGGGATGGTTGGACCAGATGATCTTTGATTTTTTTTTCCAACCTTAATGCTTCTATGATTCTATGAAAGTAACTCTGAGAATAAAAATTTATAATTTGACAGGGTACTAAGGAATTACATTGCAGAAGAACTTTCCCATTTATCAAGAATTAGCAGTTGGTTAGATATAGCAGTCTTTGTACAAGAACCCAGCCAAAAATATACTGCTACCAAAGACATTGCATAACCCTCATCAGTGCAGTCAAAGCTGAGATCTGTGGAGATGTATTTGAAAGCACTTTTTCCCAAGGTTTCACATGTCATTGTAATGTCCCAACTTCTGCTTCTGTTTGAGTATCTACAGTTGGTGGTTCTGCTATCATACATCTATGGATGAGAAAACAGCATAATTTTAAAAATAATAACTTCTTTCAAGATCAAAATCTATGTTTCTATCTCTATCCAATTTTAGGATGTCACAAGGTCAATATACCAAACAGAAGACTCCATTAAGTTTCAATACTATTTCTTAGTGTAATTCAAGAGATGACATACTACTAAATATGTATTTTCAAAATTCTCATGTGGAGACCAGAAATGTTACAAAAACTCTCTGGAGCAAGGCTCTGCAGCTCTGCTTGTGTCATGCACCGAAAACTTCATTTTCTACTCCATGTTTATGAAAATCATTGAAATTCTGTGATGATGCTGAGTCCTGCCAGCATGAATTGAGTCTTAACATCAAGTTCTATAATTTATGTGACTAAATGCATAACTGTTATTTTTCTTAATGAAATAAATATGACAGCAAATAAGCTAGGGGCTTTAAGTTGTTAAATATATACGGAGAAAACTGAAGATAGAAAAATTACAAAACATTATAGCAAAATTTTCTAAATGTTCACTTTTGATTGTCCAGCACGTTAACAATTTCAGGGTAATGGAGTTGCTAGCTAAGCAACACATATAATTTATATTTAAAGAATGGATTTTTGGATACCTAAATTGAATTCAGATAAGACTGTTTTTATTATTATTCATAACAAAAGCTGAGGAAAGCTGTTAAGATAATATTCATAGCCCAGTGCAGTCTTAAACAAAGAAATTGCTACTCTGCCTCCATAATCTTTCTCTCTCATCCTCACTGGCAGCTGGAAGATCAGCAGGTTTTCATCTATTATCATTAGTTACTGGGCTTGATGATGATTACTGCACCACTTGAGTCTGAGACCAAATAATTAGTGCTTGTAACTGAGAATGTGAACCTTATCACAGTTCCTGCCACTTTCATGGTAATTGCAATGTAAAGATAAAAATGTATGACTGTACTTAATCTGAAGTTTGTATAGAAAGTCCTGGCGGAGAAGCAGGCCAAGATCCCTGAAACATTAGTGAGACATTCTCAAAAGTTTTCAATTATTAAAATAGGTCTTTTTAGTAAATTAATAATGCATATACATTCATAATGAGTAAAAAAAACACCCTATGCAGAGTCACCTAAAACTGTGAAGAGGCCAAGTTTTTGAGGGATTATCTTTTCTCTCACACAATAAAAAAAAATGCTAGTTCTGTATAGTATGTACTGTCATCTACAGAACATCATCATTGTCCTCACCTTACAGTCACCTCATGCAGAAGGACATACAGAATGTCTGCCAGGATGCCACCAGGACTACTTTGGTGCCACTGCATTGAGTGGGTGTCCTCTCTGGCATGCTGAGTCTGCTTTGGAAACACCCGGAGTGAGAAGACTGAGAGGTGAAACTACACTAAATGTTTCACTAAAAGTTTGCAAACTGCTCATGCTCCATTATGTTGCCGCTTATATAATTTCTATGAATGTTTCTGTGACAAAAACTGAGCATACATGAGAAAGTTTGTGTATACACTCACCAACCCAATAACTCCTCTAATTCCAATTACCAGAAGCCAAAAGAAACCCCAAGTTTCATCTGCTACCCACTGATATTCTTCTAATATTTTCACATTATTCACCTACTAAGACCTCAGTGCTATAAAATATGGGAAAAATACTACAAATAGCTTTAAAAAAAATTCAAGATCTAGTTAAAAAAATCTGGAGGAGATGCATGATATAATGACAATTACTCAAAGACCTTCAAGTATCATAGAGCAATGGAGGAAATATACTTGGAGAGAAGGACTAGCATAACCTGCTAAGAAGAAATACAGCAATAAACATGAATAGCATGAAGGCTTTAAAAGAAAAGCTATTAAAAAGATTTGCCGTAATTATTCCTTAGATGAAAAAAATGCTGATTTGAAACTCTCTGTAGAAAAACATATCTTTTTGTAGCACTTACAATGAATACACTTTCCCTGCATAACTATGCTTTCAGTAATGTATCTCACATTATTAACATTAAAATATGTTTATATTATCATAGATTATGATTTTTAGAGTATGTTCACCAAAATTCTAGTGCTCTATCAAGAAGTACAGACTGCTTTAAATTAGGAATGGCCAATTTCAGTAAACTTCAAAGTATTAATCAGTTTAACTTTTATCCTGGGGACAGGCTTAAAAAATATTCTAATAACTACCATAATGCAATTATTGTTTGGTTTATACAAGGTAATCCATTATTTGGTTCTATTTACCACATCTACATCTAACAAGTTTATTTCTTACATAGAAAAATTAGTGAACAGTGGCCACTTCAATTTTATAAATTAGAACACAGCCAGAGCACCACAGGTCTGACAGTTACATTAGAGACCGTGATAGTCACTGAATGGTAAGGCTTCTGGTAAGAAAATTCTGTTAAAAACACCTAATCCACTGAACTATCGAATTGTCAGGGAAGGTATCAGATTAATGATGAAATTTTTAGGAAGAAGAAAAATATAAAAGCAATGCTTTTATTGGGAAATTACAACTTCTTTGAGTCCAGTATAAGTAAGGATTTTTTCTTTTGACAGAATAATGCTATTAGTGAGGCCGCACCTCGAGTACTGTGTTCAGTTTTGGGCCCCTCGCTACCAGAAAGACATCGAGGTGCTTGAGCGGGTGCAGAGAAGGGCGACGAAGCTGGTGAGGGGCCTGGAGAACAAGTCCTACGAGGAGCGGCTGAGGGAGCTGGGCTTGTTCAGCCTGGAGAAGAGGAGGCTCAGGGGCGACCTTATCGCTCTCTATAGGTACCTCAAGGGAGGCTGTAGCGAGGTGGGGGTTGGTCTGTTCTCCCACGTGCCTGGTGACAGGACGATATGTGCACATGAAAAGTAAAATTTTGCCTTGGATTGGAAAAGTCTGATATAAAACTTTTTTTCTTTTTTTTTCAAATTAGAAAAAAATAAGAACTGGTCTGTGATATTAAACTGGAGACTGAAATTTAAGTGCAGCCCATAACAGAGAAGGGAGAGAAAGCTGAATCTTGGAATAGGCAATGGTTAATCCGAGAAGCAATTCATCAGGATCATCAGGATCATCAATACATGACAACCAACCAACATGCTTTTTAAGACAGAAGTTAAGCTTAAACATTATAAAGGAGGCAAATTTTAAAGAGGGAAATTTAATTCTAATTCTCAAAAACTTTAGCAGGTGATGGGTGATGTAAGAGGACAAAGACGAAGTCACACTCTTTTCAGTTGAGCCAACAGTTACCACACTGATGTGCAATGGAGTCAGATGCCAGTTTTTTGTTTGTTGTTTGTTGTTTGTTTTTTGTTTTGTTTTGCTTTGTTTTGTTTGTTTGTTTTTTGTTGTTGTTGTTTTTTTTTCAAAAAGGAATTTCTGTTTTCCAGCTATTACTGTTGACTACATGATTTCCATTGACAATTTTGACAGAAGTGATATGGTCTTGAGAAACATTTCCATTACATTAAAATGAGCATTTTCTGAGGGAAAATTACTCCACCAGATATGATTAATTTGCCTGAACATTATTCTCGTACTCTCTACTTAGTTTTTGACAAGAAAGCACAAGATACCTTATTCTGTTGTTACCAGCAGCAGTAATTTCATTTCAAAATAAATATCAATGTATTTAAATTTCTGCACAACTCATTCTAAACTGACAGTATTTATCATGGTAAAACTGTATCATAAAGAAAGGCATGTGGTAACTTAACTGCTTCAGATCAAATGAAGCTAGTGACAACACCGTTCTCATTATGGTACGTTCCCATTTTATCTTAGTCTGTTTCACTATAGTGACAAATTTATTAATCTCTTCTGAATATTTCTGACTTCCAAGATACGACTGCGTCTTAGTGTCAAATAAGAGTGAGGCCAAATTTCTATACTTAAAGCAATGCTGGTAAAGTATCATACAATAGGATATGTGCAGGTGCAGATTCAATACAGAATCCCATTTGTCACAATTTTCTTAAAGATCTCTCAATATAACATTTCTCATAATCTTAGAATTAAAGAGTTACACAAGTGGGACTATTCTCTAGTAGATGTTTTATTTGTTTGGCACAACAGTATAAATTATAAAACACAGTGAATTTAATATATTTTTGTGGTGAGATTTAGGTCAAGTCAGTTTTAATTATCACAGTTTCTAGTTGTCATTAAAATTTGTATTATACCTTTTTGTTATTATTGGTATTTCAAGTTTAAAGTAGTTTATACTTGGTTATTCTTACACTCCCCAGGGCATGTTTGGAAAACATACAGTTCTACATAAATGTTTTACATGCATCATGTAACAATTGAAGTGAAATATCTAATTTTATATCAAGTCATTGAACAGTTATTGATATGTGTGTTTTTTCTTTTTTTTGATAATAGCATCTTTACTTCCAGGTTATGACTTCAGATTTAAGGTGGGTTGGAAATAATAAAGATATCTCCTGGTGCTGAATTGTTCATGACTTGTATTATACAACATTCACAGCTTTTACTGTTACTGGGGACTATTGCAATTATCAGGTCTGGCTCTAGATTCAGCACAGGCCGCACAACTTTACAAAGTTCTGCATGAAACCTATCTAATGTGTAAGGTAAAATTCTTCTTTAAGACATTTTTCTTGGTTTACACTTAATCTAGTGGAGAACCTACACTGCTGCAAATGTTCCCTTCACTGTTAGAACTGTGCCCCTGTCCACTTAGGTAACAGAATGATACAAAACACATTTTAAAAAAGGAGCAAAGCCTTTCAGTGGAGATGGCAATGTAAAGCAGTGTACTTATTCTACACAGACAGAGTAACGATCATGATGTACTATTTGGAATAAAACAGAAAGAGAAAGGTGCAAAAATTAATGGGACTGGAACCAAGTAAACTGCACAGAACTAATGTCCTAGGCTTTATACACTTGTGTTGGACCTACCCCTTCCCCTCAGTTCCCCTCAGTGCCTATTAAAGAGAATGTATTTATTATGAATTTTTGTTTAGTGTGTTTTTTATTCTCTCCCCCTCCTCCCCCCCCCCAAAAAAAAAAAAAAGTTGGATTTCCTTCTTTATGAAAGAAAAATAATTTGAGTTGTAAAATCAAGTCCTAGACTATTAGTCAACAATGCAAAATGCCACATTTTGCCTGAGAAACACAGCAAGACTGTGAAGTGGTTTATTTTAACGCTGTGTAAGTTGTATTTAATACTTCAGCTATATAAAATGAGTTATTGGTATTTACATGCATTTGTATTTGGAGTGCAGAAAGCCTAATTTTTTTTTCAATTGTATATAATTAGGCTGTATATTTTAATTATCTGCTATATGCAAAAGTAAGAAAGTAGAGATGCAAACATAAACTTTCCCCTGTATCCTTGTCACTTAATTACCATCATTTTACAGACTAAAATGCAATGTTGAATCCTCCCTCAATGACTAAAAATAAATATCTGACAGATTATAATCATATTAACAGTGTTTCTGCAGTTCCCAAGGCCTTCATTAAAAAAGAAAAGGGCAGGAAATTTACAAGACAAGAAGGAAAAGTGTCTGTATTTATGCTGATTTAATCAGATTTATGCTGATTAAATCAGAATAAAAAATACTGGAGAATATTAGTACATTTTCATTTCTCAAAAAAGGTGTCACTAGGCTTTGTGAAATTTATGAAATGGTGTGTGAGATGAATCCAGCCTGTTTTATAAACATTGGCAATTCCCTAGCCTGTAGAACTGCCACCACTGATGTTCCTCATTCCTCCCTGACCAGGAGGAACAAAGGTTCAGAATGTTAGTAATCACTGACACAAGGAAGAAAATCTAAGGTTACCACTACCTGAAATGCTTGAGCCCAAATTAAGAAGCAACAGATCTTACCAAAGAAATACTATAAATTTGATAATAAAGCACACATTATTTGCTAGATAAAAGTTGACTATTAATAGCCAACTTAATTGACCTTTTCTCAAATATTGAAATATGTGTAATTGACATAGGAATATGCTTCAACAGCAGTAAGTTGTGCAACATTTTAAGATATTAGTGGAAAACAACATATGTGAACTTTACAGAACAGGCAGCACTAGTGAGGAGTATATTTAGAATATCTTCCAGGGGAGAAAAATAAATAAATAAATAAATGTTTTTTACTTAGTAGATTTGATGCATGCCCACATTTGTAAGTTCTACTTGTTCATCTTACTGAATAAAGTTGTAAAAGTGCTATTATATGTTTTCAATGTTTTTAAACTGCTTAATTCCAGCAGAGGTACAAGAGAGTAAAAAAGATTTCATCTTTCTTTCTGCAGTATGATTTTGATTGATTACTTTCCAGTAAAATAATGGTATACAAACTAGTGGATAGCAACCGAATTGCACATGTATCATTGAATGTACACTTGAAGATGGGAATTTTTTTCTCCCCACCACTCTGAATGCTAACGTACTGAAAGTAACATTTTAGCTTAAAGCTCCAGCCTCAGGCTGTGTCTTCAGAGATGGCAATTTCAATCTCCTTGTAAACTGAAACATTTCAAATACAAATTTGAAGGAGAACAGATGGAAAGCAGAAGCAGAGTTTAAAACTTCAAAGAATTTCTTGTATAGTTAGTTAATATACTTTTAAAATTATTATTACTTTTGGAAGGAATTTATCTTTGGATTTCAAATTTTTAAGAATAACTTCTTTCCTTATTTTATAAATCATTTATTTATTTATTTATTTATCATACCAGGAGATTAAAATAAATAATTCTGCTTATTCTTCCCAGTGGATTTTAGACCTAATTTTTCTGCAAACAAATGTTACTACATATCCTCTCTTTACAACAGACCAGCACCTTTAATTTGTTCCACGCTAACTCTAGATATACGCTGATGGTGCTTTTGAATGAAAATATTTCACTATATGGAAAACATACTTTCTATGTGCCGGTAGCATTTAAAAAATAATAATAATAATTCTTAGAACAGTCATTTCTCACATACTTTGGATTCAAAAAAAAAAATGAAATAGGTCTCATCAGATGAAGTATCCTTTTAAGCTCACAACTCACAAGTATCAAATCACAGTTCTTATAAACTTGAAAAAAAAATCACCTTTCTGCTGAAAATTAATGTGACAGTTTTCAGCCAAAAGAATTTTTCAGAAAGCTACATGTGTCTGTAGAGAGATGCTTATAACAAAAATGCCTCTCAACCATAGTGGTACTGATATAACACTTTAAATCCTGTTGTGTACTTAAGCACATCTCCTTTGTTTGATTTGCAGCTGCTATCCTAATATAAAACCAATAGTGCTTTTATATTTCTCATCTACAAAACTGTTGCTTGTTTGTTTTGATGAGCATAAGTAATAGTGAACATGACAAGGCTGATAAGAAAATCCACACTGATGCCAGCCTGTGTCTATATCCTGTTTACATAACCCCCTGTTAATTCCTATGGAAGCTGACACAGCTGCAAGAAAGCTACTATATATAATTCACCATGTATTAAAAAAGCTTGTCTCACTAGATCAGCTCCTCTTGGCATTACTTCTGAAAAACAGCTTTATGAGTAATGACTTCAAAGTCAAGTTCTCATGAACATTTTCATTTCAGGAACCTTAATGAAGCATCACAGCTACAGCAGTTTGCAAGTTTCTCTTCTGTCATTTCATTTTCCTCTACCTGATGACTGACCACTTGAACAACCATGGTGCATTTATAATTCATAACTGTATGTTAACATAGTAGTAGCGATGAAGTTCTTCTTCAGGACATTACAGGCAGAAGTCAGAAGCTGAGAAAGGCATGTGCAGCTACTGCAGGGACAAGATTCAGATTAGAAATAAATCAAAAGCAAGATGTTTGTTAACTCTTGAAGTGCATTTTTGTGTGTCTGTGTGAATTTCCCGTCATTTCAGAAACATTCTCTAAATTATGAGCACATGTATGTTTTTGCATTCCCACCTACTATTAATAATTGATCTCACAAGATGAAAAAGTTTTGACAGCTTAACACTAATCAAAGGGATTATCTTATTCCATCTTTGTCTAACTTTCATTTTCTTCTGTTTAACTTCAGTTAACTATTCATTTTGCTTTGATATTACTGTTTCTGTTTTTCTTTGCCTTGTTTACCACCTTTTTTAACTTTGAATTTCCCCAAGGGGTTGATTAGCAACATGCAATTTCATGGGGAAAATGACTAAACTTTCTTGCCTTGCAAGATTTAGAAATGGCAATTACAGAAAGTTCTCATTCCAGCTTTTGCTCTGAAGCCAAGTCTTTGAAACAAAACTCATACTGCCTATCTTCAGCAATATTATTTTGTGAGCTGTCCTGAAAGCTATTTCTTATAAAATTCACAGTACAGCCTCTTTTTTTTTTTTTTTTTTTTTTTGCTTGGGGACTACTTTAGTTCCAGGCAAGCAGTTTCATTTTCTTTTTATCTGTTAAAAATTCAATGTCTTTACAGATTATAGATCAATCATTTTAGGCAGTTTGACTGCTCCAGTTTATGTGCTGCCTTACCTGTTACATTTGCTGCCAAATCCCTTGTTCAGCTGTGGACATGCTCCTCAGTAGTGCTCTTCATTAGGACACATTGCAGAGGATGAGAAACTTTATTCTTTGCATTATCACAATTAGACATATGCATCTTTAGGTCCTTTGTAACCCTGTCGTATCTGCAGATATACTGATAAGCATCATACTGGTGTATGTGTTGTACGTTGTTACTTTTTATAGCATTAATGAGATCCAGCTTATCAGATGGAGCACATTTTGCTACAGTGATGACATTTTTTAGCACCAACTAATATGCATACATAGCTTTCTGCTGCCTTTTAAGCATCTCTGTTTGAATGTCCTGATATTTTCACATCTCCTTGAGCTTGTTTTCAGTCAAGGGTTGAGAGCCAAGTTTTTAAAATCCTCAGAGCTTGTAATATTTCAGGTTCTTGAACAAAAGCTGGATCTCAGGGAGGGCTCTTCACAGGGACGTGGAAGATGCAAAAGTTTGGGAGCTCCAATGGGACTCACAGGCATATTTTTAAGATAGGTATTCTAAGGTTATATGTTTGCTCTCAGAACTTCTACAAGCCCTAAGAGAACCTAAATTTCAAGACAACTTCTACTTTATGCAAATGTTAACATGAGAGTGCTCTCAGTAAAGGACTTCTGCTCAGTGCATGCGCTGTTGGGATAAGGAACACTGGCTGGCCTAAAGAACAACTTGTGAGGCATACTGGGGCACTAGATAGTCTCAAAAGACTAGAACAAAAAAGTGTGGGAGTACTGTAGTGCATATATCACACAGCTACCAGACTCAAACAAACAAACAAAAACACAGATAGACCGTATCACTGCCACAAAAATACCTGGTACTTTTAAGACTGGCACTGGTCTACTGAAGGCAAAGAATAAATAAAATGGGCTAGGTACTTATCTCTGGTTCTGAGGCTGGCAGCCCAGCGCAGTTTTTATTCACAAGCCAGAATTATTTTCATCTTCAAAATACAGGAGCCCAATGCTGGGAACTGTTGGGAACAGATCCGAGCATATGCTTGTGACTCCAGTCATTCCTGAGAACTGTCTGAGAGCTAGGTTGGAGCAAACCAAACCTATGCCAGAGAGTATGTCAGCAAAAATGCATGGATGACTGCTTAGCAGTGCTTGAACCCTTACCATGGTCCTAGTTTGTTTACTTGTAAATATGCAAGCTAGGTTACCAATACTGATGCACTAAAATTGTCTTACTGAAAACAGCAGTAGCACAAACGTCTGTGCTTTTCTAACACGCAACATGATCTTTGTATGCCTTCTATAATGCATGTGCTTATACAAGGCTCAGCAGGACTCAGCTGCAGTATCAGTCAGGCTGACAAGTTGTTAGAAAAGTACTTCTTGGCATGAATTTGACCTCTTTTTATAGAAGCACTAGCTGTGGTCCCTGTTTTCACATGTCAAGAGAAGTGCTACTTTTCAAACGAGGGTTTAAGTTGTACAGCCTTATGCAGCTACGGCACAGAAACTGTACATACTAGCAGTCAAAAGTAATGCAGCTGAGCATGATAGGTAACATCCCAGCTAGAACATTAACCAAGGAATTGCTGATGTTAGATTTGAAGCTGATTCAGTATATAATCCTACAAAACAAAACAAAACCACTAATCAACCAACCAAACATACAAAAATCAACACAAGAAAGCAAACTGGAAACAAGATTTCCTCTTCTAATTTCTCTTAGAAAGCTTTATTGGTAAAATGTTAACTAAGGATGTGGAATATCCTCAGATAAAAAGACATTTATCTGATATTCAACTCACCTAATTCCACATCAAAAATCTAATTTCACTTCTATGAACAACACTCTTGAGAGTACACTTCAAAAAAAATTTTTTTTCCATAGCAGAAGTCTCCAATAATACATGCAGGACTATTGCACATGCCTTGAAAGTGCAAGCATGGGGTAGTATCAGAAGCTGGAAAGATTAAAGTACAAAGCACAAATTACAGTCCCCAGGTTTTAATGCCTAAGAAAGAGACCAAAAGAGTACCTATCCAACATACACAAACTATGCCAGACACTTTGAGAACACAAAGGACATTACAGGAGGTATAAGACAGTCGCAACCACAAGAAAGAAAAAAAAAAAAAAAGGATGCACTTAAAAAAAAATGCTACACTACTGTCTCCTTGCTTTAAGATGTAAACCTGAGGATCCCATCAATCCACGTGAATCTAGAAGCTAACAACAAAAGGCCTATTAGCAAGTTTCTTCACCAAATGCTGCATAAAGTATTTTGACCTGCATTTCTCTCTTCCTTGGTTCTGTGGCATTCAATGTCTTAGAACTTTACAATACTATTTTAGGTCAGATCTAAGTTGACAAGATTATGCAGGCAAGCAAAAGTTGTTTCAGAACCTAAAACAATAGTGGAAAAAACAGGCAAATGATGAAAATCAATTCTGTGGGAATTGTGACACTACTTTGAGAGCTTCAAGGATTTCACTACAGGTGGGTGCAACTGCTGTTCTAAATGTTTTTTAGGCTTATTAATTCTTACCATACATGTTAGCACTAGCATCTGAGTTGTACTGATGAATCTTTACCTATTCAAACAATGACACAGTATCTAAAACACAGACACATAAAGATATTTCTACTCTGCTCATTTCAGTTGTGTCACTTTTGTAACAGACCTGTTAAAATTTATGATCTACCTATTCACTAAATAGTGGAGGTGGTTTGAAACAATTTCCTTCAGAGGGGATATTCAATGCTGTGAGTTTATTCAACTGAAATCCTCAATTTCAAATCACGTGGTAGAATGAGACAATGAGATCTGAATAATTTCTTCTATTTATGTTTACAATTTCTATTTAAGTACCATCTTCAATCAGTGCAACAGTTTGACTTTGTCCTGTTTCAGTAATAAAATGCTTTTATTCTCAGGAAACTTCCTTGACACATTCAGTACCTTTATTCAAACTACTACCACACCTGCCTTTTGGACATGTTCTGTAGTGTCTCTGATTTTCTTGGCTTCTTTGTGAATAATGTGTTGATCATGTTTCTCCAATTTTTATCACAAGACAGTGAGAATCCTCAAGTTCTACTGGGAAGGCTAGCATCATTTTAACAGGAGTTTTGCATGCAAATGAAATCATGTATGTGCTGGAAAAAAAAAAATGGCAAAGATTTTATAGATACTGAGCGTACACTTCTGCATCATTAAGGGACATATAGCCTACATACATGTATATATCACCATTTCTCACCTGATTACTTCCCTTACTCTTTCCAGTATAACCACTTAGTATAATAACATATTAGTATAATGACATTTATTTTTTAACTCAGCAACTACCTTGAAAAGTAGTCTGAAAAACTACTGAAAGTTTTTAAGCAAAAGCTCACGGCCATTAACCTACATAGAAGTCCCTGCTATCTTGTTAAGACTTGTAACAAAATAGTAAAATAAAATAAAAATAAAATGATCTGTCCCACTGGCTTCATTCTTGAAATGTCAACTTCTGTATTGTTTCCCCAGCATGATAATCATAATCAGTGTAGACTTAACAGACAATTCATAAGGACTTTGTGACACTGCCCATATTTCACTTCTAAAATATTTTAAGGCATTGTCTTTTACACCTTACATTTTTAATAATGTCTTTGGACTATTTGTTCCTCCACTTTTAAAAACTACATTTAAGAAAATAGCTCTCCAGTCGCAGGTACTATTTTATGGTCTAGGCATGCACACTGAGTGGAGCCAGAACTGAAGATGTGCCAGGATATATTTCCAGTGACTGCACTCACTCTTTTTATCACCTAATTCTCTTTTCTAATTGATTCCTTATCACAGAAATGTGGTAGAATATTGCTGATTATGTTATCTGGAAAAGAAAGAAATAAGTTCTTACAGGAACTATGCTGTTTAGTAGAGTTTGACTTCCCAGCATAATATCAAACAGCATTATTAGTAATAGTATCAGTGCAGGTGTTTCTTCAAGGAAAAGCTGACAGATTTCTTCTCCAAACACTCATAGGTCCAATAAAAAATGATACCATTTTTTATTTGAAAATGGCTTTGAAAAGGAGTGAGGATAATTTGGATGAGGGTGCTTTGAACATAACCTGGCAATACAGTCCTAAATTCATTCTTTCTTAGTTAAATAGCTAAAACAATTCTAAGCTGACATTTAGGAACTTAAACTCTGCAACTTAACATCTCCTTTTCTTCTTGCAAAATGCATACGTTTAGGTCATACATGGAATTCACTGCTTTTAGTTGAATACTGTTCTCATTAACTTTTACTCTGACCTTCAGTGGAAGCAGGTAGTAGGCAAATAGATTGAACACTTTTGAAAATTCTGAAATGACAAAATTTGAAAGACTGCAATATCAAAAATCATACCTATAGCTATATTTCAATAGCCTGTGAAGCCAACCACTAAACCTGTAAGAATGAAAGGGAATTTTCAAGACTAAAGCACGCAAAACAAAGATTCATTTGTACCAATTATATTATTTATATTTCTCAGGATCACTCTCTTTCCACTAATTTTTGAACAAGAACTGAGAAAAAATAGGAAGCAAAGTAGTATGGCCAACGTCATGTTTTCTTCAGAGTTCATAAAGTAAAAATCAAACCATTTGTTGTAATTATCAGGGCTACCTGTACGGGGATAACTGTAATAGTGAAAGCCATCAAGAGTCATTTGGTATCTCACTCCTTTTCCTTCCATTTAAAATGAGTGCACCATCATTTTATTGCTTCAAATCAGATTGTTGTATTTGACCTTCATCTTTGATTTTATAGAAAAAAAAAGTTACACTTGTCTATATTGTCTTTGATGTCATTTCCCCCAAAAGACTGCTGCTTGCATTAAATTATATTATTTTTTTTCTGATTAAAGATGCTACGTTTTATGAAATGACAGTAAATCTAATTCAGAAGACATTGAGCTGACATCAAAATGCTCTGATTAGAAATTGCCTATTATAGAAATAAAAAATAAAAAACATTAAGGATTACCAGTTGTTTGCTATACTCTCTGAAAATAATCTTAATCCTCTATTCAAAACTGAATCTGCTATTTACAAAAGAAGGGGAAAAACTTGCTATTTAAAGAAAGTTATAAAAAATACAATTTTCCTGCTCAATTATAGGCAGACATATTCTTTTAAACATTCAGCTAAAGAGAATGATCTTCACATATGAAATCTGGGAGACATGCCCTCCAGGTTATTATCTGTGCTAACAGCAAATACATAAGCACTATCAAAAGGACAAAGAATAACTAGATATGTAATTTCTTACATGAGATTAAGGAAAGACAGACAAACACATGTGAAACAAATCTCAGAAAGACAGAATAATTTGATAGTTTAACTGGAGGACAATTAGCCTTCTATAAGTATGAAATATTTTTTTGTTGCTGTTGTTAGTAAAATTTTCAGCATGAAGGAAAATGTCAGAAGAATCTCAGAAAGTATTTCAAGATATCACTTTCTGGGTGAAGAATCAAAATGCATAGAATACACCTTGCTACAACCACTCTGAATTCTTCCACAATTTTTCTTGTATTTAATGATTAAGGTGCATTATATTTTATGTGTTTCATTTCTCCACATTTTCACTGTTTCATTTTCAATGAAGTATTATCTCTTCATAGCACGCATGGGTATTCATCTCACGGAACTCCATAAAATTTTTCAAAGTGATAAACAAGTACAATGAGCTAGTAAGTAAAATGCTGTACAGAAATAAATAAAAATATGGAGAAAAAGCAATATATTATCTGTATATATAGTAGAGAACTAGTCTGTTTTAAATGCCAAATGAATCACCACACTAATTGTCAAAGAAGTTTGTCAACTGGTACTTTTAAATCAATGTGTTACATTACTTATAAACAACTATATATCCATTTTGCCACTATCCTCCCTTCATTCAATGACAAAATAATTTGCCTTAAATCTGTCTTCCTCTGAAATACAAAATTTATAGTTAAAACTTGCTTCTAATGAACTATTCATACTTAGTTTTCTTTTCTATCTCTTCATTCCTGTGCAGAGGTATAGAAAATGCAGTTTTGTCATGACCTTTGAAATACCTGCATTTCCTTAATATGTTTTGAAAAATTTTAAAAGGTATAATTTTTCAAGTCTATTCTTACATGCAAATGAAAAAAAAAAAAAATAATCAGGTCTATGTTTTATCACTGAGGTATTTTCTGAAGTTTTAAGGAGTGATTACTGAAATAAAATCTACTAACTGAAGAAAATAATGCTCGGAGCAAAAGCAGAGCCTTCCTAAAGCACTCAGTATCTAATTATGTCAGACGAATATTGGCTAATGTCACCTCATATTCTGAAAAAAATGTTCAATAGTGAAACACTGAGATACTGTTGTTATCTAATGTCTCATTAAATTGCCTAGAATGAAATGAACATTCAGTTTTTTCCTGATCGAGCAATATAGCATGTAATTCTAGTTGGTCAAAAGCCACTTGATTGCTGCGCTACCATAGGTTTCCCACCAAGAGAGGCTGGGAAAATTAACTCACGTTCAAGTCTTCTATTTAGCTTAAGGGTTTGTTCTCTGAGAAGACACATGCTTTTGGAAATGATGCTTCCAAGACAATATTTTAGGCACCAGTTAAAGACATAACCAAAAATGACATCTCTTTTCTGATGCTTAATAAATGAAACAAACAAACAAAAAGCTAACCTTTTACTCTTTAAAACTATCTTTAACTGATTTTGCTGTTTGCTGTTAGCATTTAATAGCTCGTCAACACTTCAGAGGAAGTGATGTGGGTGATATACAGTCCTTTTGTAAAGACTTTCTATGTAATAGGCTAACATTGAAATATTTTACTGAAAATAAAAAAGACATTTCCCGATATCCCAACTTCAAGTATACTGAGAAAAAATTGTTATGAAATGTATCTGAAAATGAGTAAGGGAAGAGAAGTCACTGTTAGCAGCATATGTATTTTCAGCATATGTGTAAATAGAAGAGGAAGATAAAAGCATTTCACTTCTGTGTAGTTTTAAGTCTACCATTGCAACCATACTAATTTCATTAAGCTTTAGAAATTTTTCTTTAGAAAGACTACCATAACCTTTTCCAAAATTAGGCACTTTGAGGCATTGTGAGAAAGATTCATGAAGAAAAAAATGACCAGAAGATGTACTTATCAAGAGCAAAAGAAAAAAATATATTTTATATATGTATATATATAATTGTAGCTTTCTCTATCAGACTACAGGAAGACTCATAGGAGCACAGAGAAATAGTGTTTTATACTGCATTAGTTATAACTAACTTTTTCACAATCCCAGGTTAGTACATGATACTAACATTCATTTGGAGAGAGGATGTAATTCATTTCCCCCCTATAATTATCTGACATTTTGTAAATCAACAAACTTCAAATGTCAACATCCATTTAGATCAGTGAGAAAGCTGTGATGCCATGAAAATTAAAAGAGATCTCAGGAGGCACTAGAGTAAAACACACTGCAGGAAAAGAAATCAAACCACAAAAATCTAAAACTTTTTTTTTTAGCTGTCCAACTTTATTTTTTTTAACCTTTGCTTATGAAAAATAATCAAAGGTAACTGTCAAAATGTGAAATCAGCCCAGCAGGACAGATATTCTGATTCTAATCATTAATAGCTCTTTTATCCTTCCTCTTCCCACTCACAAGCCATTCCACTGATTTTTTTAGAAAACTTTTTTCCTATGAATGGGAGTTAGTGTTCATGAGAAAGTTGACAAATACTGACTTTTAGAATGAAATAGTTCGACAGCTTTGAGCTTCAGTGAAAATTAGAAGGAGAAAAGAAGTCCAACATTTTAAAAGAGCCTTTTATCACAACTGAAATATTTTCATCAGAAACTTTGGCATCTCATCCACTACCTTTGAAGTTGGCTGTAAAACAAGACAATCCATCTTATTAGCTGGGTAGGAATGCCCTTCAAAGAGTAGTGAAACTATTGGTTGTAAACATCAGTCAATTTGAAATGCCTGCATTTTTACTATATATGTTGGCTTTGTACGTACTACATCTAGAATGAAAAAAGTGTGCTTAACTTGTTTATAGACTTTAAAGAACATTCTTTCTTTAATTCAGAGCTAACCCTTTAGCCAGTTGTGATGAAATGATGACATGCATTGATTATTTGTGGAGCTATCAGTCAGATGTCTCCCATTAAATTTTGGACAAAATGTGTATAGATTAAGGGTATTATACCAAAATCTTTTCTTCTGTACTTCCTGTCTATGTGAGTAGATAAGGTTAAATATCAAAGTCACGCTTTCAAGGCAAAAGGGATGTAAGCACATAAAAAGGAGTTGAAATGAGAACTGATATCAAATTAGGGTTCAAGTACCATTTTTATACAGAAAACATATTACCAAAAGAATTTATGAGATCACATCCAGAGCTAATATTGTAGTACTCTATGAAAACAGTAAAGGCTTAAAACAAAAAATCCCAAATAAAACATGAAGTGTTCCACAGAAGACCACCAAAATTACATCAGCTTTTTTAGATAATTTATCTTTTATTAAAATGTATATCTGCCACTTTATGTCTTCAACAGTAATAGGTAACCCTGTGATATGATGAGTGAGAATATCAGTACTAGTAAAAATATCCTTTATTTT
Organism: Netta rufina; assembly: GCF_964035555.1. Classification (NCBI taxonomy): domain Eukaryota; kingdom Metazoa; phylum Chordata; class Aves; order Anseriformes; family Anatidae; genus Netta; species Netta rufina. Next base: position 49,436,024 of record NC_140125.1, on the reverse strand, counting down.
TACAAGCAACGTTTTAAAACTGTTCAAAAATATTTTTATTGTATTTCAATTATCATATCACTATTTTAAAATCTGTTCCCTCTTGCAGTAATTTTCTTGCATTTCTTACAAGAAGATTGTGATGCCACCACTGGATGAATTTTAATTTAATACTGACAAAAGTATTTTTAAGCTTATTAATGCTTTTTAAGCTTATTAATGGGAGACTCCAACACTGCTGAATTTACCCAAGGTCAAGATAAATGGGGTCTTCAGTAACTGGGATTCAGTTGGAAAGGTATTTAAACATTAATGGTAGCTGAAAGAATTTCCACTTCTTTTGTGTTTCATTTTCCTGGAGTTCTGACTAGACTACGGAAAAGAACAGGAAATAAAGTTGCTCACTCAGATCAAGAAAACATGCAGGAAGGCAATTTTTGTTTACAACCAGATTAAAATCTTTATAAAGTTTTTTGTTTGTTTGTTTTGTTTTTACAATATTCAAAAGAGTCTGTAGTAGAACCAATAAGGAATATTGTCTTGCACATCCTTGCCTACCCAAAAGTCCATTTTACATGAATATTTACAGTGTCAGGTGCTTTGAAAGACAGAAAATAAATTTGTGCATACATCTGCAGGAAAAACAAAACTTGAATTGAAGATGCATTTAGTGATTTTAGGATACAATACAACTTGGAAGACAAAAATCAACCTGTTCACCTTCAAAATATGTGCATAGAGTTGTGGTGTTGTATACAGCAGTTTTTGCTGTTACTGTGGCAGGTGGTTTGCTGTCCACAGCTCTTTAAAGATATTCTAGACTGTTTTTTGACCAGGGAATTGATGTCAAAATCAATTTGATAAGCAAAGTTTCTCTTTCTTCCACTATTAAGTAATGGGTAATGAATAGACAGGTAGGGACAACATGCAGAATCCACAGGGCAATGTACTAAAAAGTTAATACAATTCTCGAGGATCAATAGACACGGTGCCAATTGCCTATAAATTAAAATTGGGAATGAAACACAAAGAAAAACATTTTAAAGGACTAAGTATCCTTTCCTTCTGAATCTCCCTTGTACATAAATCAAAAACAGTGAGAAAATACACCAGCTGTTCAAATAAATTACAGGAAAACACAAAGGAATCACCTAAGTCCAGCCATAGTTTACTGCAACTTTCCGCAGGTGCTGAGCTTCAACAAGTTTGTTTGCTTTGTCAGCTGGTAAAATCATTGGATCTTTTTGCTCCTCTTTTGAGCATTTTGTAGCTCTGGAAACTTAGTTACCACCATGTAGCATGGTGGTGGATCTGATATCATCATTTCCAGCAGTCCTCTCTTTTATCATGTTAATATCTTCAATGGCTATATTAATGTATTTTGAAAACTCTTAATTTAAATGAAGTGAATTCAGCTGAATCAGTGATCCCTGAGCTAATTTGTTGCATACTTGAAGGTGACTAGAGGTTTTGTTTCTGAGATTGGTTCCTTTGTTGACAAAGTCTTCAACTATACAAAGCAGTTTGGACTGGTAATGTAATACAATCTAACACCTTAATAGGAGCTAGAGAACATATGTTTCACTTAGGCATATGTTTGTAGGTCTGTCTGTCTTCTGAACACAGTTCTTTTTGAAACAGATGAATAACACAGCATTGGTGGTTAGTCACAGATTCGTGAAAAAAAAAAAAAAAAAAAAAGTAGAAAAACTTTTTAATCCTCAATATTATTACCAAATGGAAACTGAAAAAACTAATTCTCACTCAGGGAGCAGATGTTAAGTAGTCGTATTTTGCTTTATTCTTGGAGTTTATAGCAGTTATGCTGAATTTCTATTCCTTAATTGTTCATTGTTATTTTTTTTCCTCAAACTCTTACAGATTTAATAAGGTTTCTCTTCTATTGCAGAACCACTTATTAGCAGTGAAAGAATAGGTGTAAGGAGATTTTCTTCATAATTCCCTGCCAAGGAATGAGCTCGGGGGAGAGAGGGAGGGAGGGATGACTGGGTAGCTCAAGGGATCAGAAATGTAATGCAGTGTTTCAGCAAGAGCAGTCATACAAAGTGCAGTGTGCTGACAGTGGCCAATGGTTCTTACTACCATCCTCTATACTGGGTAGCTTGCATGAAATCTATCTAGGAGCAATGGAAAGCAGCATCTAGCTCTCATGAGGAGTGTTGATGGTGCTTCAATTGAGTCCATCAGTCAGCCCAGCGGTGAGGTCAAGCTGGTTTCCTGCCTCTAGAAGAAGTGCTAAGAGCAAACAGATGAAGGCAACATGAAAGGCATAAGAATATCATTGGAGATCATTCTCCAGGGATCTTCCCTGTTCAAAACAGTCTGTTTTGAAGGGTGACCAGAGTAGTGGTTTTTAGGTTGTTTTTGGTGTTGTTTTTTTTTGTTTGTTTGTTTGTTTTGTTTTCCTTTTTTTAACTAACTCCTTAGAATAAAATTTCTAAGAACTTAAAAATGCATGTTGCAAAAATAAAAAGCAATACAAATCCTTGCAACACCGCTTGCAGCCAAATAAGTCAAAATTGTCCCTTAACACTGTCAGTTATGGATAACAAACTACCTTTGAGCGGCTAATAGTCTCTGTGGCAATTTAAGTAAAAAGCACCAACAGGAAGCTTGCTTTTCACTTACAAAATAAGAAATCAACATAATTCATGTTCTTTATCCTGACTCATTTCATGAAAGCAATGTAACAAAGCCAAATCCACACCATTATTGGCTTACAGTCTTAAGTGCTACGGGAGAATGTAAATCCCAACAAAGCCATGTAACTCCATTGGCCTATTCAAAAACATAAAGAGCAGCAGCCCACTTGTCAGCTGGACCTGAAATATTCAAAGCAATTAACTTTCCTCTCAGATCTTAGGCTAATGTCGGACCAACCATCAGCAAGCTTAGTAGGTTTGTTCCACCGTCTCTGTAATTAGCATGCATTCATAAGTTACCAGCTACATGTTATCAAGCCATGTTTGGCAAACTGGGGACCAGCAGGCAAAGAAATTTCAAACTTCAAAGTAAGCTCTAAAATATCCAATCATATAATAAAAAGTACTCACTCTTAGTACCTTATCTTGGAAGCTCACATTGGTTAGAGGGTGACCTTTACAGGATTACCTTAATATTGAGGGAAATCAGTCCCTCTCTGAAGTGTTCTTGAATTTGTAATAGAAAATGGCTGCATGAGTAATGTTTATGTTGGGGGGGCGGGGGGGGGGGGGGGGGGGGGGATGGAGAAGGAAAAGTCTTATATGTCTCCCAGCATAAGCTGAAGCTCTGATTTAAACCCATTTGACTTTCAACTTTTCACGTTGACTATGATAGCTGACTGCCAATTTGCAGTATGGAACAAAACTCTCCCTCCACCAGCTAGGAGATACCACAGCTTTCAGCTCCTAATCTTTATTATTTTTTTTTTTCACTAATTTTCTCATTTTACCAATATGAACAGCCAGATTCTTTAGAATATCTTCTTTGTTCACCTCCCCAAAATATCCTGTTCTATCTGGCAACCAAAAGAATTTTAAAGAAAATGACAAAGATTTAGAAGACACTTTTAAAAGCAATGACTGTTATCCTCTATTTATCAAGCACAGGTGGGGAGTACAATGAAGATCTGTCTGCCAGTTTGTCTGCCTCTTTACAAAACTAAAACATTTCTTACGCTGCAAACATCTAGCTAACATCCTTTTATGTATTACTGTTCTTACTGAGTCCTCAACAGATGTGGAAATCTTAAACCGTTCTAGAGAATTAAGGAAAAAAAAATCTATTTAAGGATACTAAAGATGTATTATCTTCCTCTCTCTGCCAACTTCTATTGACAACTTTCAAAGCCCAATTTCTCCTTTTATTTTTGACATACTACTTTTTGCTGTTCCACCACCCTAGCCAAGAACACTAAAATTACTTTAGATTGTCACATAGTCCATACACAGACCAACTACCTGGAACTCACTAAACTCAAAATAACCCATTCCCTTAAAAAAAAAAAAAAAAAGATTAACGTGTAACCAGATATTTTTTATTTCTAATGTCTTTTAATTAAAGCAAGCAGCTAGCCCAGTTGTTTCCAATCCCCTCTGGATACTGAGCACAGAGCTAAAAATAAACACTAAAACACGCATCAATTACATCCTGAGGAATAAAATTAGACTTGCATTTGGATAATATGTTATTTGAAAGCAGTCTCACAGTTTCTACCACTAATAAAGTACTATCATTAATCACAGGTCTTATTATGTTATACAAGATGAGTCTTATTAGTTTTCAAACATTTAGTCACACAAAACATATAAGCTGTAGTTACATTAGCATTTTGGTTCAGAGTACCAACGTATTTTTAATCACCCCACTGTTTCTTCTGATAGCACATGGGTCAAGCTTCCAGAGCAGTTTTGATGCACATTAGCTAAGCTCCTCATGAAGAAATGTGAACCAGGTGTGCACAAAATGCACTTCAGAGGAGTGGTCCCTTGGAAAGCTTTGAAGTACATAAATGTGGCATTGTCCATGTCAGTCTGTGGACCTGCCTAAACCTAGCCCAAAGTAAAATCCTTGAACTATGGTTGTCTGTGCATCAACACAAAATGGTTGACCTAACAATCCCTTCCTATCCTACTCATTTATTTTTAATGTAGATAAGAGCCACAGAAGTCTAAAGAAGCCACACAAGCATATTCCCGAATCTGGGCTGAAATCAAACCTCATACAAAGAAAATCTGAACTAAGGATGTTCTGGATGTTGTTAGTCAAGCAATGGTAGCACTCAGACAATGCTGCAAGTTTTCCATTTACCTTCTTGGAATTACTTAACTCATACATTTAACATAAAAATCCCTATGCGGTATTTTGCATTTTCAGTTATTTTAAATTTAGGTAGCATTTCAGAATATACAGTAGTTGCCTATAAAATATTCTTGTATTACTTCTACTAGCATCAAGGGTGACATTTATTTACTGCATTTCATCTCTGTTCAAAGTAACTAGATGTATGAGGCTTATTTATTTTTGACCGGTGAGATATAAATAAAGCTCCTGGGATGCTGTGGCACTTCAGGGCCAATTTGCAGCAAGGATCAGAAAATTTTGCAACTTGTCTACGACAGTGAGAGCTTGAAGACATGGAGACAGTGCAGGCACACATGGGGAAGCAGAGCAAAAACACTGTACCCTTTTCAATCTTTATTGATATTGCTGGTACAGTGAATTTTATATCCCCTTCTGCTAACAAAGCTCTTCCCGTGAGGCAGCAATCATAGCTCCTTGCTATGAAAAATCCCCAGGCAGTCCAAATGACCCTGGAAGGCCAGGCTGAGCAGTCAGCATCTGACCCTCTGCACCTGTGGGTGCAGCGTACCTGTAGGCCCATCACCTGCAGCCCTGGCTCTTGGTCCAGCCCTGGCTCTTGGTCCAGCCCTGCCCATGCCTGGCCATGTGCCTCCTGAACTCTGAAACGCCTTACTAGCTGCACCTCGACCTGCCCCACTGCTGGGATGTGCCCGGTGTGGTGAGCCTGACCCCTGGTGCCCCTGGTACTTGGCATGTTGCATGTCTGGGCAGCAACTTGCCGGCGTGTTAGCTGGCCTGTGTTATCTGCCTCGTAAAAACACATGGTGCAGAGGGTACTGAGATACAGCCTGAGAGAGTGAATTAATCAAACCTCCCATAGCAAAGGCTAAATGCTTCCTTTTGGAGGTGCAAATCGCATCCTGTGATGTCTCAGGCCAAAGTCTCCTGAAATAAAAAATCCTGAAACTTATAAACTTATTAAGATTTACTGTGTTTAATGACCTGATAAGGCAGATGAGCAATGCCAGCAGTGCGTAGATACGCAGTATGGGTGGTCGGCATCAAGCACCTGAGGCTACGCTGGTGGGTTCCCACCACAGGTAAAAGTGGAGTGTTTGCCTCCAGCCCTCTGGGGCCTCTGCTCCCACAGCTGGATCCAGCTGGAGAGGCACTGAGACAAGAAACTGCATTTGTTAGTTTAACCTTCACCTGTGCAGGTGGGGAAAGGCAGGCATATAATCTTTAGGAGTTATCTGTAACAATATAAGTAGAAATAAGAAAGTATTCCCTTTGCAACACCAGGGACAAGAAGAGGATCAACACAGAGAGAAGCTGTTTCTGCTGAAAAGAGCAGCAAGACAGGATTGTTATCTAAAAGAGCATTTAAAACAAGGTCTCTCCCTGAACCCCATGGGAGATGTGGCCCTCGGATAGAAAGCAGAAGCATTCAGCGGTCCAACTCCTCACTGCATTTACCACTGGACTTCTTTTCCTCTCATATTATTTTCTCTTTTTGAAAAAGTCATTTCAATTCATCTGAAGTAATTTTCAGGAGAATTCATTCATTCCAAACCTTTTACTCTCCCTATCTTTATCCTGTTAAACATTAATACACAAATTTATTGTGTTTTAGTTCCTTGCTTCTCATTTGCATTACTTCTTTTCTCCTAGCACTTCATGTTTCCAACCAGCTGTTCTTTGAGTAACACTAAGGACCAAAACCATCTCTTATTTTGCTTTGCTACTGTCATGATACGTGCAAACTTATTACCGACTTGTGCAATTACACTTACTGTTTCAATACCCACTACGCTCTTTAGTGCATTCATGAAGTCTTTGCTTTCCTCATCTAAAGCCTTCTTAAAGACTTTTGCCAAATAGGCAATCCTGTGGACTATTTTTTGAAAATGCTTATTCCTTGGTTCTATTTCTCTGGCTGTTTCACAGTACTCAGTCTTTACCCACTTCAGTGCCTTTGGGAATTTCAAATTTACAGACAGAAAAGTGCAACGTGTGTAGGTATACCTCAAATCTCAGGTAACAACCACAACAGAAACACATAGACATATAACTTAGTACAGCCTGTTTCTTCAGGAAAGCTTCTTCAGTCCATACCACAGCCTCTGCCCACACAGAACTGACCTTACAGCTATCACCCGCACTAGTCAGGCGCAGGACATGTCTCCAGATGCTACTAGCAAAGTAACCCAAATAATGTGCAAACGTACCCATTATCTCTTTATACTGCAGTGTCAAAAAAAGCTACCACAATAAAGCCATTAGCTAATGTACTGCATTTCCAACTCAATATACCATCCAAATAGCATGCCAGTAGAAGGAGCTGACGTGTCTAATTTGAAATGCCAGGTCAATAAAATGTTTTATAAAGGGAAAAGTAAATCCATAAAGTTTGGAGATATTTTGAGGTATATTTTCATTTCACTGGCTGTAGTCTTATTTTGACTCAATTATCAAACTAGGTGATAAAATCTACAGGGCTAAAAATGACAGTGAATCACGGAGAAGCAAAATAAATACAGAAAACTAAAAGCCAGTTATGCTAGATGAAATGATGACTTCAGATATTAATTCAACTGACACAGGATGCACATAAAGTGATGATGACTGAATGTCTTACCAAGTGAAATCCATATTTACAATTATACATAATATGCAAACACCATAAAGGCGAAATTTAATGCAAAAGAGAAGAAATAAACAAATCATGAATTAGAAATGTACTGGAAAGATGGTGCCAATGGAGTTATTCATTTAATCAATAGAAAGTAAAATAAAAAATAACATGCAACTCTAGAAAACACTATGAAAAGTGAAAAAAAATGTTAACACATGCGAAAAAGATAGAAAGACTAGCCAAAATCTATAAACCCAACCCAGTACACTGATTAAACTCTAATTTTGTCAATATTTGCTCACAAGAGTGTTCTAATGCATTGCCCTTTAGAAAGTATACGCTATAAGGAACTAAAATAAAGGAGTAACTCTCAGAACATGCACAGAATGATTTAATCACAAAGCAAGTTTCAGAAAATGAGGGTTTTTTACCCTTTTCTATTTACATTTTAAAGAGTTTACATTTATACATTTTATTCAATAGATGACAAATTAGATAAATCCATTAGGATCTAACATGAAATTTCATGAAAACATCCTAGTTCAGCCTAACAACACTTCAAAGAGAGATTTAGTTAAATCTGATAAGTGGGATTACATGCAGATGTCAGTCAATATGTGCTCCATATTTATCTGTATTAAAAAAAAAAATAGAAAAGAAAAAAGAAAAAAAAATAAATGTCATGCTTAATAATTACTTTCTAAATGCTCTTCTTATCTAACAGCTTGAAAAAAAAAACTGCATAAACATCTTGCGGCATGTCTGTGCTGTGCAGTTTCAGAGTAACATTAAGATATCACTTTCACTATGCATTCATGCTTGTCAATGAAACCAATTTTTTGACTTGAAATTATGTTATCTTATAGAAAGACAAATACCAAAGACCTAAAGAAAAAAAGGGCAGACCTAGGGAGGAGAGAGCACTATATGGATCATCATGTGTCAGAAATATCCTCTAGAAAATTTCCATACATGGAAAAACTTTAAGAAATCTAAACTTCTATCTGATTATGAAAAGATCTGAACGGAAAGTTAAAAACACTTCCCAGTTTACAGTCAAAAGTATTTTTAAGAAGTGGTATATCATACTGTTATCTGGTATTTGAAGTCAGTGAAGGAAAATCAAGTTAATTCTGTTGTTCTTCTAAAATACTGGCATACTCACAAAATACAATATCTCATGCAATCCAACAAGCTTAGTTTTGTCAGGAGCCTACACTGAATTAGAGTGCTATACAAGTTAAAATGCAAGTAAGCAAATGGAAACTACTCTCTTCTGCCTCCTGTTTATATAATGCCACCGTTGCTGTCTTTGTGCAAACCAATTAAACTGAGTGATCAGTAAATCCTTCCAGTGCAAGTATTTCTCTCAGCTAGTCAAAGGGTCACACTAGTAGGCTTCTGGCCAATGTTTCATGTTGCTGACACAGCCAACTTTCTATGGCTATCTGTTCATCAGTGACAAATGCCAGAGGCAGCTAACTCCTGGGATCTGACTGTAAAGGTACCATTGTGCAGCAGACACTCGCCCTCAAGGTTTAATAAGAAAGCCAGCAAAGTGGCAGATTTGTAGCTTTGCCCTTTTGTTTTTCTCCAGGACATAATTCAACTAAATACAAAATTCAGCAAGGAGCTACTGAGGGGCCATATATACTCTTGTATGGCTATCAATGTGCATCACGAATTGAAAGTTGAAAACAAATCCTAAACCACAGTAGCAATGTAAAAACACTATCACATATGTTACTTGTAAAATCATGATGTTATAGGATATTTAGCTGTACTAATGAGAAGAACGGAAGTGAGAACACAAGGCTTTCATTCTCCTTGGTGATGGTCAGGTGTAGTCTGACCACATCTACATGCTCAACATCTGCAAGAAGCAGCACTAAGGAACAGAAACCAAAATGGAAAGGAGCTGGCAGTGCCAAGATCTGGTGGTATCCCTGGGATGATCACAGTATCCAAATTCCCTTGAACACCACAGCCACAGGTGAATCACTTTAAGCCCATGGAGTATTGCCCTCCAAAAGAGTGTCTGAACAAATTGATGTATTGATGATCAGAGAAACAGAAAGATAAAAGAGGATTGAGCCACATGGGCAGCTTTTTGAAGCTCCATCTCATCTTACTCACCTGCCCTTCCCAGGAAGCTCAACTGAGTATGAGCAGGGAGACATCCCAGCCCTGCTCCAACTAAACAAGTACATTTTAGGGTATGGGTCCATAAGTATACCTTATTTTCAACTGAGGCTACTGAAACAGTGAAGACAGACATGCTCAGAAAACCTGTCCAGGCAGCAGCTTCCCCACAGTTCTTAAAGGATGGGTGTGGTCTCTCTGTGTGCCTCTACTCTCCCATCCTATTTCAGTGCAGCAGTGTAGCAGACTCTTCTGATTGTTGAAATATGTTTCTAAAGCTATCAGAATAGCAGGATCAATTACAGATAGTCCCCCTCCAAGCAAGCCACAATTCTGGGAGCCTTGAGGTCAGTAAGATGAGCTTTCATATTCTGACACTTAGGATTCTTTTGCCTGAAAATGTAACTGCTACCTGTAGACTACAAAGAATACTGCATTTCCAGGCCTTTACCTGTAGGTGTACTTATCATATCGGTAACTGATTGAATATGTTTTTTCATTCAGAAGCTTACATCCTTATGTGCCAAAATTTCAAGGGTACAAAATTTTGCAAGGGTGGGTGCAAAGATTAAATGAAATTATATTTTGTAGGACAATGCCCTGGATAATAATTTTGGGGAAGAAGTATTGGAATTATTTTTTATAATGTGGTAGTGCCATCCAGCACATGAGGTATTTAATTAATATCTATTTTATTCTATTACATCTTATGTGAAGCTGAAAATCATGCATGAAGATTTTTCTTGAATCCTCTTAGTTTAAGCTAATCAACTGTCTAATGCTTGATAGCTGGAAAAATTAAATTGCAAATGTGTTCTTAAAAAGAAAAACTAATTAACTTATAATAAAAATCAGTGGAAGAAAATTAAAAAAAAAAGTGAAGCATCATATACATATTTTTAATTTCAGTTTGAAATGTAAAGGTCCAAATTCATTGATGCTGATGTAAACATATTGCTGTTTTATTGAAAGTTTGAATAAAATGCAAAGTTTATTGTCTTTTCTTAATATATGCAAGTCAGCTGTTAATAATAAGATTCAGCATCACAAAATAAGCATTATTTGGTTGGTTTTCTTTAAAGAGTAGACATAAACCAGTGCTAGTTGTAAAAGCATCATATCAAGTATTCACTGTCTTCCAAACAGGAAAAAAAGGTTCTACGTGGGGCTTCCCAGACATTTTTCAGCCATGCATTTTACCAGAGAATGTCAATTTACTAGTTAATTTATTAAAGTTAAAACTGCAAAAGCATATTAGTTTCAGTGAGTTTTCTTTTTTTGACCTTTTAATTCTTTGACCAGGTTTCCTCCTGGTCAAGAATTAAAATTCTGGCAAAGCAAGATCCATCCCCAGACCACACTGGATGCCACAGCACTCACACCACTGCCTGACCCAGAATCTGAGCCTGGATGCAGCTCCCAGCCTGCTGCCTCCTGATGCACGGGGCGCCTTGCACACAGTACCTGATAGCTTAACCTGACAGCTGAAGACGTTCTGATGTTTTCTGCAGCACAAGCATTAGGACAGTCAAGGCCTTGCCTTGAATTCTTTCTCACTTAAGACTACCTGCAAAACCTCAACTAATTTCAATTTCTTTGAAAAAGGATATAAAAAAATATCCTGGCAAATTTCAAACAATACGAGGTTTGGAGAAGCCTGCAGTGGAAATGGCACATACAAGTTGGATGAGAGTTTTCAGTGGTATGGATGTTTGAGGGTGTCCAGATAGAAAATACCTTGTTGAATTTCTACTGTAAAAAGGATGGTTTTTTTTGTTTGTTTGTTTTGTTTTGTTTTCCAATGCTTGGTCTTTTATTCTATTTGATCTGATAACCCATCAGAAAATATACAACAGAGAGACACAACCAGTGGCCTATGGATGAAAAGGAAAGAAATTAATACTGAAGAAGCAAAGTATTAGCCACAGACCCTAGAAGTTAGGAGAACTACTGAAGTGAAGAGTGACAACACAAGTAACATTTATTCACGTCTTAACCCACACTGATAAACCGGCAACTTTCTAAAAGCAGAGCTAGCCTCCATATATGTGTTTTGGACAATTATTCCATGCACTTGTTATGCCTCAAAAGAACACAAAATGGTAAGAGAATTAAAAAAGGAGAATTCAAAAGAAAATACTGGACCAAGTGAATGCTATATGAGGTGGTATAAGGGAAAATGACAACAGAGATAGTTATTCCAAAATATTTCTGAATCACTGCCAGTCAGCTTCATATCCACATCAGTCAGCAGTTTAAGATGTTTCCCTGGCTTACACAAAGTACACATCTTTCTGTTTTGTTTCTGAGATTGAAATAAATATTTCCATTTTTTATGTGAATGTAAATATATCAACAGTTAATATTGATGCAGAACTCATACTTTCCCTCAGAAAGCTCCAACTTCATTTCTTATTTTAAACTTCAGAAATGAGTAATTACAATGATAGTAACTTGCCATGCAACAGTAGCACTACTGACTTTTTTCTTATTAGGCAGATGGAACTTAATGTCCTTTTTTTATTTCTCATACCTATAAGCCATCAATTAACCCTTCCTCATACAATGGAACTGATAAAAACATAAAATATCATAAATTTCATAGTATGCAAGAAGTGAGTGACTTTTCCAGATTACCAACTAAATTTTAGAAGGGACATGAAACTTCAGATGAACTTTGGGAAGAGCTCACTTGTACATCCAAACCACATTGTCACTATGTATTCTTTATACAGCTCTTTTTCACTTCAGTTGGGTGAAACACACATTTCAGTGTGTTTCTTTGTTTTGTGCCTAAAACTACCTCTTAACTCCCTGTATACTGACAGATAGAATCTGAATTCTATTTTTTTCTTTTTGTTGTTTTGTTTGTTTGTTTTGCTTGTTTGTATGTTTTCTGGAGAAGAGTCTTTATGCATTGAAATATTCCTACCACATACTCTGTAAATGGAAATACAATCTAGTTAAGCCTGCCAGTCAGATGATCCCATTTTCATTTGATTATAACTCAGCACTTAGCTCTAGCAGCCCAGCCCTCCAACAAAGCCAAAATCCATACCTCCAACACAGGATTAGTCTGATTAGTCAATAAGAAATCTGTATCAACACACTCTTGCATCCATTGGGGTTAGCAGCAAACTAAATACAGAGAGTCTTCTAGCTCAGGATGCAGCTGACTAGTTAAAGAATTCAAGTCTCCAACATCCCTAAAGATGCTGTGAGATGAGGGGGTCATGGTATTACACTCAATCAAGGCTTCCTTCTTTTCTTTCTTAAAAGAAATTAAGAGTTGTCTGCAACAGCCTACTTTATAAACACACTCTGGTTGCAAAGTCAAGCACTTGCAAGCTGGGAAATGCCAGACTTCTCCATCTGCCTCCATAAATTTAATTCTCCTCTCACTACATTCATATCTATGCATTGTGATATAAATTTTAATTAGCCCAATGGACACTATCTTTTCCACAGGACATCATTCAGCCCACCAGATGAATGCAACTGGGGGCTGAATTAACATTGTACTGACAGCCATAAAAATGCCGTTTTCAATTTGCAAGTGCTTGACTTTGCAACCAAAGTTACATTCTTTTGACACAAATGTGAATAAAATTTGAATTATACAAACATACATAGATTTGAGGGAATAATGGAGCACAGGGGAGATGAATTATTTATATATGGCTGGCATCAATGCAATTAATAAGAATAGCAGGAGGTGTTAATATCTACATGGTTGAAGATACTTTGTAAACACAAAGTCATCATCATAATTTAGATATTTCAAAACATTTCACAAACCCATAGCATTATTACTTGTGACCTTAGCCCTTCCAAGATAATCTGCAGAAACTACAGTATAACAAAGATAATGAGACCAAAAAGAAAAATCAGATAAGCACCAAAATGTCCTGTTTGTTCTTCAAATTTAGCATTTCTGAAAGGGAAAAATAACTGTTCTTTTGTAACAGGGGAGTGGATGTCTTTCTAAGATACAAGGGGGTTACACTGCTAGGAAAATATTTAACTGAAAAGGAACTGAAATTGGCACCAAAATGCACTAATGTCAAAAGCTCCAACCCTATGGCTATTCAACCATCCAGAAAACTGAGACTATATTTAGTTTACATTTACATGCTTTTATTAGGAAAAACACATACACATACAAAAAAAATAAAAAAAAATAATAATAAAAAAAAAAAGGCTATGGCTAAAACAATCACTGTCAAGCTAAAACTGTTTTTCAGATTAAACAAGTTCTTAAAATGGTAGTTGCTTATTTATACAAAGAAGTGAATCTAATTTTTCCCCCGGTTTACAGGTCTCTTCCATATTCAAAGCCATAAAGCTGATGTCACATCACAGGTGTAGCTCTTTTTGTTACATAACGTCTTGCTATGATGCATCATGTTGTGATAGTTGCACAAAAACATTATGAAGATGTAAATGAAAAGGCTCAGATTTGGAAACAAATCCTCACTGTTGTTCTGCTTTGTTTTTTATATGTAGTGCTCAATTCCACTCTGAACATTTCCCTTTAGACAGAAGATGGATCTCAGTAACCAAAACCTTAATTCTTTGCTTCATTCTTCAACCAAAACTCCATTCTTTGCTTCTCTTCTAAAACTGAACTGCATGTTTCTTTTCCTTCTAGCTCACTGCTCTGAAGGAAGTTTTTTTTAACAATCTATACAAAGCCAGCAGGATTTCTAGACAAGCAGATAGGGTTTTCTTTTTTTATTATTTTATTTTTTATTAAAATAGAACTAATTTTACAAAAAGTCGTACATCACAGTCATATTCTCTCTCTTTCCCTCTCTGTCTCTCTACTGTCTCACCTTCCAAGCATCATAAAACAGTCCAAACTGCTGAAGACTGGATTTGGCCTTCATTAATTGTTTTCACACACTGCTGCTCACTGGATTCATGCCTTTGCCACGTCAGCACCAAATCCAGAACATTGTCCTTAGCCAGCTCTGCTGCCTCCTGTTCCACTTTCCAAAGTCCAGCCCCTCTGCCAGCCGTCAGGCACACAGTTACAAAGCTGCTGCTTCCGTTGTTTCCAAAACCACAAATAGCAAATTCAACCCTCCCCTTTGAAAGAGGACAACTCTTCTGGGAAGCAAATTTAATGCAGGACATTAAGTAAACTGATGCTGTCATTAGTGCAAATGTCAAGTTCATTATAGCAGATGTTTCAGCCGAAGATTGCTACACATTAACTTCTCAAAATCAGAGTGGCTGCATCAGTGCTCTGATGAGTGAGGCAGAGGCAGCTCTGGGTGTCACTGCCCCATCCTTACCTACCAGGGGTGGCCTAGGGGTGGCCTGGGGGTGGGGGTGGGGGTGGGGGTGGGGGTGGGCCCTCCCTCACACAGGCCCTGCCTCCAGCTGGCCATACACCATTTTGACCAGCCCTTGGAAAGGTAAAACGTTGGTAAAGTACAGAACAAGGTGCTACTGCCAATGAGGCGAGAGGCTGAAAAGAGTACAGAAACCCTTTTGCACACAGAGTTACAGGAACCTCTTTATTTGGAAGAATCAGATGGTGTGCCTCTAATCAACTATGTTGCTTGCTGTCAATATTTCAGTTCTGGACTGGACCTACTATAACCATCTTAGCACAGAGAAAACCAGGCAAAGCACATTACCAGGAACCAAGAAATTACCAAGAAATTTGTGAGTCTCTTGCGGTTTTCCACCCAGATCACGAGCATAAAATACTTTCCTGCCCTTCAGGCCAAAAGTAAGTCCCTGTAATACTAAATGCTAACAGTAACAACAACAACAACAAAGAACAAACTGTGTCTTAAATAATAATAATAATAAAGTGGGGTTTGAAAAGCAACTTCTAAACATTCCTCCTAAGATTATAATTAAGTTTTCTCTTAGTCTTAATGTGATTTACAGGAATTTACAAACTGCAGCTGAAACTCTTCTAAAAGCAATAATGGTAGTATGAAATAGATTAACCAAAACAACTCTAGAAGAACCCACAATACAGGACTCTTGAACAATCCTACATAGGGCACAGTACATGTGATTCAGACAAATACTACTTCAGAATTTAAAAGACATGCCAACCATATCCTGGGCTTCATCAAAAGAAATGTGGCCAGCAGGCCGAGGGGAATGATTCTTCCTCTCTGCATCACCCTCCTAGGAACTGATCTGGAGCACTGTGTTCACCTCTGAGGCCCTCAGCTATGAAGGATGTGAACCTGTTGGAGCAAGTCCAGAGGAGGGCCACAAGGCTGGAGAACCTCTCCTATGAATACAGGCTGAGGGACTTGGGGTTGTTCAGCCTGAAAAAGAACAGTGGGGTGACCTTACTGCAGCCTCCAAATCCATAAAGGGGACTACAGAAAAGCTGGGTAGAGGCTCTTTTCCAGAGAGCACAGTGACAGAACAAGGCATGATCTACCCTCCTTAAACTAAAAGAGGGTAGATTAGATTAGATATGAGGAAGAAATTATTCACCATAAGGGGTATGGAGGCACTGGTACAGGCTGCCCAAAGAAGCTGTGGATGCCCCATCCCTGGAAGTGTTCAAGGACAGGTTGGATGGGGCTTGGGCAACCTGGGCTCATGGGAGGTGTTGCGGCCCATGGCAGGGGGGTTGGAACTGGATGATCTTTAAGGTCACTTCCAACCCAAATCATTCTGTAATTCCATGTTTCTATAATTCTGTTCCCTTTAGCTGTAAGGTTCTTTCTTTTGTGTTTAAAATGCTCCCTCCTTTGTCCTTCCTGCAATGTGCCAGCCAGAAGCCATGTCAAACAATGATTGAACACAGAACATATTTTGTCTCACGATGAAATGGATGCATATATGGATGAGTGATTAGTCTACACATGACAATGCAACAAACGTTATTACATGAAATGTGACACAATATTGAATATCTGTTTAGAAAGAAAGGGCAAAGCACCAAAGGTGTAAGGAAATATAGAAAGTTGCAATACATAGGTTTGTAGACAAGAGGCTTTATCAAGAACATCCTCATGTGTAATCTTAAAAGTCCTTGACCTTTCAGATCTAGGTCCAGCATCCTGAGTTTACACAATTTCTTGCCATTTGACAATGCATACAGCTGTACTGAAGCCAAATGTATGCTTAATTGTTTTTGCTAAAATTTACTCCAATCAATGTATTTGTAATGCAATAAACCAATAAAAACATATAGTTCACATTTGGCAAAACAGGAAATTTCTAAACTAATCCATCCCAAGCGAAATCAAGGACTTCATGTGTACAGTTCAGATCAGGGAGTGCAAGAAAGAACAGCTGAATTTTCTTTTTACAAGGTGCATGCATTATGCAACTATAAAAGAAGAAATAAACTAATTTTATTTTCACAACTGAAAACAACTTCTCAACTGAGCTGCTTTCATTGAGCCAGCACATCTAACAAAATACATTATCAATGAAAATAAGATTACTGCATGATCCAGCCTTTTTTTTTTTTTCTTAACAACTACTTTTAACATCTCTTATTTTTTAGCTGTGTGAATACATACTTATAAGTGAAAAAAAATCCCATTTCTTATTTCTCCTATAGAAATGACTTGCAAAGAATACGTAGATTTTTTGGTTTGTTTTACTATTACTTCTGATGGAGATTGATTGATTCCTTTGGAAATGACTCAAATGCCACTGATACTTATTTTTTGCAGTTGTAGAGTCTTTTTAACCTGTTCATTCTTTCTTTGATTTTCTTTCAGTGTTGAAACTCTTTAGGAGGTAGTTTTAAAACAATATTTAGAATAAGAAAAATTTTGACACAATTCATTTTAATGGAAAATTCCTCCTTGAGAATAACAAACTGTGTAATTTCAAGTTTTTCTCTCCTAAGGAAATCCACCAAAGCCAAAGAACAAAATTACTTTAATGTGACTTCCAACCAAGAGAAGATTTGGCTTAGCTTTAAGGTAAAGTAGGGTTGGATCTTTTCCTGCAACGAGAAAAAGAATAAGGAAGTTTGTTTTTACTTCTGTTGTATGCATATGTATTTAATTTGGAGTGTATGCTCATTTACTACATCTGTCTTCTTTTCTTTAGAAACACTTTCTCAGTCTCCCCTTCTGTGTGCAGTTTTCAGTGAAATAAAATGAGAGCATATGCTGCAACCGTTCTTTGCTTCAGACTTTCTTGAGTGTGAAGTCTCCAGTACCAGAACTGCAGCTCTCAGGGAGAGTGATACATTGCAGAAATAGTCCTTTGCTTTGTATGGAACTGGTCTAGAACAATCTTTGTAACTTTTTTTTTTTAGACACTTAGGGAGCTATCACCTGTGGTAATAGTGCATATTTTTCTGCTTTCTGGATTACAGATGTAAACAGAAGAAGAGTCTTCTAGAAGAGATTCTTCTGTCGATGGAAGAGAGCTTTCCTGACACTTCAAACATGAGAGGACTCCTCAGTTCTGGAGCTTAGGGAAAAATTTTGGTGGTTAATTTCCAGACTTAACTGAAAATCAAACAAGACTACAGGCTTCTAAAGGGGATTGCAGTAGAGAACCTGTCCTAAAAATCAAATAAATGAATAAACAAAAAAAAAAATTATGTGAAAGATCAATTGGGTGGAATGGCTTTCTACCACCTTGCTCAAAGTCATGACCACAGATCCAAAGAGCTGGCACATGAATGAGGTAAAGATATTTATGTCCCACTGCAGAGTGGGACATTCATTAACAGCCCTGGGGGAAGAAACACACAGGAGACTCCAAACAAATCCTTCTGGGTCTTCTTGATAGACAGCATCAGCACCTGTAAATGTCCAAACAATTTGACTCATTCTTTTAACGGGGCTATATTCGCCTTTCCTTCTTTCAGCAGTAGCTGTTGGGTAGCATCTTTTTAGGAGCTACTCACAGAAGGAACAACTCCAGTAACATCTGCCAATAAAGTCGGTTCTCAGGAGAAAGATCTCCTCGAAAAAGTCAGGAAAGGTAATGGTTGATGCATGGAAGATAGACAGAATAACTATACTGAGCCCTATTTAATTGGATGATTGCAGTGTTAAGATAGCAACGCAACAGCTGATCCCAATAGGTCAGTAGTGTAAAGATGTTAATGAAGAAAAGGGGATTTAACTTGGGTGTTTAAATTGTTTAAAAGGCTGCATGGCCAGTGCAGGCAAACGCTAGTGATATGTGAGAATTTCAAAGTCAATTTATGCCTGAAATGTCACAGCAGATGATGTGGCTAATTTGCATAGGAAAGAATAGCAAAGAATAGCAGTAGAGGTAAAAAAAAAAAAAAAAAAAAAAAGGATTCCTTATTAATAAAAGAGGACTATAGTCCGAAGGGTTTGTCCTCTGCACTATCTAGCCCTATTAAATGCTTTCACATGGAAGGTCTGGAGTGAGAAGGAACTTTTCACATAGAGTTTTTTCTACCGTTTACATCCAAAGCAAACTTTCTTCCATGAAGCTGATGATTATCGAATCCCTTTTTAAAGAATTCATTTAAATGTCTTTGTGAGAGACTAAAGAATCAATGGGGAGTGAGGAAAAAGGCTTCTCTTTTATTCTTCTCCTCAGTATTACGGCTCCAAGTTTCCTAGAATTTACTACTTCAGGGAACAAGACAGGAATGCGAATCAAAGTCATGCCTCCTTTGTAATAACAAAAGGCAGTAATGACGGTTCTATCAATACAGTAACACTTTTTAATATTATAATAGAAAAATGGAATTTGTGTTGTGTGCTAGAGCAGCTTCGAGCATATTAAAAACAGTACAATTATCTTAATGAAAGAAACAGAAGAAGTGAACTACTGGGAACTTAAGTTCTCAGTGAAGCAAAACCAAATACTATCTCCATAATTCATAAAACCATATAATAATATCCTAAAATAATGAAATAGTACTTACAAAAGAAATAATGTAAGTAAATAAATATTGTAAACTTGAGGAGAAACTTCATTTAACCAGGATAATTCTGTCAAACAGGTGGCTCTGCAAGTGGCTGAATATTATCCTACCTCAGTATAATTCTTCATAGAAGGAAAAAAAAACAAACAAACAAAAAAAAAATGGATTGTTTTAGAGCAGTTTTTCAGGCAAGGAATTTTTCTCTTCAAGTTTAAATTCACATGAGACAATTGGGAAAGAAGAAACAACAGACTGAATTACTAATGCCTGTACTTAAAATCCAGAGGGGACCCTCACGTGCAGCTTAACTTCCTTTGGCTCAAGGAAAGAAGTGGTAGACTCTAGATGGAATACTCTGTACTACAAAATAAAGGCAGAAAACAAAGCAGGACAGTTTGAGTTAGAACACTCTGGAAAGGAGACTGGGGTAATTTCCCAGTGTCTGTTTCTCTGTCCTCCATTTCTAAAACTCCAGTTTTATTGATCAGCAGCCTTCCTGCAGTAGTACTTTGGGTATGGACACAGTTGTCTTTATCCTCTCACTTAACATAGAACACTCAGCTGATCATCGAGCTGTTTGTTTGCTGAAAAAGTCCTAACTGATCTGGAAAAAGCAGGATGCTGTTCTCTGTTCTCAACATGTGAAGGTGCCAAGGCTCCAATACACTATGTATTGGAGTCATACTGTAAACAAAGGGTACTAGTCCTTGAAGTCAGCAAGATACCAGTGTGTGCTGAGCTGCAAAATAATGAGTGTCTGTTAAACTGTAGAATTTAGTATGTAATGCCAGAATCTTGCATGGAAAGGGAAAGACATGAAAATAAACAAATAAACTGTCAAAAAGCTTTTTGCATAAAACATATTCAGATACTGTAAATGCCTTGTGTAACCATATTTTTGCATGCATTAGTATTTGTTTTACTAGGGAACACTAAGGCATAAATTTCTATTCCCTGACGTTTGCTAATAACTAAGTAATTGATACTAATCAGTATTAATGTCTGCTTATTAGAAATCACAGACTAAATAACATCATTATGCTATACAGACAATAGCCCACATGATTACAGCGAGACATTTAGCACTTCAGAAAAAAAGAAATACATTTTTTTCTCTAAACTTTTTAATCGTTGCCTAATGAGAAATAGCTTATGCTGAATTATGAAGCTCATAACTTCATTATTACTTAAACACATCTATTGTGATAAACTGGAAAAGTATTTACCAAAAATCTGCACATTGGGGTAAATTGGGGTAAATATGGGGTAAAGAGAACAGTGAGACTATAAGAAAGCAAGTAAATATTTTAGGACTGGGCAGGTTAAATTGGGAAGAGGGATAATGAAAATAATCAACTGAGGCAAGCCTAGGAAACATGCATTCAGTGCTTAGCAGGAGAATTTTTAAGAGCTAATTCTACTGAACTGGACTGGACCAAAGGGCTTCGGGTACAGCCTCATCTTAATCTCTTTTTATCTCTTACATTTAGGCATTTACTTAAAAAACACGAGCACTTGTTAGCTTTCTAAAACCTCTTAACTCTAATTTTGTCTTGCAAGGCCTGGGGATTGAGGTCTGACAACCATTTCTTGATACATGTGCCTGTGTTTGTTTCAAAATAAACTGCAGTGTTTGGTTCAATAAATAACATGTTATTCCTTTTATTGATTGTAGTTTCTTCTATTGACTGAAAAGGGAACAAGCACTGAAAGAAGTTACTTAGGAAGATTTTAATGTCAGCAAAAGTGAATAATTCATTCTGTAAATGAATATTAACATAAAATTCTTTATATGATTTTAATCAGCAAATGGTATATTTTCAGAATGATCACTATACGCCACATAAGTGTCTTGATGTAAGCAGAATCTACTTTGACCTTAAGAAATGCTGCAGCACATTTTTATTTACTTATGCTTAAGTTTAATTAAGAAGAGCCTACGTAAGATCACACAGGAACACAACTTAGTTTTCTGTCTTCAACCTTCCCTACCACTTTTAATTCAAAACTTAGTTTGGTCTTCCCAGCAGATCTTGAGCTTTACTATTTCATTCTAAGGATTCAAATTTTGACAATACTAAGCACTAGTCTATACAGAAAAGAATCTACCAAATAAAACAATAAGAAGTAATAATCCACATGGTACTTGGTATTCAGGCTCCTACACATTTCCAGTTCAGTTCAACCATCTCAAAATTGATGCAAGGAACAAGACAATACTGTCTTATACTGGAAGACTATCCACTTAGCTCATGGCAGTAATGGATGTGTTTCTGTTAAATCCTATTGATTTAACATCACATCCAAGTGATTTAACATCAAAACCAAGTATAAATTAATTTCTAAGTGTATGTTTCTTTCATTGATATGCTTAACTGTCCGAGTGTATCAGCGGGATTTAAAAAATACGATATTTCTTTCTGCAGAGATGCACCCAGTAGGGACAGTACCCAATGTATTCAGTGGCTAGGCAAAGGCTTAAAAAATAAAAAGAAAACAAAACTAATGTCAAGAAGGAATGAGCAGGATTTTTCAACTGTTTCCAAAATGACACTTGAATATATTGACATGAAGTTTCCTGTCTACTAACCTGAAGATAAACAATAAAGTTGTCACAAGGAATGATATGCCTTTGTCTGAAAAAAATGACATCCAGATAATACCTATGGTATGTATATTGCCTCAAAACATGACTTTGCAATAGCTCTCACAGTTAACCAGATTATTTTACAGGTTCTTCAGAGGTTTCCGAAAGTCTGTATATTCTCTATACTTTTTTCTGTCAATGAACTGAGGAAAATAAGATACCCACAATTCCAAAACAGCATCTTGAGAAGTTATAGATGTATAATAGTGTAAATGATGAAAATATTCTGCCAACATGTTTGCCTGAAATTAACAAGTTACATGAATTAGTTACTAACTGAAAAGCAATACACCAATACATATAAGACAGGAAATTGTATGAGCAATTGAAGAGTTTCTTCAGGTGGAGGGCAGTCAGATTACAGAGCAAGCAATTTAGCTGACATTTATTAGTTCAGGAAAGAGTTAGCAAACATGCAGCAACAAATTATATCTTGTTTGTTTGTAATAGAGACATACAGATCTCATCCATATTTCATAAATTTCACCATTTTCTAAACTAGTCTTTTCCTGGCATTTACAAAGTCTGTGTTCTTATGCATTAGAAATTTGCAGCAAAACATACTAAAATATCATTAGCTCATAGTAACCTAAAATAGAAGAGTTTTTTGTTTTTTCCATTCAGAAATTGTCAACTGATTTGGAGTCTTTTTTTTTTTTTCTCCAAATAAGACCTTTCAAGCTAATCACACACACATTTTTGCCTGATTAATTCTATTTAAAGCTATTTAAAAATCATTAAATTAAAAATTATTTTTAATTTAATGCTTGCAGGTAGGAGTCAAAATATACTATTAAGTATTACACATTTCACATTTGAAGGCAAACACATTCTTATCAATAACAATGGGATAAATCATAGTATGATTGTATTTGTTTTTTCTCTCTGCACCTCTAGCAGGTACATTTCTTAGAGGTTCCTACAAAAGGCATGAGACAGGCATGCCAGGTGCCATGCTGTCTTTCTGCTGCTGTTCCAATATGACTGAGTTATGAGATGCCTGCTGGCTCAGGAATTAAGGACTTAGATTTCCAGATACTCCTCAATTGTTCTGTATTGTACACTTATTCTGAACAACTGCTCTCTTCTGCTAAAGCCATCTTTCAAAGAAATATCTGAGCAGATATTGCTGCTCTGAGATAATTTCTTGTTAGTTAAGTCAGGAAAATACAGAAATCTTGTCCATTTAGGTACTTTGCTATCTGACAAACCTTAGAACAATACAGTGCGTTACATTCTGAAGTTTGATTTCATGTTGTCTTCTGTTGAAAACCATTAGTAATTGAAAATCAGCGTAAAAGAGAAGGTTGGGGAAATGATTGCTTCCAATTTCAAGCAATGCAACTCCTGCATAAAAGCTTTGTTTGTCCTGCTCACAAAGAATTTGAACACCATTAGTTTCTGAAACATGAAATGAATCCCAATCGAAACAACTAAGCTTGATTTTATTAGAAGCTGTTACACATTAAAAGCCTTAAAAACAGTACATTTTATGAATAATAATAAATGTCCTACTTTTTTTTTCCCCCTTATGTTAATACTTCTATGAAGACCACACAAAAACTGTTACCCTAAGGAATGCTGACTGAAAACTGTTCTTAATCCATATTTTTTGGTTTGGAAAAAGGGTCTTTTGTGTCAGACTTGCCAATAAACTCAGACTATTAGTTTTCTTGCATTTTTGCTTAGATATGCTCATTATTATTGTTTACTCTTTCCTTCAGCTTCTGCAAGTGTCAAGCCCAGTTCAATCATTAACATGCAGCAATTTCTACCCTGCTTATTTTCTTTTTTCTATAGTCACTGTGATTCCAAGTGATTCAACATGTCATTCAGATGCCTCCCCATAGATTATGTATATTTTCTGATTGTACACAAACTCTACAGCAAAGTACAGGGACATGTTCAACCAATAATTATTCAAAATTTGAAAAATACATAAGAGACGTAGTTAAGATAAACACTGTGAATAAAAACCTTACTAAACATTAGTAACTTGCAATGTAAATTCCCTGCTCAAATCTTCCAAATACATACAATAGGACAAATGAAACTGTTGCTTTGGGAGAAACCGGGAGGAACTTACTGCTGGGAGCTACAAAAGCAATATTTTGCTTTTCTAGCAAAATAAAAAAAAAAAAAAAATATTTTCCATATGTTGTACAGTCAACAGATGCAGACTATACATACATTACATACTGATGTAAAGCCTGCTCATGATAATGAAGCTTATTAAATTGCCTTGAAACCCCAAACCAAAATGAACTACACACTATGATGCTCAGAAAACTATGTCCTATAGGCTACCTAGAAACACACGTGCATCATTTTGAAAGAATGGCATCCTCTAAAGAAAACTTTAAATAATAGTTACCACCACTTATGTGAAATTATGTGAAATTGAAACCAATTACATTTGCAGTTGCAATTAAATCACTATCATATAATTATGACTCAGTATATTTTTCTGCAACATTTTATAATAGCATATTTTCTTATTATTGTATAAGTAATGAACTGACAGTTATTCCTCTGTGCAAGCCTTTTGTATTTATGAGTTAGGGCAGGCTGGAAATACTGAACTGAGATGAGTACAATGAACTATAGGAGATGATAGTCCAAATGTAACTTTAAATTCTAAAACTAACAAGAGTGATTTTTTATTTTTTGAAAAGGCAGTAAAAGGTGTTAGGCTTTTTAAGGGTCAGATTTTTAGTTGTTACAGCTTTCATAATCATATTCAGTTTCACAAATGCTTAAGAGCTCATGCTGTTATTTTGAAATAGGTCACACCCACGTAAAAAAAATCCAGCACCTTTACATTTTACATGCAGTTGTTTAAAATTCTGTTTAAGAAATCCCTTTCTAAAAGCAGCAACTGAATCAATCATCTAACCACTCCCTACAGTAAATATAACCTGGAACATTAGTCTAAGCCTTATATATTTTTTCAGACCTGTTTTTCCTCATTTTCCAATATGAGGAAAGTTTGCAGAACTTCCATTCAAAAACAAAATTATTGTTAACAGATTATGTATATCATATGTGTCTGGCAGAAGAGTCAAAAGATATGGAAACAACATCAGAAATTAAAATGCCCATCTTCTTTAATATATGCCCATCTACTTTAATACATCAAAGCTCTGGAGGAGGCTTAGGGCACAGCAGTGTAGTAACCACAGCAAAGAGTGAATGCACAGATTCTACTGATATGCACACAATTAACACCTACCACAATTAAATTACGATACAAGGGAGACAAGTGATATAGTATTGCATTCCTAAGTACAGACTGATTTATTATATCATTGTCTTTAGAAACTGGTAAATGTTGATTCAGCACGTCTTGAATACAGTTGAAAGACAAAACCATCAAAACACGTAACAAAAGACCAAACCTGTCTTGAATATTTTACTATATAGTATATTGTATTTAAATTATCTGCCTTCAAAGATGTTCATAAACTTTTGAGAAAAGTAAGCTGGAAGATTGCAAGCAGTGCCTCTTCACACAAGCAGCTCTCACTAAGAAAGGGCCATGTCTGTGTCAGTGAGTAGCACTGCCCAGCATGAGCAAGCCTGCAGAGCAAAACAACTGATTCTGAGGATCCAACATCCATAAAATGGGCGTTGTAGAGAGGTTTCTATTTCTAGCTATCTTCAGTCAGATTCCATGGACTGAATGCTAGTAACAGCTAGAGTTCATCTCCTTTTTCAAACAAGTGTATATATATATATATATATATATATATATATATAAACTATGTGTATATATATATATATACACACACTTTATATATATACATGTAAATTATGTTTTCATTCATTCCAAGACTGCACTGCACAACTAATAAAAACAAGTGCACACCTTATCCAAGCTAAAATACTATTGTCAAGAAACTTCTGCCTATAGTATCCTGATCTACATAGCTTGACATTTGGAAGAAACCTTATTTCTGTATCCACTGTCACTTTATACACAATTTGTATACTCTACTAATCTAGTGGAGTCTTTTGGCTCTAAAATTCACAGAACATGGACTACTAGCTCTTTACGTTCCTTTCCTAACTATCCTGAGCCACCAATGTCAGCAGGACAGCCCTGAGAGACAGCAGGAAATCAGCAGTATTCCACTGTGTGGTGCTGAGTGGCTAGAGATGCAAATGAAATTTTTGGTATGGTGATTGATTGCTCTATACCAAACTGAATCAGGGGTTCCAATGAGTTCAAGCTTCTTCTTCATGAAATTCAATTACCTTTGTGATCCATTTCTTTCAATCTCCAAATATCTTAATCATAGAGATGAATCAAAATCCAGTTATAAGAGGACTTCGGTAATTAGCTCTGTGGAAAGTCAAGGGCATAGAAAGTTTCCACTCTTAGCAGTGTTATCTGTCCAGCTTTACCTCCTAAAGCAGCCATCTTAACATATATGGTCATCAACGATGTATGCTTTTGCTTTCCTTTTTTTTTTTTTTTTTTTTTTGGAAACTAATTGATGAAACTAAACCAAGATTAAGCTTTAGGCACAATCCCCCAGATATAATGCATGATAAAATACAAATCTTCTCATAAAACCACAAAGGAACTCCACTGGAGGCATGAGGGAAGAACGTAGCACTTCGGTTCTTCCACAGAACATTCAGTTTAAAATATTAACATGGTTTTACATGCAGTATTTGGATTATTTTTTCTTCATTAAAGTGTAATAAATTGCAGAAGAGTTAAAGTACAGAATAAACACAAGTTTTATAGCCCACAATTCCAAACGGAAGTTCGACAAAAAAGAATACAAGTTTGTAGATACTCATTCAACCCCCAGGGAGGAAATCCCCAAAAGGCTGGTCACTGAGCCCTCAGATCATCAGCCTGAGTACTTTTTCCTAACACAATCAATATATCTTAACTACATAAGAAACAGCCCTTACAATAACACTGTCATAAGACCTGTTTTGTGACAACGGTAATAAAGGCATGATAGACTAGCATACAAAAGCAGCACCACTGGTAAACTGCATTGTACATGTTAATTTGGGATCATAACAGCAGGCTGCAGCGCTTCTTGCAGCTCAAACATTGCAGGATGAAGTGCTGGAAGTGAATCAATGTACACTGATATAATCCAATCACATGAATGTAACTTACAATTAAACAAAAAAAAAACAAACAAACCACATGATAAACAAATTACCAGCTCGGCATAACCAAATAGGTCATTTCTTTAAGTTCCACTTTAGCCAAGAAAATGGAAGTTGTCTTCTTCAAAGCAACATAAAGTTACAGTCCTGTGAGGATTTCTATGTTATAAGTACATTAAAATAGATACTCAAGACACTTCCCTAGAGGGTAACGAAGTCAGGACACAACATGCAGTTCTTCAACCACAAAACCTCATGTGCTGTTCCTGGGAGGCACCTTTTCAAATGTCAGCACGCCAACACCATTTCAGAAAGGACTGAACAAAGCTACCATAAAATGATTTTGAAGTGGCCAGTGACAAAACAAGCCCCAAAAGCAAACCTCATTTCTCACATTTTAGGAGAGGTTATTTCTCTCTCATATCCTCTCTTTTCTAAACTCCAGTGAGAGTGCTCTCGTATAAGTATGTCCTGGTTTCAGCTGGGATAAAGTTAATTTTCTTCCCAGTAGCTGGTATGGTACTGTGGTTTGGGTTTTTGATGAAAATAGTGGTGATAACACACCACTGGGCTGGGCATGCACCAGGATCTGGGAGGGGGCACAGCCAGGACAGCTGGTTCAGACTGGCCAGAGGGGTGTCCCATGCCACAGGGGACCATTCTTAGCAATAAATTTGGTGTGGCTAGCTGGGGTTGGGCGCTGCTTACACTCCAGGTAGGCATCAGCCAGTGGGTGGTGAGCAGGTGCATTGTGCACAACTTGTTTTATATATTCTCTTTTCTTTTCTTTTTTTTTTTTTTTTTCCTCCATTCCTTTTCTGTCTTACTGTGCTGTCTTTATCTAAGCCCACTTCTCTCCCCCATCCCACTGTGGCAGAATGAGTGAAGGGCTGTGCAGTGCTGAGGTGCCCACAGAGTTAAACCACAGCAAAGCATCACTGGAAACCCCAGTAGTGACTCATAGTCTCTGGTACAGTACAACTTTAAAACTGTGGATGCTGGTCTTACTGTAAGCTAGTGATGTCGTGCAGGGCTATTACTGCTCTCTGCTGCTAGAAAAGCTCAGTTTTTAGCTTTAACTATAAATACACAATACAGTGGACTAATTTACCTTACAGTGGCGGTAGCATGTCTCCTAGCACACTGAAGCAGCAGAACATAGGAAAGTTTTCGTAAACACAAAGTGAACTCCCTCTCAAGTTCTGTATTTCATGTATTTATTGATAGCATTTTTTGAATATTTTCTGTAGCCCAAAGGCACCTTGCAAAGCTAATCCTTCTTTTTAATAGAAAAATAACATTTCCAAGAGATTTGAATTATGTCAGGAGATAAGTAATTCACAGACTACTTTACAACTGACACAGATACAGTAAGAGAGATGCACGGAGATTAAATCCAGTGTCTACTTGAGGTATGAAGCCATTCTGTGTCAATCTTCCTCCATTTGTTTCTGGAGACTGACACCATGTAGTGCTCACCAGTCGGAAACGCATCAATCCTTCAGAGAAAGAGGAGAGTGAACTTTCATTTGCATTCACTTAAACAGATGAGATCAGCAATGAATTCTATCAGAAATGAACACTTCTTGGGATGCTGCTTTTATTACCACTGCAGTGATAAAGGATGGTACATGTATATACTGAATGGTCCTCTGAAAATCAAGCTCACAAATCATTGCAGACACGTGGTGTAGGTACTAATACAGTAACGTGGTACAGCATCCAGTTTTTCCACTCTTTTGAGATCCAAATTAGCACTATAGTTCTAATTCCTAATAAGTCTAAGTGCCTACCTGGCTCAATAGTGCTCATATGGCCAACATTTCTGGTTGTAAATCTGTCTCAGCAAACAACGTTTGCCAGTTCAACTTCCTCAAACCTTGTTTTGTATAAGGGTTTTAGAATTCCATTCAATTATGCATTGCATAATTCTTCAATTGCCTTGCTGGATTATACAACAATAATTACCATTATCTGCCATCATCATAAATAATAACATTGAGTATTCTGAGCAAGTTTAGGTTTAGTTTGTTGTTTTAATTTGCTCTAGGTGATGCATTCACAATCTAGCTCTAGTCAAGTTAAGGAGCTAGAGCATGTCCTAAACCAGTTTCCCAGAAAATAGACTTGCTGCTTTTCTGAGTTTTTGTTTTCCCTATTTTTAAAGTTACTTTAACACACCGAAAGTTTCCAATTTCACTACTTACTCTAATTTATTTATTTATTTTTTTTAAAAAATATTGGCTTTAAACATGATTACCAGTAGTTGCTGTCAATTCATATGCTTTTGCAATCCACTTCCTTGGGTTTTCTTGATTTTGTAGTCATCTCTAATATATCATAATCTTCCAGCTGAACTCTGGCTTTCCTGCCTAGTAGGACAACCTCAGATATTTCATGAACCCTGCTGTACCATAGATTTTTCTGTAGTTGATCATCTAATGTCCCTCACATTTAATAAATGCCATATAATCAATCATAACCCTCTCTGTCAAACATTTCAGGTCTACCTGAACCCTTTTCATCTGAAATTTCCTTCCAGCCTTCTGATACTCAATCCCGGAATGTTTACATCAGCATGGCATGTATCTCTATGCGTATCCATTCTTCATCCCCATTATTCTGCTGGTTTTCTGCATCGCTTCCTCTCTTTCTGTGCTTGTCAGAGTGGAATGTATTGTTAATCTTCTTAGCATAAAAAAATAAATAAATTGTTGTGATTGAGGAAACTAAGAGAAGTTTGCATTAGCCCAGAAACACAAATTGCATTTAAAAAAAAAAATCCTCTCAGAAGAAATGCACTACAGTTTCCACAGTCAATAAAGAAAAAAGGAACACTTCATAAAGAATAAGGCTTCCAGTGATATATATCCAATTGGCCATTTTAGTTTACTTATTGTTCTTTATTGTCATTAAGACATTTTTACTGTAAAAATTCTGACAGTAATAACATTTAAATGTTTTAAAATTGGATCGATTCTTTCTCTCCTAAAGCTCAGACACTTTAAATTACATGTGTTTAAGCAGTAGTAATAAACACACTGCTATAACAGAGATGGTAAACAAAGACCCAAAATCACTGTCTAGGGTAGTGAAAATAATGCAGGAATAAAGGTTATCTGATGATAAGTGAAAAAGAAAACAGCTATTTTTTTCTGTACTTAAATATACTTGCATACATTTATCAGTTTTGTGCTGACATTATGCTGCGTACTGTGAAAGATAAAAATGAACAGACTGATATGTTAAAGACGTTAAGGCAACACAGTAAAAATATTTTATTGGATAATTTGGTGTAAGCTGTATAAGAAACAAATCAGAGTCAGAGCTTTAGTATATCATGCATACCAAATATATGACAATAAAACTTTTATATGTTTCCATCATGCTGTTTTATGTCAAGTAGTTAATAGGGAAAAACTGTACTAGAAATGTTGTTGAAGTTTAAAGATGTTTCATTATTGTTTTTTTTTGTTTTTTTTTAACATCACATCTGCAACTGCAGTATCATGTACACATCTTCATGAAACATGTAACCTCATTAACCAAAAAACTGCCAACATTTACGTGCCCTTTCAAAACTACCCAAAATAAGGTGACAACCTTTTAAACATATCATGCATTCATATATAAACTGATACGCTGGTATGCAAAGTCCATTATTTCACAAGAGTAGTTGCCTGTTTTCCTGCCATGAACAGAACTGTCTGAAATGAGACAATCCCACAAGACACCTACCAAACTACCTGCAGAATATCCTGGAGCTCTATAGCCTCCTGCAGATCTGTCAGCTTCTTGTTTACAAGAATATCAGAAAACAAGGAGGTCAACAGTTAGTACAGAAACACATCATCCAATATTAGTCAGAAACTGAAATGTCAGCTCGTTAGCAGATCCACAAGACAGCTTTTCTCATTCTCTTCCCCTCCTTTATTTCTAGACTATAATATTTTTCCCCATTCCTAAAGAATAATTAGTTTTGTAAGCTGGTTTAACACCTCAATAGTCAACAGATATTGGATGGAAACAAGATTTGAAAGAACTGGAATTGATTGGGAGAGGCAGAAATGGAAACAGGAAAAATTATTTGAACCGTGAGAAACTAATGAGAACAAAACCAGGAGAAATGAGGAAAACACCAATCAATTCATTCAGGGACAGCACTGGAAATTGGACTGAGCAGGAATGGGAATCACATTTGTACTTTTATAGCTGAACGTACAGCATTTTATGCTACTTGAGGAGTCTCCCCATTACAGTAAGGATTTTGGCCAGGGGGAGAAGGAGAGAGTGAAAATGCTGTCTCCAGCAAAGTCAATGGTAGAACTTTCACCAAATCAATGGAGCCAATGTTTTATGTGATAAAAAGAAATAACCTGCACTGGATATGAAGAAAGTGAAAATTATTTCATTTCTGAGACAGGTAACCCTGGTGCTTTTCATTTAGTCTAAATGAGAAAAGAAAATTGTAGTGCTCTATTGTTCTGCTCATAACTGATTTTTATTTTTTTTTAAACAGTTCACATTCATTTCTTCAACAGGCTTTTAATTTCATAAGAAGCTTATATGAATTTATGGAGAGTTACTCTAATGAAATAATATGTAAGAAATTATACCTTCTTTAGCTTCAATAACTTCTACAGTAATTGCCTTTTTCCTCTTAAAACCTGTCTCAGTATTTATTTTTTTTTTCCAGAATGACCCATGTTATTTACTTTAATAGGGCATTTGGGGTCATAATGCAACAAAACTTTGTCTTACTTTTTTTTTTTTTTTTTTTTAAATCAAAGTCACTCCTAGTAGAAAGAGTGAGAAGATTCATCCATGATGGAAAATCTAATCAGCTATGACACACTTAAACATTTAAGTTTCCCTTTACCTTTTCAAATAAAATGAGTGAGAAAGGTTGAAAATTAGAAAAAAAGGAAAGGAAAAAAGAATCTTTCACTAAACAGCTGTGTGACCTTGATAATTACAAATATGAATTTATTACAGACAACATTTGAGACAACAGAGCTGTAAAAACTGAACTAAAATTAAGACTAAAGCAAAGAAAATATAACGACATGGGACTACATTCCACCTCTCTAATGAGAAAACATATTTCTATTGGTATGTTACTTACTATTTTAAAAGGTATTTCCAACACTGAAGTCTTCATCTGTTCCTTTATGGTTCTGCTTTCTATATAAGTTTTTTTTTTTTTTTTTTTTTTTTTTTAAAGTAATTCAGAGGTGCTGTCCCAATTTCTTATTTTTTAATCCTGTATTTTTATTGTGTAGAATTAAACAAACACATTTTTTGCCTGTTTTTAAACACAATTCGAGTATTTGTTAATTATTTTCCCATTTTAGTTATGAATTAGTGCATAGCCTCTTTGGGTCCTTCCTTTTAATATGATCTATTAGCATAATTAATAACATACTTCTTTTGAGGAAAACAGAGGAAGAAGCAAGGAGATGTCCCTCTTACCCTTGAAGTTATGCTAATTTAACTATAGTTTTTGGAAATGATGTGTAATTTGCTAAATAGTTTTTCAACAAAGTAGTTTGGAAAGGTGATGAAATAAAAAAGCGGGCTGACCTTTCTTTTACTGTCATGATTTACAAACTCATAAAAGTTATTGCTCACCGTCATCACACCAATAATCTCAGCTTCCTGAAGTTTTTATTTCTCACAATTTTTCCTCCTGCAATCTAAAGCAGGATCAGAAGCAGAAAATACACAGCACTGTAACCATACAAATTGTATTATAGTCATGATAAGAGAAAGATTCAACAAGTTGCTGTGTAACGTGAGTATCCAGGCAGAAAACAAAAACACATTTGATATTAGTGCAATTTTCAAGCTAATTTCATTTTGAAACACTATACGTCTTAAGAAGAACTACAGTGGTTTGCCAGGGGAGGTTTTTTTTTTTTTTTTTAAATCAATATACTGTATTTGGTACAACTGGTATTGCAGTTTCTCTATCAGTGCCACACAAAGCAACCATTCTTTCAGAAATGGATTTCATAGAATTTATAATGGCCTTAAAATGGCAAAATTTTAACTGCCTAACAGAAATGAAGTGGAAATAAATAAATAAATCATCTGCTGCCTGAAACCATTCTCACATATAAGAAAATGGTAACAATCACAGACTGAATGGAAATTAATTCCTTAGACTCACCCAGTATATTGAAACTTTTAGCAAAGTAGAAAACAAAAGAAATGTTCAAATATTTGGAAGTGATTCTAAATGGGCCACGTGGGTCATTCAGTACTACGAGTTGGCAAATCTCCTGTGAGAAGGATGGTATCAGCAACCTTATTCCAGGGAACCATGAACCATGTTTAGCGGGCAACAAAGAACTCATCTAGGTACCCAAACCCAAGTAGTTCTAGAAATTGAATACAAGTTTGTAGAGAGCAAAGTCATGATAAAGTTTGTAAAGAAAACCTTGTCACACTTCCACTACAACCAGCAGACCAATGAAAACATATATTATGCCAGAAGAATCCAGAAGGTACCAGCAAAGTTTAAGGCCACCATACAGAATGGAAATGTGCTACCTGGCTCAAAGGTCAATTATTAATGCATTTAGAGCCTGATCTGCTGGAACAGTTACAAAGCAATGGATCCTCTTAAACAGACTTGGAAAATCTGTAGACCTGAGCCGGACCTGACTTAATTTCTAAATGCACATAGCTACATTGTATTTTCTACATTCATTAAGGGCAAGAGTAAGGTATATAAATAATACGTGGTGCACCACAAGTCTTAGCAAAACATACTCAACACAGAGTAAGTTTGTTCTCACATACAGTGAGCTCGCAGCTGTCAAAAGAATGCAAGTAATGAGTACTGTTATCCACTCATCTAGCAAAGTCCATATTACCTGGAAACACATGGCATCTCTAGATTTCCCTAATTACTATAATATTCCTAAGATTTTTTCAGTTAACATTTTCTGGTTTGAAGAAGTACAAGACATCTTTCAGCTTTACAAGTAAGAACAGATCCGAAGGTCGATCAAATATTGACTGAAAATGCTGATTTAAACACACATACACAAAATCATTTTCTCTCTTTGAATTTCACATAGGATAACTGACTCAGACAAGATGTCTCTGAGCAAATCTCTCTAAAATGCATTTATGTATGCAAACGTTGGCTCAGCTGTATTCTGTAACCTCCGAGACTGCCTAATATAGAGGGCTTTCTCTGATTCTGTATCCCATATACAGAACTGTAGAATGTAACAAATGACACTATTTATTGTGCATTTCAAAATACCAATTCTATTCTTAGTGTTTGAGTTTACAACTAAAGTCAAGCACTTTTTGCTGTTTTTTGTTTTTGTTTTTTTTTTTTTTTGACACATTTTACACTTGTGTCACACTAACTTTTTCCTTCGTGCCTTCAGTAAATTGAAAAATATAAAAAATGCAGGAAGCTCTATTATATTGAGCTGTCCTTTGAGAATAAGAAGGTTGCCATACATTTATGTACACAAGGCCCTTTCTAAATATGTAGGAGTTCAAATACCTGTTTCTGCTAAACAAGTTGTCCATTGAGAGCAACAGTAGTAACGGAGTCATATTTTCATAAATATTTCAAGTGTGAAAGATATCAGCTGAGGTCTATTGTCACAAGGTGCTCTGCCTGACCTTCAGTTTTTCACACGATAGCACTGGGTAGTGCTTTCAGCAGAACCAAGTGCTCTCTGTACTGACCTCTAAAGCTTACCATTCCGAAACTGTTCCACTACAAAGCATATTCTTTCCAAACCACTGTCAAACTGCACCACACTACCGTTATTTCCACCACTTCTTCTTTTTCTCTGCTCTGAAGAGGTGATCATCTATGTTGCCATTCCCTTTTATTCATTTTCAGCTATGCTCTCCAGCTTGCACCACCTTGTCATGATTGTTTGTTTCTCAAATGTGTGTATAAATAAGTTCAGGAAAGCACCTATATGGACAGATGCAGTCAGAGCCAAATTCACACGAAGCCTATGATCCAATGCTCAAGCATGCATTCTAGAAAAATGCAAGCTATTTCTGATTTAGAAGCCTTCTCAGTGAAGTACTGTGCTAAAGCTAACAAGTCCTGCCACTAACCATATCCTTTGTCTTCTGTCTCCAAGAACTATTTTCAGTGTTTACCTGACACAGTCTAGAAGTGGCACTGGATTGGGAAACAGTTAGTTCCATCTCTCGTTTGCCACTGACTCTGAATAAGCCAGCTACTGATTCCTATCACATTATTTCTCTGCCTTATTCATTTACTATAAACTTTGCAAAGCAGGGAAGCTGTCTTACAGACTGTTTGCAAAGAGCTTCTCCACACAAGCCAATTTTGAACTCTCACAGAAGCAGCAAGCCTATGCTAATATATTAGCATCTGTTTCTATTATTAATATTAGTAAATTTAAAATAATTTGTAATTTTCATAGAGCAAAATTGGGTATCAATATATATTGCATATTTTACCTCCAGAAGGCTTGTTAACTAACTTTGCCATTCTTGGACAAGGACAATATTTTTGTAAGCAGCAGTAATCTCTTGTCACCTTTCAATGTTCCTCATACCCAGCCACCTTCTGTTTTTTCCTTTGGTGAATCTGCTATGAATGTGTTTTTCTTTTGCCCTTATGATTGACATTAAAAAAAACCTTAGCATTGTTCTCATATACCCATGATAGCTTTCTGAAAGAATTCCTATTTTGAGTCCATATTAATTACTTCTATTCATTCCAAAGTGAACTGTAATCAGCCAGAAGCTCTTCATCATTCTTCAGAATATTTAGCACCCTTAAAGTGACACCATTTACTGTGCAGCTTATTGCTCTACTTCCTTTAAGATCCAAAGTTTTGCATTCTCATTTTTCATCCAGTCATTACCGATATTTTATTACTATAACTTCTCTACTTGCTCCTCAGACAGTAGCAAAGGTACTCATCTCCCCTGTACACAGCTGAATCATAGCCTACTCATCTGAAGTATCAAATTAAATGTCTCCAAATATACTTCACTCCTATCCTTCCCATTTTTTTTAAACTGTTGATATCCAATTACTCACTCATGTAAAAATCTCAACTTGGCGCTTTCTTCCTTATAATTAGTTTTCTTTAATGTTTGTCCAGCCAAGCTTTTTCATGGCATTCAACTACCATGAAAGATTGTTCCTCTCTCTCCAAACAGGAATAAAAACACAGCTTTCATATTCTCAGTTATGTCTCTGCCTAAGATCTTAAAGTAGCTATCAAGCCAAATCTAGTTGTTCTGTGAGCCGTGAAACCAGTAAAGTTTGCTATCCTGGAGTATTTCCTAGATCCCCATCCCATACTCCTGCAATTATCTCGGGTTTTCCCATGTCCTCTATAATCTCATTAGCTGCAATACTATCAGTTCTCCTTCCTGACCTCTAGATTCTCCTACAGTATCTTGGGTAAGTAAGTTCCAAAGTAATTTACAGAACGTGGAAGGATAAAATGGTCTACCAAGAAATTCCAGGCTACCGTAAAATAACGGTACTCCAAAGTTTCATTTGAGTACAAATCTATGCTCTATTTTTCTTAGCCTTCACACAAATCAGTAGGTCTAGAAAAGAAGAGCTATTTAATTTTCTTGTACGCGATATTAACTCCAAAATTACCGACGCAACATAAATGCCAGCAGTTAGTATTTCACTAGCACACATTTTACCAGCATTCGGCTGCTTATGCAAAAACCCCCCAACTGCCTTCCGTAGGAACTCAAGTACATCTAACCATCTATTGTTCTTCTTCTGTTGACAATTTCTACAGTGAATAGATACAAATACACAAATAAATGGCAGAAAAAAAAATCAAAACACAGAGTAGAATAATTGAATATCAAGAACAAAAATATAGTTGATACTTTGCTGATGATATTAATCATTGGGTTATTTAAGGCACTTCAATACACTAGCATGGATTATATATCTGAAACAGTTTTTAAACTTTCTATCTGCTTTAGAAACCAAAAATCAAAGCAATAATTCTAGGCCCAGTTTATTCATAAAAATTCTTGGCTACATGTATTAATTCTTGAAATTAAGGAAATAATCAGCAGGCCCATATATCTGAAAAGCAATTTTTAATTTACTATGGCAAAAGAGTGTACATAGTAGTTGAGAACAAATCTGGTTAAAAGTGAAAAGCTAGGCCCAGTGTGTGTGACATAAAATGGCAGTGACACCAATAACTACAGCTTCCCAGGAAATGCCAAGTGGCTCAGAATCTTCTGACAGAACAAGACACCTAAATCTAGCAAATGACCAAATGACATCTGACTTCAACTTTTTTTTTTTATTATTATTGTTCTTATATTTTCATACATATTTTTCGCATACAACTGAAACATATTTCAGTTTATGCCATGAATATATGCATCAACACTATTCACGAGTGATGCATTGTAGACTGACAATTCATATTTCTGTAGTTTCTTTTGTGCACTGGAACACCCTAAAACGTTTTGCAAAGCAATAAATATAATCACAGAGAAATAGTGATAGGTCATCAATACAGTAGAGGGTTTCTTTACCCAGACTTATCAGCCATTCTAGGTACTGCAATACTTCTGAAACATGAGTGCCAATTAATCTGAAATATTTCTGCCTGTGAGGGACCTTTTATGTAATCACCTGCACTACTAGAGACTGTGTCTGTACTTTTGAAACAACTGCAGAAGGATAGCAGTTTCATTGTCAATGTTCTCACTCTCTTGAAAGGCCAGTAGGTTTCCCCAAATTCCCCTGACGTCTTAAATGTGTGATTTTACGCTAACCCTGACTGACTGTGCTCTGAAATCCACATACGCTAGTCACAAAATAAACAAAAATATTGATAAAGCAACTGTGGCATCACTGGTAACACCAGTACAGACAAAAAAGAATAGAAAGTTGAACCTATCTCTCCATGCTTACTAGTGCTCACCATGGATGAGCAGCTCTCTGCATTTATTGAACAGAACAGTCAGCTAACCTTCAGCTGATGAAATTCAGATACCCACTTATAGCCATTCATCCATGCTCCTTGCTGCTCTTAGCTTCACACATTTATGAATTCAGTGTTTTGGAGTATACCTCTGTGGGCTTTTTGATCTGTAACCACCCCTCCAGCAGCATGTTCACCTGCGCATGCGTGCAGCAGCACACACAGCAGCAGCAGCCCTGTAGCTATCCTCCAGGGGTCACAATTGGGTTACAAATTCTATAAAATGTGCTGACTGTGCAGCCTGGTTTGGAGCAATTTATTCACGTCCTTCTTCATTAAGATTCAAATGGAATAAGTAAGATAGAAATTGAACAGATACAGAAATTGTGGCTTGCTTCTGTAGTCAGTAAACATTTATTCACCAGGCACAGCTCGCTCTCATACTCTCTCTCATATTCTTTCTCTTCCCCTATCCTTCCTGCTTGCTGTTTTAATGCATAATTAAGAAGGTCAGAATTAATGAAGCAGTGTGGAGTAAAGTTCAAGGAATCCCCAGGCACTATTTATTCTATTAGATCTCAGGCATGAATGTCAGATTGGCAGCATTAGAGGCAGAGGCAGAAGAGCTGGCAGCAGTCCAGGAGTGAAGCTACCCCGGGAGGCTTACCTGCAGCGTCAAGTCGTTGCTGAGTTCCTTCCCTGCAAAAATCACCCGCAGCTGGTCAGCTGGAACCGCCAGTCGCTGCGCAACCACCTCCTTCAGCTGGAGGATGCTGGCATCCGACCTTAGCTCCACCGGGAAGCCATGGCTGGAGTTGAACCTAACAAACACTAAAAAACAAAACAAAACAAAAATTTTAAAGTGAGCATTTCTTACCACGTACCTGTACTAGCATGACTGTGAAAGGCTTGTTCTTTAGCTTCAGAAAGCGTTCACAAGTTTAAGAGAAAAACTATTAATACTGCAACGTATCATTTTGAAAAGACAAACTGTACGGGATTTCCCATCGCAGAACACTTAGTGACCAATAAGCAAAAGCAATGTGGTTCGCCCAGCAGAGTTATAAATTGCAGAGAACAGTCAGAACCAAAAGGGACCCAGCTGGGCAGCAGGCCAAGCAATCACTAATTGGCACAACAGATTTTCGATTAAGCCTTATCCTTAGCAGGCATAGGGCGCACACACTTTTTGTGCCCCTTGTGCTCTTCCCCACTGCATGTAACAAATATATGTAAGAAACTGAGTTTTAGAGCTACGATACATTAAATAATACTACAAAAAACTATTCATTGTCACACAGTAAAGCACAATCACATAAACTGGTTTCCCATAGATATAACTCTATGGAAGATAATGACAAGAGAGAAAAATCACACACCAGCAGGAATGTCTGGGAGCATAGCATTACTCTGTGGTGTTTTCAGAGTTCACTAAAGCATCTGCAGTACATAACTCCTGCCGGCATACACCACACATCCAGTGCAGAAAATCACTACTGCACTAGCCATATCATTTTTAGAGCTGAAGCAACTGGTTTATGCATCCAGAGAAGTCTGGAAAATAAACTCATGAGCTTACTGCCATTCAGCTGGCAGAGCTGTTTTTCCATAAGAATGCTGAATGAGCTCATTGGGCCCATGATCAGGGGAATGACTACAAGAACTATGAAACAGGAAAAACCTCCCTACATCCATATCAATCACTGGGACTGTATGAACAGTACATCTGAACCCAGTGGACTGCTTCAACCAATAGCTCCACAACCAGAAAGCAAAGGAATTAGGAATATATATCCCCAATATATACATACATGTATATCCCCATCTAGATAGCGGATACCTGAAACCTGAACTGTTTGGGTATTGATCGCAGCACCATTCTTCTTAAAGATTCATTTTCAGTTCCCACTGCAATGCTTTAGCTGAAGATATTATTCCCTAGAATTTTTGATGACTGACAGAAGCAGAAGTTTCATACAGTTTGAAAAAATAATTATTTTTAAACTGAAAATGTGATCTATGATCTTTCAAACACAAAGATGTACCTCACCACTCCAAAAGTTGTCAAATACTTTGAGCACTTATACTAAGACCATATCTACTACATGTAAGAATATATAATTCTTAAGTGTATATACACTATATTTGAATATAGCTGAGAACGCTGCTGTTGTTTTGTTGAGCAATGAACATTGTATATACTTGCAATTTCATACCTTTAATACAGATTTTGATATACCTGGATAATCTTTAAGGGACAAGTCCATATACCAATAAATATTTCCACAACATTTTAAGTGTTGCATTTAAAAGTACCCTCTTGCTGTACTAAAATACGGGCCAGGATTGCATAATGCTGTGTCAGCAGAGTGCAATGCCTATGCCCTGAAATGTGCTACAGCTTCCTGTATTACATCTTGTTACTGGTCTTGATTTCTATTTAAAGATGTTCTGGAAATAACTGAACTATACAACCCTTACCCTTATATTCAGATCAGTCAGAAAAATCAGTGGATTTTGAATTTTATTTTGGTTGTGGTTTAGAGACTAAAGGATGAATTATAGGACAAGGCGTAGTTCCAATTACTGAACATGTCCCATCTTTTCAGGAACACTCACAATGTTCAACTATAAATAATGCTGCCTTGGCTGGTAGCAAAATATATAGTTAAACCAATGGAGAATACACTTTTATACGCTAAGCTCTAACTATCTATTAGATACGTATACACGTGTATAGATTTATACAGACATGCTCACATAAACACGTAATGTGCATACATGTGCATCTGCAAGGACTTCTTCCTAACTGGTAAGCAATGCTCTTTTTCTTTAGTCTTTTGAAAGTCAGTGCTGTTGGTTTTGGAAATTAAATAAAAAGTTAGCAAGTGCATTGATTCTACAAATCAAATGTGCTGGTAAGAGGAAAGTGCTTGATAAAAGAAACACAAACAGGCAAAGGAGTATTTAAGTGAATTTTAAAGCACTACTCATTTTCCAAAGACAACATAAATCCAATGCACTTACTGCAAGCATAATTCATGTCTACCACCAACAGCTGCCACCCCATCCCCCACAGAAGTGTATTTTTATTCATCACCAACAGGTACAGTCTCCCAATCCCAGCATGTACAAGGAGGTAGTAGCATCCATCCCACAGTTGTAACACAAACAAGAGGGAAGAGAGGGAAGCAGCACTAACATTTTGCATGCAACAACAAAGATGAGAACTATTCTCCTACAAGCCTGAGGCGCTGACTCAGAAAAATGCAGGAATGCCAAGCTTTGTTTGCTGGAAGGTTCCAATCCACAAACAGTTAATTAACATTACACGTTAATTCTATCAAAAAGAATGCCATCCACCAACTCTCCATCCATCAACTCTTTTCAATGCAAAAGCAATGATGGGATCTTTGCTTACCTGCACAGAGCATAAAGAAAACTAAATACAAAACTTTAATCTGCTGAATAAAAACAGAATTTCACCACTATGTTCCAAGCTGCCTTTTAATAATAATAACAATAAAGTTATTTTCTTCCTGGAATTTCAGCTCAATAATTAAATCATCACAATTGAGCTGATACTCTGAACAGCACATGTTACTCGACATCTCAGCTGAAGTTACACAAACCTCTAACACCCCTTCCAAAGCACACAGTCTTTGGAAAGAGCTTGAATTTAAAGTTTGTCTACTGGAAGCTAAATAAATATTGGCTTCACAGAAGATTGGAGAATCTACCTCAATCCTAAAGTTCTGATGGAAATCCAGTAGAAACCCATCAAGTTATTTACATTATCCTACCCCAACTGAAGAAAGGAGGCTCCGCTTGGGTCAGGTCTCCTCCTCCCACATCTGTAACCATAAAACTGGTCCAATAAAAGGAAACGTTGTACTTGGCTGTCATGTCAACACAGAGAATTGCATGGATCCGATTTCTATAAGGATCAAGATGTTACCTGGTTGCTTTTCTAAATGTCCCTTAGTACCTCTCTCTTAAATATTTCACTTTGCATCCACACACTTTAAGCACAGGACGATAGTAGTACTGAAAATTAGTAAAATAGAAGTGTATAAACATTTCACTATATGTTCCAGATATCTAAGGTTTACATCTTCATGCAATAACTTCAGTTTTACATTTAATGCATTGGAGGGCATTAATCTGTTTGGAAAGATCAGCAACTAATACATAAATGGAACGTTTTATAAAAAGTAACTTTAAAAGATTGCTAACATCATTTCCCATGTCTTATATAATACACATTTTTCAAGCATGTGCCTACACAGCAAGAAAATTTTTGGCAGAGGGAACACTCTTGGCTCTGGGGACAAGGGCAGAAAGCGCATTTGCACTGAGCAGTGCCTTTCCCCCAGGAAACTGATATGACAAAAATCAGAATATACAGGGTTGCAGGGTAAGTGAAACACATTCAGGTGTGAACAAGATGTATGGGATCATATATAGAGAAATGATGGTCTAGCATGCAGCAGCAGGTTATAACTGCTTAATCAGAATAGAACAAGTTTTCACAGGCAGAGGCTAGTAATTCACGGAAACAGAATCTGGAAGTAAAAATGCTACACTGCAACATATATACATGCACAAACTGGACAGAAAGTGGAGGCATACACACGTAAATATTAGGTAGAATAAAAAATCTCAGTTACCAGTTTGGGTAATTTTCAGCACTTTTAGACTTGCTTTCATCTCGGATAAAAGAATTCAAAGTATTTGACCATTTGTGTAACAATTTGTGGTCTTCTTGCTGAAGAAGTAATATATGTTAAAATATTTTCATTTCTACAGCACTTCACGGAAGTGTTTCTTTGTTCTTCCTGCTAACTGCTCTCTGCTTGAATTAATGCTGGTGCATTCTGAGGGAAATAATCTCAGAAAGACGTGAGTACTATGGTCAAAAGGAATCTATAAGGTACCTTGCTAGTAACTATCCAGCACTTAGTTTGGAAAAAAAAAAAAAAAAAAAAAAAATGTTCCCTAGGAACTCAGCTGCTTAGCATTTAGTTGATTTGTATTCAGCTGGCTGTAGTAAACAGAAGTTTTAAAACTAAAAATATTTTTAATTTAGATTTTAATTAGGTTATTAAAAGCAATTAATATCATTATCACCTCCACAGTGACTTATATTAATAAATTCAATGTAACAAAACACTTTATTCATGTAAATATAACACGGAAATTCACTAGTTCTCAAACACAGTATTTCTGTCCGGAAGACCTCATGTTTCAGAAACAGTCTGATCTATCACTTCACCCACTACCAAAATGGAGTCAGCAACAAGATTCAGCCACTTAAGATACAATATGTTAAATAGAGTTTCCAAACTAAATAATTGTTAGTGAAGGCAACATAAGCAAGTAAAAAGGACTGTGACAAAATCTTGCGCAACTGAAGACAGCACCGCTCCAGGCCACCTGTCCATGCCTTACGCATCCAACCGGGATACCAAAAGAAATGTGCACCTGCATCCCAGCTGTGTCTGTTTACAATTCAGCATATTAGTACAAATTCAATGGGAAATTCAAGTAAATGCATAGATGCAAACTGGATAAGCTCAGACACAAGCACACAGTGGGGAGGAGGTGCTGGGGATCCACAGGATGCCTTGTGAAGCCTGCAAGCAAGCTGGTGGGCAGGCGCCCCTGCCAGGACCACAGCAGGGCATTGCTCAGAGCCCTGCCATTCTGCAGCCTTTCTTTTTGGCAAGTCATACCAAAAGTGCCAGGCTTTAAAAACCATTGTCATCAGTTCTACAGATTTTCCAGTGCTGAATCAAAAAGATAAATATTGCACGCTTCTAACAAGCGGAGTCCCAGGTGCCTCCAAACTGCAAAGGCAGTCCCAATATACAGAACCAAAGAAACTGAATGGTGTACCAAGAGTGGAAAAGGTTGTCAATGTTTTTACACTGCTAAATGCGAAGCATAATTTTCAGTTTTGACATAAAATAGACAATTCTTTTTCTTCCTTAATCAACAATCTTGCTTTCCCACACACCAAACAAGCTATAATCTACAAGGGATGAGCAGAAGCAAGAGAATGTACTCATTTAAACTTTGAGGTCTTAGTACTTATTGCTGAGCAGTGACATTGCGTCCATGATAGTTATGACAGCTCCAAATATTCCTTGTTCTGCTTTCTTTCTAGGGGCAAAAAGAGTATAACCAAGGTTTAACCCAAGGACAACATGAAATATGTGAAGCTATTTTTTTCCAGAGCC
Organism: Netta rufina; assembly: GCF_964035555.1. Classification (NCBI taxonomy): domain Eukaryota; kingdom Metazoa; phylum Chordata; class Aves; order Anseriformes; family Anatidae; genus Netta; species Netta rufina. The sequence goes on along the minus strand of NC_140125.1, from coordinate 49,391,614 downwards.
CTTTTCCTCCTAAAGTCAGATGACAAGATCTTTAAAATATATTTTCCTAAGAATGAAAAAACTGTCTTGTGACATTATCTGTCTGTGGTGATCAGTTCCTTTTTGGCTCAGCACATGACTTGAGAACACGGCCCTTCATAGCTCAAAACCTACATATAGACTATCTCACGTGAGAATATATGAGCCCTTCCTTTTCAATATAGATTTTAAATTATTCCCATAAACTGGGATTAGTAGTTTATTCATTACAACTAAGCAGCTTAGCGTAGATAAAAAACAGGAAGCACAGAGCAGGTAAATAACAGAAGAGAAGGTAGAAATGAGGATAATGTAAAATCCTCACCACCTGCTAGAGCAGTCCCTGCTGCCAGCCCCTCCGCTTCAGTACAACTGGGAATTACCTCTCGAGGAACAGGCTGAAAGCAGCTGTACCATTTCATTACATAAAATAGAAACATTTTTTTTCAGATGCTTGGGGCTCTTGCATCCTCTAACAAATGGCAAGATGCTGTTTTATTATTTTAATATTTATATTTAAAGAAAATAAGATACTTTTGAAGGCACCTGATAAACCTGGAATTAATACCAATTGCTGCTTCAAATTTCTACAGTCTGAATTATGGAAATACTACTGTAGTATAGATGTAGTGTGAGAAACTAGCAGCAGAATGCAATATAACGTGATAGCAGTAAATCTTGTTCCACAACTTTTTATTATTTCCTGGTTTTCAGTGTGCCAAGGGAATTGCAAGAAGGGAAAGAAGTAAAGCAAAAGATTAAAGAGCAGCAAAAAAGGAGAACAGAGGAGTTGGGGAGACTGTGCAAGCTGAAGTCAGGACTGTGATGGAAAAGCTCAGACTTGTGACAGGTTTTTATTAAACAGCCAGTCAGCACCTGTTACTGAAAGTCCACATAAATGGTTAAATGATTCTGTGCAAAGATCTTTGAAGAGTATTCCTGCAGCATCTCCAGCAGCCTGGACCTGCTCGCAGCCTTCTTTGTAGATTTGTGTCAGTTCTGTGTCAGAACAGGAGACCTTCCCAGCACTTGCTGTTCCCAGGAACACTAAGGAGCAGGGAGGTTCACTCACAGACATTTTAAATTTCTGCCCTACTTCCACTACATCAAATCCTGCTTTGGAGTCTGCTGTCACTCCCATAAAGTTCAGGCTACCTGGCTTTCCTAATTTTGTTCTTAACATATGTATATAATAAAATTAAATCTCATCATTAGAGTAACCAGTCCCTTAGGAATCTGTGTAGTCACAGATACCTTTCATCAGTTAGCAAAAATACCTTCATTTCTCTCCAGGAAAACTCTCAAACAGATGTCTTTTCATCAAAAAGTTGCCAAAATTCTGAAAAATTGGAGAAAACTCAAGATAGTAAGATCCAGGTACTCGATGTCCTTCCACTGATCATACTGCCAGCGATTCCCCTCTGTAAAGAGGGAAATCTAGCTGGAGAACCTCTACTGTGTACACAAGGAGTGAGACGGTATCTTAGTGATTTCACATATTTCATCTGTGGCTGAATATCAACACCTGCACCTGCCCTGAGACTAGCAGGTGGCTAATATTGCAGATATTGATGAACTGGTATGATGATTTCCTGGCAAAATGCCCTGCTGTGTATTTTGTACCAGGTCTGGTAATTGCAGACTGACAGGTATATGCAACAATGTTAACCACAACTTAATGAGTTAACATTCATTGCTGAGCCATGATAACTGGCTACATTAGGCCTCCTCGATCATTGCAACTGTAAAATAAAACACATTAACGTAAGCCAACTTCACAGCCACAGCAGAAAAAGAGCCTACACAGGCAATAAGGAGCAACTCATTAAGCTAAAGTAATTTGGTTGCTTCTGATCATTTGTAAATTACCTTCACCTAACAAATGATTTTATGATGTAGTCACACATAGAGAGCAAGGCAGTAATCTAATATAAACAATATCTATAAAACCCCATCCTTAGTGAGGTTATTCATCTCCTTAGTAAAGGATAAACTGTCTCATAAAAACATCTTTACTTCAAACTACCACTAAATGAATATCATTAAAAAAAAAAAAAAAAGAAAAGAAAATGTTCCTTGATTAGTAACTCAACGTTTTAGATTAGATTTCTGTTTTATATCCTTTTTAAATAAAAACCATGATTGACATTTATTCAAACAACTATTTATCACAGAAAGCAACACAGCAGTATTCATAACTGCTATATTCATACCTCATGGCAGTTTTCGACAAAATCATGAACAGCATGGAAAGGGTGATTAGGGATTGGGCAGTCACTTCTGTTGCAAGTTTTAGAGGGCATCAAGCCAAACTGGTAGAAACTAGTTCAAAACAGACAATGTTGCAATGAATTGCACCAGAGAAGTAGTAGATGCAATAACTTGGGCTCAATGGGAGAAAAGAAACTGATTGACATATTCTATATGAATAAACTCTCAGTAAACTCTCTACTGAAAAGAACAGGGTAACATATACTAGTAAGAAATAGTTCACATGTAGGTTTCTATCTTGAAGGGCCAGATCTTCAAGTCATGTGCTGAGCCAAAGAGGAGCTTACCACTGCAAGGCCAATAAAATAAATAAATACCAGTACAAGGCTTCCCCCAACACCACACCTGTTTTCCAGAAAATACTTTGTAAGGCTTCTGTCATTAAGTTAAAAATAGTTGTGAGCCATGAGAATATCAGGGAGACGTATGACCTATTCACATATAGGCATATCACTTTCCCTACTCTCTCTCTTGAGGCCACTGCTTGTGGTCACTGTCAGATACAACAATGCATTGGGTTAAACAGACTCTGGAGTACTATGGCAGCTCTTCTGTAGATGTCATGGACTTGCATTTCCAGACATGCCCTGCATACAATGTAACAATGAGTGAAATCCAGCAAGTAGGCAGGTTAACAGCCTCCCATCTCTTCCACACTACCAAGTAATCCAAACCCAGTACAGACACAATTCAAAAAGAGACTCCTTTCTGCTACAACTGTGTGTGCACATGCTATTGCTTTCTTATATTGCAGTGACAAAAAAATTTAAACTCAGCAATTCCCACAGTAACCTAATTTTGTTCGAGGAATTATGCCTTTTAATCCAAAGGACAAGGTAAATTATGTCCAGTGAATTATTTCCTGTGAATAATTCACTGGTTTTACTGTACCCAAATTTTCTTTAAAGTTTGAGTTATCTATGCATTCCTCAACACTACAATTATGTTAGTATTTCCTTAAAAAGTCTCTTTAAAATGTTATTTTCCTAGCTATTTTTGTCCTGATTTACTGGCTGCTTATATCAGCACAAAGCTGTATCAAGGAAGTTCATGGCAGAAATCAACCTACACTCATGTTTCATTTTAAATAGACGCATACTGTTCTTTAATGTGCTTGGATATGGGTAAGAGTCTTTAAACTCTACATATTTCCAGCTATATGTTACAGCTGTCTGTATTAATAAGAAGTATTACATTTAAAAATAAAGTGTATACTCTTGCAGCTTTTAAATTACCCGTCCTGTGGAAGAATGGACCTATATTTTTGCAAAGACTGCATGAGTTCAATGAAAGTCATAAGAGGGTCAGAAAAACGCAAGTAGGACTTGTAATATACTGCAATAGCTTTAAGGATGTAAGAGGGACTGCAAGGTGGCAACTGCAATAATGAGATTTCACTCTTTTAACAGTTATGCTCATTTGCAGTTCCCCAGGAAATTTAACACATTTGTCTTATAGTGTCTACATTCCGTTAGATACTAGAAGCATTACTTGACAGCTGAAGATCCACTAACACGATGTATGCTAAATGTGGCAGCTGTCATACTTCACTAAGAAAGGAGCTTTCCAATCTCATGAAGTTTGTTAGCTGTTCACTATAGGACAAAGGAGCATCAGCATTCATATTACAAATATTAAAATATGTATCTGTGCTATTTTTGTCCATAACATGGAATGGATGCATAAAAGCAGATTAGTTCCATATATAAAAAAGACCAGAAATCCAAGAAAAAACATATATACCTGCCCTCTACCTATATGAAACTCTTTATGTTCACTTTGTTTAATTTCTACAAGAGCTACTACAAATAAAGTCAAAACTCAAGGGAATAAAAGTTGTCACAGTGCAGGCCATGGTTATCCCAACACATGGTTACATATGATATAGTCAAGTGTCTTGCATCGAAGGAAGGGGATGAAGCTAGATACTCCAGATAAAATAAACAGAACAGTGATTATTCCTCCAGCATTTATGCATCCTTTTTTTTTTTTTTCCCCATGTCTAATTTTCTTTGCTTTTACTCATTCTATTTGTGGGTATTTCAGTACCATTACAATCACTTTTTCATTTGTTTTAGAAGATACACAAGTGACATTACAGTTCAATCACTGAGCACTCAATTTTAAAACTACTTTTTATAGCCCTCTTCTTAAGCATCTTCACGATTAACCTGTTTTACTAAACATTATCCCTCCAAGTAGAAAAGTAAGCTTTAATACAGTCATAGCCCTGCTCATCACCTTTAAATGGTGACCCAACTGTACTTCCTCATGCACTTCTTTCCTTTCAAACCATACGCAAAACCTCACTCTCTCTCCCCATCCCAGACCAGTCTTCCCAACTACAGAGTTACTGTAACAGCAGTAGATGACCTACAAGGATGATTGCTCTGCAGAAGATCTTGGGAAGACACTGTCAAGGCCCTAGAGGCACCACTAGTCCCAACTGTTCCTGCCTGGCTTCTCCCATGGCCTCCCTCACACTGCCCATGACCAGGACCTCTGGAGTCATCCCACCCCTAGAGCCATCAGAGATGGTGGCAGTGCCCCTGCCCACGCAAAGCTCTTGCTGTTCCCACCTGAGCTTCCAGATGAACAGGACTTGTTCTGCCACCATGCCTGTCCTTCACCACACACATGGCCTCACTCACCTGCTGTAGGGCTGCACTTCTTCCTGGGGCTGCTCTGCTCCCATGGAGCAGCGCCGATATGGCTGCTCCTAAGAAAAGCCACACGGTAATAAAAAGCAAGAACTCTTCAGTCACAGAAAAACTGGGAACCTCAAAACAACCTCTAAGACCCCACCTATGTGGAGAGAGACTGAGCACACTGCTGGTGGCAGCTGGCTCCTGTTTCTTAATCAAGATGTAATGGGGACCAGGTGGGTGTGGGCAAGCCCAGGCTGGCACAAGGGACACACTGCCCTTGAAGGTAATGGCACAGCTGAACTCTTCTGCTGCCTTGGTAGGGATGGGAAGTGATGGTGTGACAGGAGACCTGGTTAAATCTCAACTCTCAGGCCCTGCTGGAGCTGGGCAGCCCACAGCCTAGGGCCTCAGTGCAAAGAAAGGTCCCTGCTGACTGCCCAAGGCCAGTGGCCGTGACGTGCAGCCTAACTGTAGTGTCTACTGCTCTCCATTTGAGGTCTTTTGGTGTGATTTCCAAAACTGCTGGCATGTGAAACATTGAGAACAGGATGAAACACATCAGTGTACCAGACTGCTCAGCAAAATGATACCTGCTCAGCTGGAGACTCTCCTGAAAATGCCAGGATGTCTCTCCTGGACTCCCAGTGGCTTCCAGCAGCAGGACTGCCCATAGCCAGCAGGCCTGGGCTGCCTCCCTTCTGTGTAGCCAAGCATAGGGCTCTCCAAAAACCAGACACTTCACCACTGTGTGAGACACAACCTCTGGCTCCACAGCACTTGGCTCCCCACCTGTGCTGCGGTTTGCAGGGCCACCCACTGCCTGCATCCCTAACATGGACAGAACATGATGGCTGCTGCTTACCTCACAGCTCCCCACAGCCTGCTGTGACTTAACAGTTTGCATTATGGTGAACTGTTAATGGTTTTGATCCTATTAACATTTGAAAAATGTGTTTTGTTCCAGAACGTACATCACTTTTGTAGCAGCTTGAAATTCACCCTAATGGTTATTTTTATTCTCTGACAGGTCTAAGTTAAATTCTCTAGTCAAAATTATACCCTCAATTTCTGGTTAAAAATCCCATGTAATTACTCTAGCTTTAACAAAAATATCTTACATAATTTCTGTTATGACAGTAAGAAATAACCCTTTAACTTAAGAGACCTATAAAATGATGAATCATCCAAAAAAAAATCTAATTATAGAATAGAAACTTGCATCCATTTTCTTTTTCAAATTAGTTTACAAAAAAAAAAAAAAAAAAACAACAAACAAACAAAAACTTTCTTTAGCTAAATTTGAAGATTGACCATATATAATGCTATATAACCATATATAATTTACAAAGGATAATTTTGTCCCTTTCAAGTTTTTCAAAATTCTTCCTTTTTTTTTTTTTTTTTTTGTTTTAAATATATCCTTTTGCTATCTAGCTCTCACTTAAATTCCTACATTAAATACCTCTTAGAGTAGATTCTAAGTCCCTGACACAAGAAAATATGCAGCAACCACTGTTGTCAGGCATAAACACGTGGCCTGAACTGACTGCCAAAAATAGTCTATCATTCCTACTGTAAAACTGCTAGTTAGCTGGAAAAAAGAAACACATTTCAAATACCCCACTGTTATACCAAAATTATATGAACTCAGCATGTTCTCTGAGCATAAAGAAATTAATTGCACCTATTCAAAATATACTGTGTACTGTCATTTATAATCACCTCTTCATTATATTAAGTGTATAAAAGTAGGTGTGCATATGTATATACATATAAAATCCCCATTTCAGAATGTTGTCATTTTTGTACAAAGTGAAATCCTTATTCACTGAGAAGACTTAGACATGAACTTGCTGAGTAGGATGAGAGCAGGAACTACAGCACTCAGCTAACAACAAAAAAAATGCTTACTGAACTTACTGATCATATACTATTATAAATATGAAAAATGAATTACTCCAAATCATACAGAAATGCCAAAATACAGAAGGCCTCAGATTAATAAATGGTGATGTATATAGTACATCAGCCGAATACAATGGGACAAAAAATGGCAAAACATTGCAGATACTGTAAAAGAAAGGCTTCTATTTTCTTTCCTTTTCTTTTTTTTTTTCTTTCCTTTTTTTTTTTTTTTTTTTGAATCACCACCAAGCACAGCTAAAGCACATTGTGTTACAGATTATATATTACAGATATGCGTACCAAATAGTGAAGATCATGTGAAGCTATGCTCTGCCACAACTTTAGGGTGTTTCCTGGTAGTTTACCTCTGCCGATCTCTTTTGCTGGATTTACTTTTAATATTCCACACATCAATGACTTTGAGGAAGATGTTTTCTGCCTTTCTGTGTCAGATACAGGTCAATAGCAGATATGAAATCAGATATTTCAAGGCCTGCAGACCTATAATTTCAAGATATATTTCACTAGAAAGCTAGGAAGCTATAGGTTTTGATATTAAAGTCTAAGATGACTATATAAAGTAATTTCATCATTAAAAAGGAGTCCTCATAATCTGAAGTTTTAGTTTATTGCCATGATAGATCAAAAGACCTTATATATGAGAATAATTAGACTACTGTATCTAGCTCAGGCCATAATCCCCCTGGAAAAGTACATTTCTATTGGCAAATGCAATGTACCAAAGCCAAAGGTTTTGTTGGTATGTATGATTTAATGAGCACTAGATAAAGAAAATTGTTTAAAAGATTTGCTTTGACAAAAGCAAGATCTGCACAAATTAAAATGTGACACAACAGCTGAGTTGATAATGATAGGATAAATCAGTTTCTCCTTGCTGAAATAAAACATTATTTAAAACATTTTTAAGTTAAAATATCACTTTCATTTTTTCTTAGATTACATTTTAGATTCCCCCCCTACCCCCCAAAAAAAGCACTTCTTTTTCCTCTTAATAATGAGGTTACAATTTATGAACGAGCAGAACTATAAATCTACATTTGATGATGTGTGATTCTTTGAGTTGTTTTCTGCCATACATTGGAAAAGCTGAAGCTTAGAAGGGAGGCAGTAAGAACAGGCTTCATCTAGCCTTTGAGTACTTTGTACAGTACTACCAGCATGTATCCACATTGTACAGTTCCACAAATTCTCTTGCAAAAATCTTGTTTTGCATGCATTACTCCCGTAAGTGGAAGACAGAAATGCACCACCATTCCTGTGAGGCATATGAGGAAAAATACAGTTTGAAACGAGAGAATCTATCTTAATTTTGTTTGATTTTAAACACTGATTGTTTTGAGAGTCTTTTAGCTCTCTAAAGAAAATGGTGTAGGCTAATATTAAGTTATTATTTTGGGCCATATGTTTTGTTTCCATTGTTCCTGTTGTCAGGAGAAATGAGGCTAAAAGAGCAATGTAGTCTTCTATAGGATTTTCAAACACTATTTTGGGGCCTGAAATAACAGGCAGTCATTTTTGCTGAAGGCAATTTTTTTTTATTCTAACTCTGAATATCCCTATAAGAAGATTCATCTCAATTTCATGAACACCTCAACACTTCTCAAGATTTCTTTCTGATAAAAACAGGCACACAGCTGCAACCAATCACTCCCTGTGCCAGTGCATTTGTCAATTAGTTGTAAGGAAATTTCCTAGCACATAAGGCTTAGTTTATGATCAGCCGGGAAATTATGTTCTATTATGCATTTTTTTTCTGGTCTGTGATTGACTGTACATCAAAGGGCCACTCAATGGCAGCCACCAATACTTGTTAAGGTAAAAATAGTTTCATAAAAGCAGATGGTGAAAGCAAGACACCAGTAGATCAGAAATACAGGCTATAGTATACATTCTACGAGGTTTCTAGAAATAAAAAGGAAGGATTTTAACACATAGTGCTCCTTTGCTGTGTACTGACATTACAAACTGTATGGTGTTTTCAGATATGGTGGAAGTTTGCCAAGTTCTCCTGATAAAAATTTTCCCTTCCACCGTATTTATAGAGGTCTGGACATCAGCAATTTTATACACATAAATAGCTATTTTTTTCTGTAGCATATGCTCTGTACAGAGGTTCTCTCAATATGTGAAGTTACGCATATGAATAATTCTGTATACAAATACATTTATTGAGCTCGATGAGACTTGGAAGATTTTACAATGTTTAGGGATAAAATGATTCTGATATATACATAACAATAATTTTAATACATCCATATTAGTGATATATTTTTTTAACATTGTATGAACTCAGTTATTTATGAATGTAGAGAAACTGAACTGTATCAACGTAGGCAATTGATACATGTGAAACCAGAATAAAATCAGATCAAGACTTATTTTAATAAAGCCATAAAAATGTTAAGCCAATCATACAGCTAAAACCACACCTTTGTAATGGCATGTGTGAGCTCTGAATAGTGATAGGCATTAAACCTGAGCTACCATGGAAATCTAAAGGGCAAAAAAAAATTACAGAAACAGGTAATTTGGTTAGATGCTTAGAAATGTATTTAGAGAAACTTGCCAGTAAAATTAAATTAGTTCTGGAAGAGTAAGAATTCTGAACAAAAATTGATACATGCAAAAGAATTTGAGACATGGCTTATTTATGATACTACATATGGAGGTAATTGCAAAATTGTGAACATTTATCACCAGATAGATGAAATGCTCCTTTTCCTTCTTGAAAAAAAAAAAAAAATCCAGAAGACCTACCACATGTCTCACAATTTTCAGATAATTAACATAAGTCATTTTAATAGGGGGGTTCTTTTTTTAAATTTGCCAAAATACAGTTATTTTTTATTTTATTTTATTCATGATTAATGTAACTGAAACAGCAACAGCAATTAAACAGTTACATTATGTTAGTGAAACTGCTTCATTGCCATGATAAACGACTTCTATGAGGATATTACTCACAACAAGCAGAGAAACCTAATGTATTAAATCCGATTAAAAAGGGAATGTTACCTTCCCCAGAATTCAGCCTTTCTGAAGTTGGCATTTTTATGTGCTTTTCACTTTGAGTCTCACTTGCCTGGTGAGAGGTAGGAAGAATTTCTAAAATCGTAGAAGTTTCTGTCTTTCACGTGAAATTATAGGAGCCTGGAGCTAAATCTAGGAAACTGGTGGACTTGGGATATCCTACATCTTCAATACTGTGGCTCAGGCCATTCCATGAAATAGCGTTAAGCCCTTTCATCATAAAAACAGCCACGACTCATGTAGAAATGGATGCCCTTTAAAACAGAAGGGAGCAGCAACCATCTTGATTTAACAAAGTGATAATCCTTAGCTGGAAATGGCAGGAAGACCCACGAGACCACAGAAGCCTGAGGCCCATATCCAGAAAACATTCACAGAATAACTGCTTTGAGTGACTCATAAAAGATTACTTGAAAAATATAGTAAATAAACTCTGTGTCGTTCTGCTGCCTAAATAAACCAGGAACCTAGAATTCTGCAGTTCAATTCATTTAATACCTTTCAAGAAATTATAAAAATAATGCTTGCATAATATATAATACCTCAACAGAATAGAATGCTGCTCTCTATTGCTCTGTTGGAGGTACCATTAAGAGAAGGCAGGCTCAATATAACCCAACTTGGATTCTTTTAATACTGCTGTGGGAGTGTAATTTTCTACTCTGAAAGAGTCTCCCTCTTACATTAATTTTATCTGGAAGAGTAAATTACAAACATACAGAAATATATACATATATATATATATACCTGTATATATATTCAGCTTTCTTTCAAATACTAACTGCACCAAAGTTCTGAAGTAAGCCTAGATCTAAAAATTGTCCCAAACACACACACACACACACACAAAAAAAAAAAAAACAAAAAAAAACCAGACACGATAACTTGAAAACCAAAAATGGAAAACAGCTTACGTAGTAAAGGCAAGAGCATTTTGACAAATCTATTTTAATAGATTTGCATTAATGTGCAAACTGAAATTGTATACTGTTATTGCAATGATTTTGTGAAGGTCATTACAAGGAAAAGACTCAGGAGACTGCATAAAAATATGAAAAGCAACCTCTTTTGAAAAAGACAGCTGCCTTGACTTTAATGACCACACACGCTTTGGGTACTGACTCACTACCTATGCCAGTGCAAGCTTTGATACAGCTAAGAAGCAGTTTGGACCTGAGAACAGAGCTGGCCACATCACAATCTCTGCTCTCTGGCAACATCAAAGCTGCTTCAGCAATCTTCCTGAAAACACATAAGCTTATATGAAACACATTAGAAATGCTGGCATACGGTGGAAAAATTATCTGGTAGTTCTTTTAGAATCCTCTCATCATATATATATTACCAATTTGCACACTCTATGTATGAAAGCACTACAAAGAGATACACCTGTTATACATAGAGTGTGTATGCATATATACACGAATAATTATATATATTGCAGCTTTGGAGGGAGAGTATCAGCTTAATAGGAAAACTTCAAGAGTCTGTATTATCATGAGAAAGGCTAAAAGCTGAAACGCAACTTAATTTCTGGATTTAGAAAGCTTTCCATCTCAGCTACAAAGCCCATCATACTAAAGAAGGGGATTAGCTTCCTGTTCTACACTGATGGTACTGAAGCAGGCTTTGGCACTCATTTTTAACATCACTTGGTCTGACACCATCAAAACTAGTCCTAATTGTTAGTTAAAGTACTTTATACTGTTATGAGAAACATAATCAAATACAAGGTGAAACACAATACTAACTTCCAAATACTATGGAGTCTTTTTTGAAGATTTTTGGATGATATGGAAAGGAACTAGATCAATCTAGCCCCATATTCAGTTCGCAAGATTAATGGTACTGTAAGTTCTGTGTCACTAAACAATACTAAAAGAAAAGTGTTTTGATAATTTTGATATTTCCATTAAGTCTCTTTCTATTCAATTACACACTTTAAGAACCAATGCATCAGAGAATAATTACACAAGAAAGCATTATTTTTAAAATGTTGATATAGTTGATATAGTATCAAATATCCCGACCTCATGAACCACATTCCAGAAATATTTGCCAATCAAGAGCCACAAGGTTCATTCCAGACATGCTGGAGACATGGAGGCTGCTCTGTGGGTGCTACAATCCAGAGGCAAGAAATTACAGTGGCTGGGGATCCCTACTTCACTGAAGGACAGACTAGCATGTATAAATGGATTCGTAGATAGTTATGGCTCACAAGCTGTCCAAAGCTCTAAGTTATTCTTATCCAAGGAAAAAAATATATTTGTTTGTTTACTTATTTATTTATTAGTGAAACAATAGAAGAGAATATATTCATACTGAATCTGACAAAGAATGAACACAACTAGTAGAATGGAATATGTTTGATTTCAGTATGAAAGTGTATTCAACTAACTACTAAAATAGCTTTAAAAACTATAAAATGTTATTGCTATATTATTGCCATCTGGTTCAGAGTACAGAACTTTGAATATTTTAGAATTTATCATATAAATATTTGGCTCGCAGATTATAAATAATTATGAACATGAAATCATAACTTTTTTTTTTTTTTTTTTTTTTTTTTTTCCAGAAAGGATTGTTAGTTCATTAAGTCATTGAGAATAATCACTTCTGGGAACTTTTAGTATAATATTCTAGTATCTACCTAAGTCTGTGAGACGTTCATACGGGTTCACAAAAATGTCAACATATTAAAACAGACTATACTAGGCTCTCGGTTTGATAACAACATGTATTTTTGAAGTGCATACCCATGGGTACTTGTTAAAGAAACAGGATATAAAACCTTACAGAATATTACAGATACCATCATTATGAATATCAGATAGAATGTAGTAAATAATTTATCTAAGTATTAGAATAATATTTAACATAAAGACAGAACATATTATGGGACTGTGAGAAGAATAAGCATTTTGACAAACTGATTAATTTTCCCACGAAAATATTTTAGAAAACTTCCATGCATTAAGACTTGATATTCTATTTCAGGAAAGCTCTATGCGACATTCTGATTTATTTTTTTCCCCAGTAATTTTATTGTATTCTTTCAAAATAATTTTACCTTTCAAAATTTAACACAAGAGCTCAAAACATTAGTTTTGCATCCTAATCCAGAAATAGTTCCTTCTGCCTATAATTGTGATTTTTTTTCTTTCCAGAATGCAAAATACATTTCCTGAACAGATATGATACAGACATACCAACTTGAATTACATAAGATATAAACTGCAAAAGCCTTACCTTCCAAACCAAAATGTGGTGCAGAATAAGAGAACTACATGTGACCATAATTTTATTGCACCCAAAGAACATTGCTTCTCTCCTGTTGCTATTTATAAAAGCAAAGAAACGGAAGTAAAATGATAGATTTAGGTACTCTTTAAAAATAAATAAATAAATAAATAAAAATGAAGTAGCCTGCTTGTCAGTGCTCAGGTAGGAAATTACTCAAGGATATGAGAAGATACAGACTTCAGGACTGTTAAGGATCTCTATTCGTCATTCTATTGAGTAGTCTGGAAGGAATACACTCTATCTTACCAGGGAATTTTGCAAGTCACTGAACCAAAATTTTAAGGATCTCGTGTTCAAATGTTGTCTGGGTGCTTGTAATATTGTCCTGGGATATAGAATATTTTTTTTTCCAAGTTGCACTCCCAAAAATACGCAAGTATATTGGAAAAAAAAACTCCAAATATGCTATTTTTTTCTTCAACTCTCAACCAGAAGTGTGACAAAATTAAGATGAAAACCTAGATTAACCTATATTATTTCATACAGGTGCTGTTAGTCCAAATATGAATCAAGCAAATGATTAAATCAAATTTGGAAATATAAACTTCTGTATCTTGAATAAGTTTCCTATGTGTTTCTAGATAAAAAGAAGATGTGAACCTCCTTCCTTGTTCATGTCATACACCTTACAGGAAAACCCTCTAAGAAAACAATTAGGCAGACTGAGCTGAATTCAAGAATGGTTTCTGAATTACTGCTGTGTAGCTTTTTATTCAAATACTATGTTATTAATCTGTTTATTTCCTTGAATATAATAATTACTGAAAAGAATTCACTGTTTCTTTTTAGTGTGATCTGCACCACAGTTCACATCAGCATTTAGAGTGACTGCTGTCATCCTGACAATTAGGACTAGCTTGTCAGAGAAGTTTGTAAGGTAGTGAACAATCACTGCAATTCATCACAGTGAGACACCCCGATGCACTCATGTGTGCAGAGGACCATTGTCAGCACTAGGCTTGATTTAGGTGCAGAAGGAAAGATTTCTTGTAAAGCTGTCACTGAGACTTTAGCAAAATGGGAGATAAATATTAATTTTAAAGCAATTTTAAATCATTGAACCCCTATGATGGAAGAAGGCTCAAGGCAGGTAGCCAAGGGCAATGTGCTCCCCAAGCTGAGGGAAGGATGCAGGGAGTGACTGGTGACAGCTACTGCAAAGAAAGCTGAACTGAGCTCAATACAGAAGCCCAGAGGATGGTCTTTGGTCTAAATAAATAGGTATATCAGCTGGATCAGCCAGCTGCATCAGTTCAGTGGATCAAACAGTTATTTCAATGGAGTGAATCAACCAGCAGTGTAACTATTCATCCCTGACTAAATTGAAAGAGCACAGATGTCCTCCTGTATGCCCCAGACCAGGGAGGGGAGTATACATGCACCTCAGCCAAATAAAGATTATAAAAAAATGGAACAATGAACAAAAAGTCCTTTAAAGGTAGCAATGGGCATGAGCTGACACTCAATCCATGCATTTCTTCCTAGCCACTGGGGATACCCAGCATCACGACAGTGTACAGACAAGTAATGGGAATCACAGTCATGTTGTGATTCAACTGAAATATTGAAATCTCTATCCTCTGCAAAATATAATTTCTCTTGCCATTGTTATTTAAATGTATTGTAACATTGCTCTGCTAATACAAAATCCCATGTAATGCCACACAGTTTTAAATAAAATAAAGAAATGGTATGAAATATCATACCTCCCACTTGCAGAATATCTTAAAGAAAATATTGAAAGTATTGGGCTCCAACGGAAACAAAAAGTTTCCTGTCCCTTACATTAAATGCTCATTTATTTACCCATACTGAATGAAGTCTGAATATCTAGAAGACTTACTTTCAGGAAGGAAGGACAAATGATGAATTGTGCCTAAAGGATCATTTTTAATACAGCAAATAACATAAAAGAGGCGCTTGTTTCTAGCCTTATTGTGCTATTCCACTGCTATGAACTAACAAAACCTTTACTAATCGATATTTCAAACATACTAAATAACAAAGTCAGAAATTCATCGACTACAAAGAACACCAGTGAAAACAAGCTCAGTATTGAAATGTGACTCTGTGACCTTTGTTTTGGTTCTGCAGTTGTACCATGAGATTTCAGTCTCCCCTGCCTTGCCATTGAATAGGTGATACTGTGACAGGTCATTTTCAGTAAATTATTTTCAGTATAAGAATTGATCGAGTTAATTGTGGTGGTAACTGCAACAGGTCTTGCTCTCTAAGCTGTGTTACTTTGTTCAACACATCATATCACAGTAAGTTAAAGCCCTGTAAGTAGGTTTTTATGCTGAGGCAAAGAGCATACATTAAAATGATGAATTGTTGGGAATCCTGATCAGAGAGAGGTAAATTTGTATTTCCTGCTTGAATAAATTTTACTGTCTTACATTTTGTTTGTAGATAATGGAAGCATGCATTTTGTGACAAAATAGGCCTACTCAAGCAAGTAGATGCTCAACCAGCTCTCAGTCATTGTCACAACTGAGGGAGTAACTGTGGTATTTCCAAGCAGCTGCTGTTTGCAGAAATAAATCACTGCAATACAAAACTAACGTTGGGGAAATGACAAGCACCTATCTTTTTCTTAATTTTATCCTCATACACAGTACATTGAATGTCTTAAAAATTATTTTCTATAATAGTCCCTACTAGTTGTGGAGTAAGTTACCTCATTATCTGCTGGCCGATGGCACTAATATCTAGCTTCTTTTACAGAAACATAAAACTCCTATTGCGGAGAAGCTAAGTATAACAAATAATAATCTACAACAAAGTTCTTCAAGAATTGATTTGTTTTGTGCTAGAAATTTCTGAAGTTGCTTATCATTGCAGATATCAAATTAACTTTAAAAATATTAAATAACCTAGGTTGTCAGAAGGGATTACAGATGTTTTCTTTAGCTGTCACGCCACATCATTCCAAGCTATCTGATTATCTATGGACTAATGTATATCCTAGGACATAACAAAGAATATCCTGCTACTGTTCTAGAATCTTCCCCAACTAAAAATGCATGTTGTCCCTCTAATAATAATCTACCATGGTGGTAAAAATATTTCAACACCGGGTCATACTTGAAAGCCATCATTAATATTTATTATCTGTAGTCCGTCTCTGTAAATATATCCACATACTGGTCTCCAATTGAGGTCAATCTGAAGAAATACAGTGTCTCACAGCATGCTTTGTCTACAACTTTAATTCCTATGTTTTGAAATATGTTTACTAATGCCAAGCATGAAAGAAGCAAAGCAATTATCTACAAGGGAAAACAAAAAGCTTCAGGAGTTCCACTGAGACCTCAAAATCATGCCTAAGGGCAAAATCAATCCTTATGTTAACAGAAATGTTGGGGCAGCAATTGTCTCCGTCAGAATGATTATTCTCTCCGATAACAACAGGGTGACAGCACTCACTAAGCATTTTTCCTTAGGCAATCTGCATAAATGTACAGACAACTTGTTCAGGCCTTCCTCCTCAATATCTACAGACTCTTACTAGGGAGCATGCTTAACCGTCATTCTGAAAGCAAAGGAAAAACAGAACCATGAAAGCAAGTTCTCAAACCAGATCCAAATATAGCAGCACAAGCAAATCCCATTATTTCTTTCCTTTTCTCCTCCATTCCTTCTCTTTTTTTTTTTTTTTTTTCTATCTTTTGAATGGAAAATAAAACCTGTCCAACCTTGAAAATATATTGTAAGTTCTTTATATTAAATAAATAAAATAAGTGGATTTTTCAGTAATTTAAAGTAGACTTTAATCACTGTGGTGAAAGGCAGAGCAAAGACTGCATCATGAAGAAGTAAAAATAAAGCCCAAATAAAACCCAACTCAACATACTGTTGAGTTTCAACCCAATAATGATATTAAAGAACCTGACTGTAGTTACAAATATCATAGCTTCATTAACAAGCAGTTCAAGTACATAAATCTGTATTTTGAGAGGCATAACTCAAGCTGAAACTTCTCCAGAGGTATGAGACTTACCATCCATGTTGATCATTGAAATAACTCAGAGAAAAGTAGCAAGAGTACCACTTCCAAATATTTCACAACATATGCAAATCAAAATTTATTTTATATTCAAATTAATATAATACAGATCTTTAAAGGAGGGAAAACAGGATTTAACCCTGTAGACATGCATGGACTTTTAGCACTATACCTACACTGACAAAAGACATACACCCAAAATTTTCTTCAGCCGTAACCTGTGAACAAAGAACTGAGGAACTGAACAACATAATCACTCTTAGGGTTAATTAGAAGATAAATTGCCTTTGTAATTAATGCTATTCACAAACATATTGTGCATACTTTTGTGAAAAAGATTAGGTAAATAGCGTGCATTTACAAAATTGTTGACTGTGCCAAGATTTCTGTTTATTCAGTGCAGAAGTCTAGCAGATCTATCCAGTAAATAATGTAGGTTTTAAAAATTATCATGCATGTGACAGTATAAATTTACCCAATAGGCAAGCTCTTAATTTTTTCTTATAAATAATGCATATAATACAAAAAGAAGAATATGCATAACAAACATCTGAGTAGAGAAATAATGCATATTTTTAGATGACTAGTGTTTACATACAGGATGCAGCTGTTTTTTATGTGAGATGGCTCCTGCAGGTAAATACTGCATATTTTATGAGTTGGAATTAGTGGAACTACACCACAATTAAACCAAGGGGAGCTTCTAATTTAACAGACATTTTTGAGTGGTCTAAAATCAACAAGTATGCTCATACTGTCTTGAAAATTAATATCCTCAAATAATGTAGATAGCAGGTTTAGTACTAAATATACAGTACTTTGTGACTGTATTTTTATGACTTAACTTTACCTACCTAAAAGTAGAGTCTAACTCAAATTAGTCCTCTGGATTCTCTCTCAGATCAACAGAGAACTTAGCATCTGAACAGCATCAGTCTCCCTAGCTACAGAAGGAACCTAGACAAAAATCCTGTTTTACTGAGATAGTCTAAAGGTACAATCCCAGCATAGTTTTAAGGAGACATGATGCCTATAGACTGCTAAAGATACATAAAGTGGAGACAAGCTTTAAGGCACAGAAGCTCTCCCTCAGGTATGAAATAAAAATAGCAGTCTTCAAAGTCAGAGAGAAGTTGACAACGGTGACCTTATTTTGATGACTTTGGAAAACCTAAAAGAAACAGGTACACATTACAGCAAATTGTATTAGCTGTGGAAAAGTACAGCTGATGAGGTCCTAAGTAGTTAATTAGTTTTAGTCATATAAAACTTTAATCATTTATCCATCAGAGATCAGAGACATCAATTGATGCATTGATGCATTTAAACTACCGCAGCCCAAAAGCACTAGCCACCCAGGCTACATTTGTAGTCAATGAAGACAAACTGTTAAGATGAATGACTCTTTCAATGTGACTCTTTTTTTCTTTTCAATTTGAAAAACTGGGTTTACATCAGTCTTGTCCTTGGTAAGGTTTCCTGAAATACCACATACCTATTGCCCCGTCTGATTCATACCAATTAACCCATTAAACCCAGTGATACTTCGTACCCATCCACACAAGAAAGGGTTATTTCAAAGATTGCTAAGAATTATTTACACAAAACATTTTCAGATTATGTGACACATTCTTTGTGAACAGGGTCTCATTCATCTTAACACCCCAATGTATAAACCACAATACTAGGGTTCATGTCACCTCACTGTGTATGTTCATGCTAACCACTGTAGGTTTGGATCACTGCATATATTGCCACCATCTATCTCCAGTCTACCTAGAGAGATATTGTCCCCAGTCTAAAAACTAAATTTAATAATAAAAATGTCTAAATTAATTTGATACTACTTTCCTACACTTCAATATAAAATACAATATATTTATAAACCATGGTTCAGTAGAAAAATAACCCTTTACTAAGCCTTAATTATCACCATGTCAATAAATAAATTGAAGACACTTGCAGAAATTTCTACATTTTCTCATGAGAAGACTTCCAGTGTTAGCATAAACATTTTACTACTAGATGGAGTGAGCTAAATGATATTTGAGAGAAAAAAAAAAAAAAAAAAAAAAGTGTATGGTTATATTTTTCCTAATACTATACCTCTTTGATTCATTCCAGTATAGCCTATGTTTTAAGCATAGCCCTTAGCTATCAGCAATCTTTATTTCCACCAAATGTAAGTATCTCCCAAACCACAATGATATTTTTCACAGTATAAATGCCAACTCCATGTTGTAGAAAAAGAAGTGAGGCACAGAACAAATTCAATGAGTTATAAATGGTCCTTCAGGAAGCCTGTCTGAACTAAGTGTGAACACAGAACTTCTGGGTCCCAGTTCAGAGCTTCATGCACTACTGGACCATCAGTTATATTTTAAAAGAAAAAAAAAAATCCTACTGAAGCATGCATTAATGGTGACAGCATGACAAAATGAAATGATTTTTCTGATTAAAGTTTGGCAAGAGCTCCACTATGAACCTGCACTGGTACTTTTGAAGATGATACTGCTGGGAAGGTGCAGCCCTTGTTTAACCTCAGGGTTGCCGTGCTATATCAGCCTGACTTCATGTTCATGCACAACTGGTCTCTGGAGAACACAGATGCAAGAATATACCCTAGCGTATAAAATGGACAAGATCTTTACAACAAGAGGGCATTTCATATCATTGATGTGAAACACGGCATACCAACAGGATTAGGAAATGTAGAAGTTCCCTTAGGTGAGGGAGAAGGTAAGGTAAGGGAGAAGTTCCCCTAGGTAAGGTTAGGCAGGGTAAGGAGAGTGACTTGGAGGCCACGAGAAATGACCAACACATATTCTTCTGAGATTCTAGCATTATGCTATGATCAGTGAGCTGGAAAGAGCAAATGCCAGACAGAAGGTGACATAGCTGGAGTGGCAAAATAGGAAATCAAGCACATTTTCAAGGACATAACTAATCAAGTGGGAAAGAGATGAAGAACTAGTTCATGAATTCTGAAAAAGATATATGTAGAGTTAATGGGAACCACAGAAAGAGGAGGATGAAAAGACAGTTTTGAAATGAAGGAGGAAAGAATAACTACAAAGTGGACTGTAAAGAATGACAGGTGAGTCACAATTGGCCACACTGACAAGTAATCAATTACTTGAAAGCAATTACTGTGGAATTGCTCAATAGTGCAAAGATCCAATTAAGCTGTGAAGCAATTATATGATGAATCAAGTACTGTATGAGGTAAACATGGAGAGAAATAAAGTAATATGAATCAATAACATAGATAATCAGTAATATTGTGAACCAGTTATGTCAATAAATAATAGGCAATGAATCTATTACGGAATTAAGCAATTATTGGGAAAACAAAAATAGTGAGAATTAATTAATGTGTCTAGTATGTAAAGCATATAGCTACTAAAAAAGAATCCTGAAAATATTTGTCTGATATTCTCTTTCACAATCACCTTCTCCAGACATAAGAAAGAATATACATGTAGCCTTCCCCTTCCCTTCTTTTTTGCTATCTAGACAGACAAAAATCTTATAACTACAGTAGACTTTCAGTCTCAGTTCTCAGCTATAGCTGGGGAAGCTTAAGAACTACCCTAACATGCTAACCAAATGCACAGTTGCTATCAAATATACAAACTAATTTTGGAGATCTTCGGAGATGCCCAAGTCATGAAGTTTGTAGTCTACAGACAGGCTAGAGACAGACATCTCATAATATCATCTAATAATAATGTATTTCTTCAGATCTTACAGACTGTCGGAAAGATATCCACACTTGGGAACAATCACTGACACAACTGGAATAGATCCATGGGCCCAGATTGTGAAAGCTGGGCTACTAATAATATCAACCAGAGATAGAAATACATGTATCCTGTATCACTTCTCACACATTAGCTTAAATCACTTTTCTATCCTCATGTTTATATTCCTGATGTATTTATAGTATGCAATCACATACTACACTTTTGCTAGACTGAAAAAGCCTGCTAGTCTCTCTATGTTGGCACCTAAAATACTGTGGAAAAAATCTCAACCTTAACCAAGTTGGCTTGTGTATCTGCGTATTGTGTGCAGATGCCTCAAAATACCAGATCTCACAAAACTGTGTGGAGATAGTAACTGTGAGTTTACCTACAGTAGTGAGACTCTGTACCCATGCCAGTGAATTGTAGCCCAGTAGTCCTAGCAGAGATATGACAGAGGACTCTGCTGCAATGACATCTTTTAATTTTGGAGCTAACTCATAAAAATTCCTGTAACATTTTCTAATGAGCTATGAGGACATATCTCAAATAACATCTGCAGGATAGTCTCCCCATTTTTCTGATCATTCCAGTGGCCTAATGAGAATCTGGGAACGAGTCAGTCTGAAATTAAGACGCCTGAATGCTGGGGTCTACATGGAGAAGCCTATTCGTCTGCTGGATATGCACTCTTACCTAACAGTCAATTGCTTTCCAGTCAGAATAGTCAGTGGAGCCCAGAGAACTATTCAGCTGGGCAGCCACAAGGGGCACCATTTAGTTGCCTACCCAGTAGGTACCCTGTGTCATTTGAGATACACCATGATATCCAAGACATGCACATGGGGCTTGCAGATCAGGTGCAGAACTCATGGGAAACCCCTAATTTCTGTGGTGGTACCTGAGGCCAGGTAAGAAACAGGAGAGGATCTTGAATGGTACAGCATGCCTGCATGTAGGAAACAGAATCATGTTCTAAGTGTACACGGTTGGGGTAAAAGTCCCTATCTCCTCTCTGCACCTCTCAACCCTCAATCCTGCACTGTCTGTAAAGACTGGGTATCTGGTGATAGGAATGGAAGCACAGACAGCCAAGCACCCCTGCAGGCACCTAAATATACACATCTTAATTTAGGTGTTTGAATCTTCCCAAAATTGCCAGAGAGTTGAATTGTGTCTGCCTCAATCTTCCCCTCAGAGTTGGCAGACCAGAAATGCCAAAAAAGGCTTTAATTTCTTGCTTCATTTTCCATTAACCTTTCTTGTATTTGAATTATCAGAATGATATCTATACTCCAGATGAGTATTTACCAGCATTTGTTATAATGGACAAGCTTTCGTTTGTTCTTCTGGATTATATTATCTGATACATCAGTAAAAATACTAATCAAAAACATGCAAGCAAATACAGGAGGCTAATGGGAATGAGTGTGTAGAATATAAAACATATCAGCATGAAATACAATCCAAAGAATTTAATATCGCAGTATGATTGGAACATCTCCAATCTCTGGAAAACTAGAACATGAAAACATAAACCTAAGAACAAGTACTGCTAATAAATCTAGCAAAACCAGGAAAACAGCATATAACTGAAGAGTAGGAAGTGCCATGTGTATATCTGAGCAACTGAGAAAAGTGATTTGGCAATTACAGGCTCATTAATCTTACCTTAATAGCTGAAAGACTTGAGAAGAAAGTTTGAAGGGAAGTATAATTAAGCTCATAAAGGTAAATGAAAAATGAGATAAAAGACAATATAAGTTTAAAAAGTTGTAAAGCTCTGTGCCAAGCTAAATATGTCTCTTTCTGTGAAAACTCATTGCTGTTGCTGTTTGATTGTGTTTTTTTTTTTTTTTAAGATTGGAAAATGAAGGTTTAATTGGTCTGGAGTTCAGTGAAGCTGGTGCATGGCAATGAAAAGAGTAGAACTTGTACTACTCTCTCTAATGTAAGATATTAAAAACTAAAGGGGAGAAAACAATGAGTTATACTAGAATAATTTTACTTTCAGAGTTCCATAAGGATTGGCTTTGGGATTAATAACTCTTTTGATTCTTGTGAAACGTGTTTGTACTTGGAAGGTACCATCAGTATAACATAGGATTAAAGAAGAGCTGAATGAGCAAAAATTTGACACAATAGAAGATAAAATTCCACAACATAAGGAATAGTAGGAGATTCTGCTATAAACTGTTGGCTTACTGTGCAGATATAGCAAAATTTCCTGCAATTATTAATCACAGAAAGGCAATGAGATCCTACAGTTTATCCAATGAGCTATTTGATTATAGACAGAGATGTCATCATCATGTCATTTTGGTAGTTCCAAGATATTAGTCTGTTAAAAATAAGGTTTTACTAGCAAGACATTCTGAGACATATATATTCTACACATATTCTACATTCATGTGGAGATATCCACGCTAGTTCTCACGTGAGATAGTTTAATCTTCTCAATTATAGTTACTTCTGATGCTTCATGTGTTGACATAACCATGCCTTCAAAGGCAGGACTGATAAACCCTTGGAGAGCATCCAGATTTTCTCATAGGCCTATCATGGAATTTGTCTCAGTGATTTGTACACAAAATCCTGGCCCCACTGTGTTCCATGCTGTCACACTTTTACTTACAGATTTAAGGCATAGAGTTATTATTTTTGTGTTATTAGTAATTTTCCTCCTTTTGCATAACATAAGCAATACAATTTGGCCAAATGATTTCTATACACTCCTAATGACCTTACATTGAACTATCACATGCTATAGAAAGACAGCCCATTTCTACACAGTTCAAAATTCATCATACTTTTAAGCTGCCCCAGCAGTTTGTTAACCACATTATAAAAATACATACCCTTGTTTTAGCCTGAATTTATATAGATTTAATCTGCCCAGATTTAGACTCTATGCATTCCATCTTGTATGCCTGTTAGATTTAAAAACCCTCTATAATAAGGTAACTTCTTCCCATGTTAGTACTTAAGATTATGATCAAGTAATTGTCTCTCTGACAAAATAGTATCATTCGTTGTCTTTGTCAACCACTGTAGGACAGATTTCCCAGATCTTACATTGCTTGTACAGTTATTTCCAAATCATCACCATTTTTCTCAAAAGATGGACATCAGAAATGGACAGGGCCACCAAATAATGCTCCTATTAATGCCATATGCTGATGCAATTACAGCTAATGATCCTCTGCTTGTGTACAGGAATTACATTTGCTCTATTAGCCAGCACATCACACTGGAGCTCGTGTTCAATTGAACAGCATCTTTTATGACCCTTAGGTTCTTTGACTGTTTTACAAATGACCATCCTGTAAAAGTGCCACGATCTTCATTTCATGGAGATGTGACCTTGCATTAATTTTTATTTAAACACGTCCTGGCCAGATCAGACAATTTTAATGTAAAATTCAGATCATTTTATGGAACTGATCTGCTATAACTATGTAACTAATATTGTTTCCCCTCACCAATGTCAGTGGTTGAAGATTTTATAAACTGGGCTTTTATCTCTCATCATCACTAAAGGGTAATCTAGAGTACTGCCGAGTGCTACCAATAGCTCTATAGTGGAACTGAGAGCACCTTTAACTCTTGTTAAAAATCCCAAATGATCACTTGTTTATTCAATGGAATATATATTAATAACTAACTCGTTAACATATGTGTCAGTGGCTTAAAGCATCACACAACTGAAGAACAATTCTCAGAGTGGTAGCAGTATTTGTGCAGGAGGAACAGGCAGTACCACCGAGTGGACTGTGTTTTTAATTGTGAGGTAACATGTTGCAGACCTCTAAAGGCTGTGTCTTCTCCTGGAATTGCTTTTCCCTGAAATGAGGATTCTTCGCTTGGGGCTGAATTCCTTGCACATATGCGAGCATGTAGAACAGTCCACTCAAGGATATACATTATTTTATTCACAATCTTATCCTTAGACCTTGCAAATTCCATAGTTCTGTACTATCTTTGGCACCATTAGCTTAGAATTCAATCATTTCTTTTACTCCCAGTGTTTGCTGACATAACTTTTTAAAAAGCACTATTACTAGAAAATTACTTCTCTCTACCTTTTACCACTCAGATTTTTAAATAAAAAAATCTAATGCTCTTAAAGAGAGATTAAGGATGTCAAATTCATCCTGATCCAATGGTTTGAAGTCAAGAAAATCTTTTTATACTGCTAAAATACCAGAGGCATTGCACAAATGAGCATTAAAACGTTTAATCTAAATTGCTCTTAAATTCTGACTACTTAGAAAACTATTTTCAGCTTATAATGTAAACAGTGACACACTGGTAGAAAAATCTAGGGCAAATCTTTCTTTTATTTTTAACTGTTTTTAGAAAGGTCATTTCCACTTGAGAAAAATGTAGTGAATGATGTCTCTAAATTCCTTTGAGGGTCCATATTGGGACCAGTAGTGTCTAATATCTTTGTTAATAACATAAACTGTGGGATTGACAGCACCCTCAGCAAGCCTGCAGATCACACTAAGCTGAGTGGTGCAGTTGATGTGATAGGAGGAAGGGATGCCATCCAGAGAGACCTGGACAGTCTTAAGAGGTGGGCCCACATGGACCTCATGAAGTTCAACAAGGCTAATTGCAAGGTGCTGCACCTGGGTCAGAGCAATCCCGAAGATCAGTACAGACTGGCAGATGAATGGATTGAGAGCAGGCCTGTGGACAGTGACTTGGGGGTACTGGTGGATGAAAA
This sequence comes from Netta rufina, assembly GCF_964035555.1. Lineage (NCBI taxonomy): Eukaryota > Metazoa > Chordata > Aves > Anseriformes > Anatidae > Netta > Netta rufina. Next base: position 49,365,928 of record NC_140125.1, on the reverse strand, counting down.
ATGGGACATGAACAGGCAGTGCATGCTTCCAAACCAGAAAGCCAGTCCTAGGCTGCATCAAAAGAAACCTGACCAGCACATCGAGGGAGGTGATTCTCCCCCTCTACTCCACCCTTGTGAGACCCCACCTGGAGTGCTGTGTTCAGCTTTGGGGAACACAAAAATGATCAAGGGCTGAGAAAGTTGGGACTGTTTAGCCTGAAAAAGAGAAGGCTCCAATGAGACCTTATTTTAATCTTCTAACAATTAAAGGGAGCTTATAAGAAAGATAGAGACTTTTTACAAGGGCATGTAGCAATAGGACAAGGGCCTTAAACTGAACAAGGATAGATTTAAATTAGACATGCAGGAGAAATTCTTCACTCAGAGGGCGGTGAGGCACTGGCACAGGCTGCCCAGGGAAGCTGTGGATGCCCCATCCCTGGAGGTGTTCAAGACCAGGCTGGATGGGGCTTTGGGCAACCTGGCGTGGTGGGAGGTGTCCCTGCCCATGGAACTGGACAACCTTTAGATGTCACTTCGGACCCAAACCATTCTGTGATTCTACGACATAAGACTGTAATTATCTTTATGACTGCCTATCCTGTCCAAATTTCTCCTCTCTTCAATTTGATTATTTCTCTTTTATTACCTGTATATTTTTTAAAGAAAATGATGAACACCTTTTATAGAATCATTCATAAACATTAGTGGCTTGTGTCGCACAAGTGCAGATTTATTCTTGTCATAACTGTCATTAGCTGTGAAATGACCATTGACTTTAATAGATATAGGGTTGGAGAGGATTTTAGTTGAACTGCATTGATTTTGTTGCATGAACAGGGACCTGTTGTGTTTCACACTAAACACAAATGTAAGGAACAGTTGCTATCCAGAAGAATCTGCAATCTAATTATCCATTCATTACCTATTACAAGTCCTTCCCTACAAACTAACATAGAATTTTTTCTTTCCTTGATTTAAATTGCTACTCGCACTGAATTGCTGGATGGGGAATTAAACTACTGGTACCCTCATACTAATTAATTCTGTATATATGAATTCAATATATTGAGACTAGCAGTAAAAGCTGCACTGGAACATAATGGCCATGGCTACATGACTTACAAGTCAGACAACTCTCAGATTAAAAAGTAGAGGCAACTGCCTCAGGGCAATGTCACACAAAAACTATCACATAATAGGAAGAAAAATACCATAGATTAGAACTGGAATAAAATTTACCATAATGCATTTCTGCTATGTTTCAGAATTGTATCCCATGATTATTATTATTTTTGCACTGAGTTGCAGGATATTCCCATGTTACCTCACAGCCAGGTTAAACAAAGAAAAGGAGAAAAGGAATGTCCTGATATTTACTTGCTCTACACTTTAGTTTGTTGAGAACTATATATACAGATACACTTTTCTGTTTAGTTAAAGAAATTTTCTACTGTTTTATACAAGACACAGAAATTCAAATTTATCCTTACAGGGAGAAATTATTATTATTATTTTATTTTTCTTCTTGTTGTTTTCAATATGATTTCTAATGCAAGGTTCAAGCATTATCTTTGAATTAAATGTGCTATGTGTTTTCACAAAAAAATGAAATGGTGATGTTTGGAAAACCAGTGTTCCATGTAGAATACTGGGTACACAGAGCTATTACAATATTTCTGTATTACACTGAGAAAGAAAATGAGAGTAGAGCTTTGTTCAGTCTTGTTACTTGCAGTAGAATCCCAGTTAATGAAATGAACTACTACTATTTTATATTTTTATACAGGCAAGATACACAGAATGACAGCTCTCTTCTTAATAAGCAATTGTTTACCTCAACACCAACAGATCTACCTAGTACTAGCGAAAAAATTGGCATACAGAGAAATCAAAGGTTCCATGGGTTTGGAGCTGGTGTTTAGAACAAGGTTGAGGTGCATTTGAGGGACAGCCTTGAGGAACTTTATTTGCTGTCAAAAGTATTGGAAGGCAGAGGACTCGACAAGGCAGAAGATTATGTTCTCGACAAAAAAAGATTTATGAATTTATAGCTGTCTACACATACATATTGTAGGTCAAAAGAAAATATAGAATTTTTCTTTAGCATATCTTAATGATTAGGATTTGCATTTTTCTTATTAGATTACATTAATCAGATCCACATACATGCTGAAATATTTTCAACCAAACAAACTTACTACAAAAAAGACTGAGAATCCAAACATTGTCTATAACACATATTTAATCTTTCCAATTAAAAGTGCTGCAAACTCTGTGATGTTAATTGTGTTACATACTTTCTGACTGATGACTTTTGCTTCACTAAGGGACAAAATCAAATCCAGCTCCAAGCTTATGTACTTAAAAATACAGCTTTCAAGAAATCACCTATTAATTGAAATGTTTCAGTAACACTTTGAAACTTTAAAGTATTTCTTTGCAGTTTTTATACTATAACTGCTACCGATTTCGTTATTTTGCAAAAAATAAATAAAAATATATTTTTGCTTTCAAGAAGTAGGCAATACAAAACAAGCACAAATATGGTAACACAAAAGGTGTTTGATCCAACAAACAGAGCATCTCCATCTTGCTACGTTATACAGGAGTGCTCTTACAAAGAACTTTGAGCACATTATTCCCCTTGTCTACCTGTAATAAAGGATATATAAAAAATAACCCATTCTGGTTTCATGTGAAAAAATAAATGATGAATGTATATGGTGACAACACCAGGTATTTAATTTTAAATGTATGGTGTTAATATCCTAAACTATAAACTACTGGTACAAAAGCAGTAGAGTACTGTGTTCACAAATGCAGGATTTCAGATGTAAACCTGCAGTTGGGATGAGCCCTATTTTTTCTGTTTCTACATGCACTTGGATGCGTGAGTGATATGAAGAAAGAAAAAAAAAAAAAAAAAGCAAACCATAGTTCTCATTCCTGTGCTAAAACTGCATGACTGAAGTATTGAGAAAGCAGAAATAAGGATACCAGTATTTTATATGCATTTTATTCTGGCTTTCTCAACCATTTTCTCAATCCAATGAAAATCTGAAGCAATTGATTCTTAAAATGTAAGTCAATAAGGGAGGACTTTTGTGAGATTACTTATAAAGATTTCTAGCCCACATTCTTGTAATCCAAGGTTTATTGCTTGTATCATCATACTGACAGGTTTATCTTAATAAGAAATGTTTTGTGCTAGGAGAATTTATGTTTTTATGCTCAATTACAGTTTTATGTTGAAGGTATTAGGTAAGCAATAAAAAGGTCCTACATTACCTCTATTATTCATTTTTCAAATCCAAAGTCATAAGGTAAGATATCCTTGGAAATGTAGTTCTCTTTCTTTTATTAAGCAAACAGTATTAATTCTGCTTATCTCAAACCTTACAATTGTAAGATGAGAAAAGGGCATGTCATAAATTACATGACACTTCAAGAATAGTACTTTCCCTAGATGTCTCTAGTTAGGACTGGATTTCCATTACGTGAAGCACTGCATAAACATAGAAGGAAATATAGACAGCTTCTGCTGCTGTAAAGAGTTCACAATCTAAACTCAGCAGAACATAAAATAGGAAAACTCAGAATCTGGAGAGTCTGTGCATGCCATTAGGTTTCATTTGAACACAGCAAAATTGTCCTTCCAAGCCAAATAAAGTCTATAGCATCAAATCATGATATTATAATTGTAAATTTAATAAATGATGCAACAATAAGGATAAATATCTGAGAGGTCCCTATATCTGAATTTGAAAAAAAGTGACAAATGTTTTTTCTTCCTCTACTCCTGCACATGTAGTTCTGTACATGCTACTAATACAGATGAATAACGTGAGACAAAGCTCAATGATCACAGTTTGCTGCAGGTTAAAAAAAAAAAATAAAAAGCCACAATAATTATGTTCATTACCATGATGAGTTAGTTACAGTCCAGTTAAAGCTCTAAATGTCCTTTGTGATTTCAATTAAGTTGATACTAAGGAGGAAGCCTAAGGAGAAATTTCAACATTACCCTTTATTTCCACACACCACACTGAAATACTCTAATGCAAAAACTGAATAGCTCCTTATTTTTTATTTCTAGTGACAGTCTCTGTATACCTGTACCCTAATACTGTAACATTCAGCTAGTCTATAGGAATCACAGGAGAGAACCTACTGCTTACTGATCATTAGGTAGGTTTTAACTTCTCCATTTTTTTTTTTCTTGTCCAAAGTGTTCATTAAGAGGAAGCACCGAATCTTTCAGCGGTGCATTGATACGCACAGTCACTAAGCCTTGACAAGACAGCACACTGAAACCTGAAGCCTGAAATGGGAACATCCATTTAGTGGAATAGGATAACTGTACCATTCGCAACTTGTCAGTAAATTATATTGCTTAGATTCGTTAAAGATGTAGCCAGTAGCCAAGCTAATTTAATGTAAAAGTAAAGAAAATGCTCCCAATTCTGCAGCCTCATGACTCTACACATCCTCATTCATCACTGGACATCTTCACATGAAGAACTATGGGGCATCCTATTGTGCCTACAGTTTCATGCTCTGGGGGAGAAAATCTACCTTCATCATTCAAAAAGATCACAATCCAAAAGCTCATTAAATCAAACATGAATCAGGCTGAAGATGTATCATTTACAGACATACTCTGAAACCATGGGAAGGTATTAATAAACAATCCTTCCTGTAAAAAGTATTTTTGCATAGCCAAGAAGCCAGTATTAAAATCTGGGAATGCTTATTGTATGCCTTTCAACCTAAGTTTGCCAATCCCATAGTTCTATAGAGATTATTTGTCCACTGCCTGATTCTACAGATTTATTTATTTTTTCAGATTTATTTCTGTGAAAGAAAGCACAGTCTTGCACCATCTTTAGGAAATAGTGTGGGGGAATCTGCATAGTCTTCTCCTATTAGCATGATCTCGGTAACAGCAGGTGATATGATAAGCATTGTGAACATAACCAGCGTGTAAATAGATTTTCCAAAACCTCCTGTGCTCAGAGGATGTTTACCCAAACACTGATGATGCTAAATGGAAATTTAAAAATGAAATCTGGCTTCAAATGACTATCAGCTGCATTAAGCAGTAGCCAAGGCTTACCAAGAGACTTTTGAGAAAAGTCGTGAGTTTGAAAGGAAGCATTAAAAAAGCACACAAACTTCTAACTGGGAAGAGATTTTGGTATCAACAGCAGTCAAGCAGGATTTGGTATTCCCAGAACTTGTCTCAGTGCAACATCCACCTATGCTTGACAGATCATCGTCCCCATCAGAGGCTGCCTGAAGCCTGCTCTCCAAGTGAACTGACAGCATGGGCTGCAACAACCAGCAACTTGGACCTCAGGTGTGGGAACATGAACGCCTGGGGTGGTTTCGCACTAGAGTGTTGATTAGGAGTGCGTAGGGAGCAGTGTGGGTGCACAGGGGGGCATGTAAGTAGAGGAACTGGCACTCACAGAAAAGGGGGTGCTTGTACCCCACGCAGTCTGGGACAGCAGGTTGCACACATCTAGCTGTGTGAAGGGTTTGTGTGCGGTGAGACCACAGCTTCCTGGAAATAATTGCAGAAGGGTGTTGAGACACTTGTAAGAATGTATTTAAAGTCTCTAAACTGTCTCATATTGTGGTTTATCTGTTGTATTGCTGACATTGATCCTGCAAGTATAGTTCACTGACTGCCAGTTAATTACAAGTTGTTAATAAATCAATAAACCTCTTTAATCCTGACTCAATTTAAACCACATGTTAAGCAGTTGTTACCAGAAAAAAAAAAAAAAAAAAAAAAAAAGAAAAAAAAAAAGGCTATTCCATTTTGCTATAATTCTTAAGAAAGCAGAAAGCAGGCATAATCTGTTCTAAGAAAGCTGAGCACCTGCCTTTCTTACTAAGGCATAGCTGACTTCTGAAATGGATGTGAGCATTGGGGCCAGATGGCGTAATGCATCACCATCTACACAGCGCATCTCTGAGAAGCAGGGTGAGCTATTGTGGGCAGTTTTCTGAAGGTGAACAAACAATCCTGTGCGCCTGAGGTTACGAATAAATCATTGCCCGTGCCCAGTAACAATGCATCCTGCAGAAATTACTGCCCATGTAACATAGCCAGGGTCACTGGGAGCTTTGCTTAGCTGCACAGGTGGTGATTAGGAAAATCTTATCTGGGCCATGCTGTTCACTTGACTTGAATTAACCTTCAGAGTTGTCACTCATAAAGGGAGCATTACCAAGAAATGCATGCCAGTTTGAATATGCTTTCCTCATCTTAAACTCTTTTATTCTCTATATTACCGTTCCTCTGACTAGACAGTTGCTTAGGATAGGAATTGATTACATATAAATAGAGCATGCAAAGTGTGAATTCATTGTGTATGAATTAGATAGAATTGAAAGTACATAACCATAACATTCGATCTGTAATTTCCTATGTTCTTTTTAGTATATTTCTATGCCACTAATACCATTAGAAGTCCTGCCAACTGTATTGAGAATAATGTAGTTAATGGGGCAACAACATGCAGTTTTTAAGCCTGGGACTTGAGGTATCTCTGATATTTGCAGTGGTAAAGGAGATTCCTAAATTTTAAATCCTTTATTATAATCACACAGATTTTTTAAAAAATATATTTTAAAATAGAGCAAAAAATAGCACATACGATACAAGCACATACAATATAAGAAAAGGGTAATGCCTCCCTTTGTAGTCCTCCCCAAAATAGGAATGGGCTGGAAAATACAAGAAAACAAACAAACCACAACTAACCCTTGCCCCACAGAATGTGTTACAAAAACTATATATGTTTCCTATTGAATTTATTTTCTTTAATCTTTTAACATTTTGCAAGGAATTAGGGGGAAAATCATTAAATCAAAATTCCAACTTGTATTAAGAGACTAGAAATGTCTCTAATGCACTACAATTTTGCTCAGTTCACATCAGGATTCACATAACCATCCTCAGGACAGATTCATGTCCTGAAGCACTATTTCCAGGGGTCACACATCAACCCATTAAAAAAAAAAAAAAAAAAAAAAAAAAAAAAAAAAAGGTTCAGTATTTGAGCACCACATTCATATTACCAGCATTAAGGCTAATTTGCACCATGAAGCACCATTATCCGAGCTCATAGTCTCCAGCTCCTGTTGTGATTTGAGCTCTGGTATAGTAGCATGAATATTTATACTCTCAGATAACAAAATTGTGTTTTAGAAGCGCAGTAAAGTTTGGATACTCACAGAATAGAGTTTCTTATAATTACCTCAGATTTTTTCCTATACTTTTCACAAAAACGGAATCTACAGATTAAGTAGGACCAAACTTTAAGCTCACAGAATCACAGAATCACAGAATTAATAGGTTGGAAGAGACCTCAAGATCATCGAGTCCAACCTCTGACCTAACACTAACAGTCCCCACTAAACCATATCCCTAAGCTCTACATCTAAACGTCTTTTAAAGACCTCCAGGGATGGTGACTCCACCACTTCCCTGGGCAGCCTGTTCCAATGTCTAACAACCCTTTCGGTAAAGAAGTTCTTCCTAATATCCAACCTAAACCTCCCCTGGTGCAACTTCAGCCCATTCCCCCTCATCCTGTCACCAGGCACATGGGAGAACAGGCCAACCCCCACCTCGCTACAGCCTCCCTTGAGGTACCTATAGAGAGCGATAAGGTTGCCCCTGAGCCTCCTCTTCTCCAGGCTGAACAAGCCCAGCTCCCTCAGCCGCTCCTCGTAGGACTTGTTCTCCAGGCCCCTCACCAGCTTCGTCGCCCTTCTCTGCACCCGCTCAAGCACCTCGATGTCCTTCTTGTAGCGAGGGGCCCAAAACTGAACACAGTACTCGAGGTGCGGCCTCACCAGAGCTGAGTACAGGGGGACGATCACCTCCCTAGCCCTGCTGGCCACACTGCTTCTTATGCAAGCCAGGATGCCGTTGGCCTTCTTGGCCACCTGAGCACACTGCTGGCTCATATTCAGCTGACTATTCACCATCACTCCCAGGTCCTTCTCCGCCTGGCAGCTCTCCAACCACTCATCTCCCAGCCTGTAGCTCTCCTTGGGGTTACTGCGTCCCAGGTGCAAGACCCGGAATATATATATATATAGATATAGATATAGATATATATAGATATATACAAGTGCTCTTTTTCAAGCTAGAGTTACATTCACACACATTAAGTCTACTTTGGAAGCAGTGAGAAATTAGGATTTTAAAAGCTAATTTCTATCTTGGGAACACCAAGTGTAGTCCCTTGTGCTCAAGGCCAGACATCTGATAAGAGGGAGCTGGCTGATAAGCCTCTTCTGCCTTAGAGCTACTCAAGAAAGGTCAAGAAGAAGCTTCAGCAGAGGCTATCCCAAACTGTTAAGGAGCCACAACAGGGCCTCCTCCCAACTAAGGCAATGAGCTCTCAATCTGGAAAATTGGAAAAAATAAGTGATAGGCTGTGCAGGCTGTTCCTTCTTCAGCAGGAAATGGATTATGCTTCTATACCAGCAAACTAGACAGTAAACTCCTGCATCCACGGAGTCTTTTGCTTTGCCTCTCAGCACAGATCTGCTTCACAGGAGAAACCTAACACAAGAGAGCACTGTTCTTGAGCCTCTGTTCATCACTGAGCACTGTACTGAGTTTGGCAGTATGCAAAAGGCTGCTGCAAAGAGAGACGATTAATCTGTTTTCCATATCCATGGGGTATAAGAGAAGGTATAAAGGAGCTTAATTGCAACAAGAAAGATTCAGAATAGATGCTGGGTAAAACTTGCAGAAATGGTACAGGTAGAGAATCACTGGAATGGCTAATCTCAGGTGACAGTGGAATCTCCATTGACAGATTAAAGAAACATCAATGAAGAAACACATTTGTACAGTTAACTTAAGAGAGACAGAGCAGGGGCAAAGGGAAATGAAAGGCATGTTGAAGTCTCTTTCAGCCCTATTTTTTTATGATTTGTGATCTTTTGATTCATATTTTGGAGCAGGCAATGGTTAGGTAATGAGCAGTCATACTGTCTTTGTTTGCTGTCTTCCTTTGGGAAAAAGAGGCTATGGTGATTGAAATTTGCTGATAATCCATCTAGGCATGGATTTGATATCCATTGATCCATGATTTGATAACCATTTTATAACCAAATATTCATAAAAATATCTATATTCATGGATAACAGAAACACAGCTGGTGCTCTATGTCTGTAAATACATTCACAGAATTATAGAATGGTGGAGACTGGAAGGGACCTCTGGAGATCATCTGGTTAACCTCCCTGATCAAGCAGAGTCCCCTAGAGCACATTACCCAGGATTGTGTCCAGATGACTTTTGAGTATCTCCAGCAGAGGGGACTCTACAACATCTCTCGGCAACCTGTTCCGGTGCTCAGTCATCCTCACAGTAAAGTTATTTCTCATATTCAGAGGGAACTTCTGATGTTTCAGTTAGTGCCCGTTGCCTTTTGTCCTGTTGCTGGGCACCACTGGGAAGAGTCTGGCCCCTTCGTCTTGGTACCCTCCCTTCAGACACTTACACACGTGGATCAGATCCTCCCTGAGCCTTCTCCAGGCTGAACAGGCCCAACTGGCTCATTGTTTCCTCATATGAGAGATGCTCCAGTTCCCTAATCATTTTAGTAGCCCTTTGCTGGACTTGCTCACAGAGCTCCATGTCCCTCTCGTACTGAGAAGCCCAGAACAGGACATGATACTCCAGGTGAGGCCTCACCAGGGCTGAGTAGAGAGGGAGGTTTACCTTCCTTGACGTGCTGGCAACTCTCTTCCTAATGCAGCCCAAGATGCCATTGATCATCTTGGCCACAAGGGCACATTGCTGGCTCATGGTCAACTTCTTGTTCACCAGGACCACCAGGTCCCTCTCCACAGAGCTTCAGTGGGTCAGCCCCCATTCTGTGTTGGTACATGGGGTTATTCTTCCCTAGGTGCAGGACCCTGTGCTTGCCTTTGTTGAATTTCAAGAGGTTCCTCTCTGCCCACCTATCCAGCCTGTCAAGATCCTTCTGAATGGCAGTACAGCACTCTGGAGTATCAACCAACTCCTCCCAGTTTTGTATCAACAAACTTGCTGAGGAGGCACTCTATCCCTTTATCCAAAACATTGATGAATGAGATAAACAAGACTGGAGCTGGTATTGACCCCTGGGGGACAATGGCCTCCAACAGGCCTCCAACTAGACTGCGCCACTGACCACAAACCTCTGAGCCCTGCCATTGAGCCTGTTTAGTTCACCTCACCATCCACTCATCCATCCCACCCTTCCTGAGTTTGCCTATGGTATCACGGGGGACAGTATCAAAAGCCTTGCTGAAGTAAAGATGAACAATATCCACTGCTCTCCCCTCATCTATCCAGACAGTTGTTCTTTCATATAAGGCAATTAGGTTGGTTAAGCATGATTTCCCTTTGGTGAATCCAGACTGACTATTCCTGACCACCTTCCTGTCCTCCACGTGCTTAGAGACGGCCTCCCGGATGAGTTAGCTGTTCCATCACCTTTCTCAGGACTGAGGTGAGTCTGGTTAATCTGTAGTTCCCTAGGCCATCCTTGTTGCCCTTTTAGAAGGCTGGACTGATATTTGCTTTTTTCCAGTCCTCAGGCACCTCTCTTGATTACCATGTCCTTTCAAAGATGATTGTGAGTGGCCTAGCAAGGATATCTGTCAGCTCCATCAACACTCAGGTACCCTATCAGGACCCATGGATTTGTCAAGTTTGCCTAAATGATCTCTAACCCAATCCTCCCCAACCAAGGGAGAGTCTTCCTTTCTTCAGACTTTCTTCCCAGTGTCCTGGGTCAGGAACTCCTGGGAGATGGCCAAAGAGATCCAAAGAGGAAAATACTATACTCCAACGTTGATTAATAATACACTATTTGCCTAGTTCACCTGCTTTCTAAAAACAAAGGTATACATAAGGTGCTTAAGCAAATATAGATGTTATAAATGGAAGAATCAAGTTTTATATCAAGATAAGAAATCTTACCATAAGTTATAGAAAATGGACAAGATCAAACAGAACACATCTGAAGCTTTCCCTCATTATATATTCAGATTCTGCCAAGAAAACCACGTGAACGATTCCATCAGACACTGAACTCCATCACTTGGCACAATCTCCACAGTCAGATACACTATCACTTTCTTACTTGGATTAGACTAAAATCTAGTGAATGATTGTACACAGATATCTGTATTTGACTATAGTTTTAAAGATTATAGGTTAATGAAATTGAGTTAATTTATTCTATGAGGCTCAAAGAAATAAGCCTTATTTTTCTTTACAATCAGGAAAAATATTAGGATTATTGACACTGTGGATTGCAGAAGCAGACGATGGCAAATATTTTTCAGTTTTTAACCTATCTATCAATAGTGAGCTACTGAGCAGACAAGGATGCATAAGCCTAGGTGATAGCTGGCACTTCTTGCCTTTCACAGCTGGCTGCCTCCTGACTCTTGGGTATTCGCTGCTGTCAACCTTTTGGTGTTTGCAATTCAAGCTGCATATCCTGTATCCCAAAATTGCATTTGAAGGGCTAAAACAGCCTGCATACAAGCTTCCTTACTTCATACATCCTACTGGGTTTGGGACCTGCAGTTCCTTTCTTTGTGAACCATCATAAATCTGAAAGCAAAGTATCTAACAGAGTAATAAATACAAAAAGGGAAAAAAAGAAAAAAAAAAAAAGAGAGAGAGAGAAAAGAAAAAAACACCACCACCAAAAGGTTTAACAGAAATAACAGCGCAACCTGCTTTACCTAAAAATTGAGGAAGGTGTATCTTAGACAGATCTCCAATGGGGGATTATTCTGTGTCTGGATTTTTTTGCCTCAAACACATTGTAATTTCCTGAACTCCTCCTTCAGACATACTCTGCATCTTTCTGTACAGTTGAAATTACTGTACTCCTACCATCTCAAACAGATGTAATATTCCAAAAGAAAATCATTTACCAACCTAGCTGATGGATCAAGTCAGTACTTGACAAATAATGGGCCAGCAATGATTTTCAAATGTTCGGAAAGTGATATATTAGACATCTCTTAAGTGCTGAAGATACATTTCCTATCAATACTAACACTGGATTAACAGCATAGCAATGCAATAGCCCAGTCAAGATGTACTATCTGTAAATAATTACAAGTAGCTCTGTATCTGTCAGAAAAGAAGGAAACCCTTGTCTAGAACAACAGCATATTTTCATGTCTCAATGAGCCTTTGCTCACATTATAGTATCTGTGACCACATGGCAGCCTGTTTGAAAGCAGGACTGCCAGCAGGCCGCACTGACAACACTGCAGATAAATAGGGCACACACGGTTCTTTATGCTACAGGCAACAGTGAAAGGAAACCTGGAGTTCAAGGTTACCATGCAAAATGCCAGAGTAAGGGGCAACAACACAGAGGGCCAGACTGAGCTGTGCAAGAGGCCCATCGGAGCCTTTGCCTGCCTGTCCTCAGGGGTCTGCTGGCCTGGCAGCCACATCGCTGGGCCTGGCCTTGCCTGGGCTCCACCTGTGGCCATATCTCTGTGAGGCACTGCCATTCACATCCCAAACTGTCTTCCCAGCGCTACCTCAGCAATTTTTGAAATATTTTTATTTCATTAGCTGTGGGGGTTTTCATGAGAAGTTCTCCAGCCTTTTGAAAAATTGAAGCTTTTGTTAATGGCACAGAGTACATACGCAGTGTGAATGGTCACTCCAACCTCCCCCTCCGCTGTCCAGATGGCACGAGCAGCCAGGATTACTGACCCAACTTTTACAGCAGAAGTCCAACCATCTGCTTCTCTGGTGCCTTCAAATGGCTTAAATGGCTTTATAGGCTAACTATGCTAAACTAAAAAACTACCAGCTCAGCAACTTCGAGCACGCAGGCAAATTCAAGTGAAAATGGGGGAAAGGCCTATTCAGCATTGTGGAATGCATACTGCATCCTCTGCTATGAAGGGTTTTAACTCATGTGAGGACTCACATATTTCATGAATACTCATGCATTTGTGACTCGTGTTTATTTATTTATTTATTTTGTCTATATTTAATTCATCTAAATCATCTAATTCATTAAAGCAGTTAACAGACAGCTAGGATAAGTCACTTTGCACATACTTCTGACAACTGTGTTCAAAACTTACTAGGTCACAGGAAAAATCCACAGTGAGGTTATCTTTAAATACAAAGTAGTTCAATATATACTGAAATATATTTTCAAAAGCATACAGTTCCTGGAAAAACACAAGCTTTACACCTTTTGTCACGACAGAGAAAAAGTCATTTAGATTTTTAGAACCTGACATATTTAACAACAACAACAACAAAAATCTATGCTTTTAAAGTGTGTATTCTTTTTAGAGGTTATTATTAGCTCTTCCAATGATTAGAATGTAATTGTGTTGAATTTTGATATTGATATCAATTTGAATGTATTGTTTTGTGGTATTTAGACTAGTTTGCTAGTAAAGGAAATTTTCTTTCTGGCTTAAGTGAAATGGTAATGCAATTTCCACCCTTCTGTACTCTAAACAGAAATAGGTATCTTTTTAGCCTTACTTTAAACAAGGCAGTAGCAAACCGATTGTACTACTAATATCACTTCCCAAACTTTCAGAAGCTAAATAACATTATCTGGTCAAAGGTATTCATCAGAGATATTGACAATCTTCTAACCTACAATAGGAAAGAGATTTAGGAACATCCTTGGGTTCAGATATTCTTGTATTAAGATATTACACATTCAATAATACTGGCTACAACAGCAGCAGATCATTGTGCTAATTTTAACATGGTTAAGCCAATGTGCTTTTTGTTTCATATCCTAAGTAGCTCTGTTATTAATAACTACCTTTAATTGTACCATAGCATAAGAAACTAAAATATGTGAGCTAGTCTCTACCAAACAAAATATACTTATTTTATCCAGCTTTTACAATGAAGGCATATTTTGATTAAAAGTAATATTCTTTGTGCAAATCACCTTGAAAAAAGGTTAACTTTTTCCTATTATTTGCTGTTTTAAAAATATGTATACGCATAGATGATTTTTGCAGCCAGCTTTCCCTTATATGTCATTACATTAAACAGAAATCCAAAAAAAAAAAAAAAAAAAGTGGAAATATGAGCCGCTACAATAATTCACAGTGGAAAACACATTAGATGTAATACAAAAGGAACAGCTCTAGCTAGAAAGCTTCTGAAATGTTTTTTTGTAATTTTTACTATAAATTATGTGTCTCTTCAGGGCAAAGAAAGACACACAATAGCGTGTAACATCACATCATTTTTCCATAGGATAGTAAATACAATCATCCACACAGAAGGCACTCAAGAAAAATCTCATATTATGATGCTCTCAGTTATCATCTAAGCTGAATGCCTGAAAAGTTAACCTTGAAACTTTGAACATTTTCTCATAGTAACACGGCTTTTCAGATTAAATATTAAGGATTTGATAAATGTCAAACCTTGAACTGATTAATAAATCAATTCAATGTTTTTTGCCGTAAAAGAAAATTGCATAAAACTCAGAAATTGTCTCAAATATTTTCATTCAACAAGAGACAGAAATAACTTCTGAGGAAAGCCAACATGTTTAGCTTTATCATTGTAAATTGAGAGAATAATAATTTAATAGCTTTTCTTTTTGAGAAAGTTTGTTGATGTTTTGTTGTTTTTAAATCCATGGTTGCTTACTATGGACAACAATGCACATTATATGGATGCTTACCACTAGTATTCAAACTTAGTGTAACTTTCAAACTACACTATTTGAATTCAGTAGTGTCAATACAATACAATCAATACAGAAGAAATAAGCACATTAAGAGCTATTTTGTTGGTGGTGGCTCTTTTGCTGTTTTTCTATTAGTTATTTAAAACTACTGTACAATAGAATAGCAGAAGAATTGAACACAAAGGTTTCCTAGAGGGCTTAGGCACTTCCAGTAGGACTCAGTGCAGCTGTGAATACAGAGCCTTTCTTTTTGAAAGTGTGGCTGTACAGCTCTGACATTTGCCTGACCACACATATCACCATTGTATCTATCCTACACTCCAAAAAGCTAAGGTCATATATTACAAAATCATTACTAAATAATATTTTGGAGATTTGGCATTTTTAGAAATTTAATTATTCTCAGGTTCCTTAGAAAAAAAACTCTATAAATGTCAATTAAAAAAAAAAAAAAAAGCCTCATGTCTTCTCTCTATTAAACCAGGAAACCAGTTGTGTATATGTAGCTGAATTTCTAGATATTCAAATTATACAAAATCTAACAAACATATTTGAGTTTGGATTGCTGGACCAAAGCTGCAGGAGACTGTCAAATTTGCATCTATAGGCTGCTGTGATGAATAGGTATAACTGATTCTGGCTTTAGGTAAGGGAATGCAGTCGATTACCTTCTGGTGTTTGCTCCAGACCTATTTTATATAGCACTGTAAGGTATTTAAATCATAAGTTAGCAATCCATCTCACCCTACCTGTGAGAAGAAATGGACAGAAGTTAATGAGGGGAAAATACGACTTGATTAGTCTCAGACTAAACCTTTGTTTCATAGTATACCAGAGGGGGTTTGGCTAAATGCAGATATATCTTGGTTTATTGTTTCCCTCTGGAAAGGGAAGCCTGATATTTGCCCAACAGTTTGATAATCTTTGATTATTGAGAAAATAATCCCATTAGGGACCTCCTAAAGGCCTCATACTGGAAATCCTGTTTTATCATCTTTTGTTCACCGAGAATTTCAGAAGGATTTTCAGAGAGCAAGCTGCATAGTCCAATAAAGTGAACTATGACTGCTGAAGTGATACATACCAGTACCAGAATAATGGGATATTATTCAATAATTATATGAACCTATTGGTAAAGATGGTAAAACTACATGGCCTGATTTTCTAGCAAGTCTCAAAATCATTTTCTACCAGTCTCTTTCTACAGCTTCGTCTCCCAGTGTTCTCAAAGTCAAGATCAACATCTAGATGAAGATCAGCAAAACTAGTCTTTGACATTTGCCAGGAGTGGGACAAGCAATACTTTTCTTTGTAATATTCCCCCAGCTACTGCAAGCATAAACCTTCAGGCTGCTACTATAGTCTTACAGCCTGAACTTCCTGCCTCAGATAAAAGGTTTTCCTTACTGGAAAACACAGTATGAAAACCAGCCATTTTTCATCTCAACCTGTATTAAACTGCCCTTTCTCACTTCTCACTCAAAAATCAGTGTACTCTGCCCAAATGTTCAAAATGTTCATAATCTCCAAGATCAGATACTGCAATCTTTTGTTCATTAGAGAGAGAGAGAATAAAAATGTTGTGCTTCCTAGGAAAAATCCAAATGGTATAAAATGAGTCATATCAATTACTAAGCGATACAATCACTGCGAACATGTCTCACTTCCCTCTCCCTTCTATTCCCCACAGCTTAGTTTTGTTTGTTTGTTTGTTTGTTTGTTTTTTTATATTGGTTCTTTATTTAGTAGAGAAAGAGTATATCATCCCTTCAGATATTCAAAATTCCTATGGCAATTTGCCTGGGCATGTAAAATACCTCTGAGTAAGTTCACGACCCATAGGAGACACAGACAACAAAACCACATGCCTTGTACCAACAGGCTCACATGTCTGTGTACAGAAGACAGAACCACCACAGAGTAATGAACCTGCAAGTCTGCAATACAAAGAAACCACTCTTAATAATGTTTTGGTCCCAGTCCTCATTGATAAACATACTACAAATTTAAGGCATAATAATAACATGACATTTAGGTTAAAAAACATAACTAAGACTAAAACCTAGCTTTAAGGCATCACAAAAGATATTCTGTAAATTCAGTAGCCCCCTGTGACTTCAATAAGCTCAGCAGTCTCTTTTTTAAATGCCTTGAAGGATGGGATTGATTTCATATTTTACTCTTGGCAAACCCAGATCTTTCATATTCAGTGAAAAATGCATGCATTTTAGTCATGCACTGTTTTCTGGAACATTTTTCTTTCTACTACTGTGATGACTTATTTCTGTTTGTTTTAAGGCAAAAACGATGCTGATAAGATGGTTTCATATGCAATCATATAACAAGTGCTTTGCCTTTGTTTGATTTTTTGAAGTACTAATTCCCAAACACTGTTGAGGATGTTGAGTTTGAGCTTCTAGATCTTTGTGCATACAGAGATTATGCTTAGCACAATGCCATTGGCAGTGGGGATGTTATTGTTTATTGACAGTAGGTTATTCATTACCAAATGCATTATTTCTTTGAACACAATTGAAAACAGTACACAAGCCACTCAAATAGTTTGTCCTCTCCCAGGCAAACTGCAACCGAGTGTGGCTTGAACAGAGCACAATATTCTGATTAGTTTTACCACTACTAACAGATAAATTGTTTATACATGCACAGACACGTTTCTCAAAAGTAGTAGTGTTCTTCAGTGCTCACATATGCATTACAGTATGGAATATATACATATATATATGTGTATATAATATTTTATATAGGAAAATATCCTGTATGTATAATGTCCACTTTCCTTAGCTTGTTGGTCTGTATAACATACATATGACTTCATCTAAAAGGAACCTTAACAGATACATTCAAGCTTTAGGTTTGGTTTGTTGTTTGCTCTTTTTTTTTCTTCTGTTTTTTTTTTTTTTTTTTTCCCTGAAGAATCACTTTCAAGGTTTGTGCCCTTACAGTAGAACAGATGAAAACATGATTGCATTTCCCGACTCCTCCTTTGCTGCACAGTAGGCACATTAAAAAGACATAGCTGTCTATCTCAATGTACAAGTGCCATAGTAAAATGTGTGTTATTTACTGATAAAAACCACATGACAGCAATTTAAAAACAGGATTTATTCTGTCAGTCAAATTAGAGAGGCAGAATATCCTCTATGCCAAGTGATTACTGTCTGGGTCTAAGTGTGGAGAACTGCCAGATCAATTATAATGGTACAGAAGAGGAAATATGAAGACAGATTGGCTCAATTCTAAACAGAAGCATCAGTAAAATAGAAACCCAGGGACATTTTAATGCAACATCCAATTACTTAAAAGTGTATCTTTGGCCTACACTGCAGTTTTTATTTATATTGTTTCTTCCTACATAGAGCATAAAAAAGGAAATCAACATACAGTTGTACAAATCAGATGCAAATAAAAAACACAGCAGTTCCAATGATATAACCTGTATGTTGATGCCTTTGAAATGTACATTTCCAAATGTCAGGTTTTACAACAAAGGCCTAGGAATATCACAGGACAATATACTAAGACATCCAATAAAATTTCAGATACAATCACATTAATGTACTACATTTTTCCCCCTTGACCTTCAATTGATTAAAAAAAAAAAAAAAATCATTGTTTTATGGATAATTTACCTTCCCCAATCCAGAAGTAAAATGGATAGCACTGGGTTTGGTAGATGAAAGCCACTTAAAACTGGTTTATGGTTTTAATTCTCTTACTATAACAGGCAATTAAAAAGAAGAAAAAAAAAAAAAAAAAAAAAAAAAGATAAATGTGTTCTGTAAGTCTTTTCATACTAGTAGTTTTATTAGTAATGGGGTACATCCTCTGAATTGCAAGATCTATTACAGGTGTCTAGAACCACTGTGGGAAACATGAGTTTTGATGAAAGAGACCAAGAGCTTAGTACTCTGCAAGATAAATTCAACAACTGTGTACGGTGTGGTCTGATCAGAGGTGTGGTGTGATCAGAGGAAGTCTAAAAGCAATTGATCCAATTCTGACAACAGTAGTTAAGGCTGATGCTCCAGAATTGGTGCAAAATTTGTGTTTAATCATTTCATAGTGCAAAATGGCGTTGTATTGAATGGGACATATACCTAGGATCCTTCAGCCCTCACCACCATACTTAGTGACCGTCAAATTACAACTGAGCACCTAGAAACTGATACAATTCAGTAATGCTAAACATAGAACAAATTTTTCAGGTTCTAATCATGGAATTATTGCATAATGTTGGTTGTACATGACACTGTTTTAGATTTCTATTTTACAGAATTTTGCAATTAATTAAAATTTGGACCGTTACAGAAATGGGAAACTATACAGTTCAAGAGATTTGCACTGAAGCACACAGAAAATTAGACCCATTATTTTGCAGCCTTCTGCATTATGACTATTAAGAAGATGCACAATAAATCAGCTCTCAAATATACCCTTTGCTAGACTCTGAAGTAGATTCATGACAAAAAAAAAAAAAAAAAAGAAATGAAACAAATTTTCTATTGAGACTCAGAAATGGTAAAAAGGCAAAAAAGATAATACTATGAGAGCTTTAACATCTTTGATTCATTAGGGAGAATGGTTCATTTTTAACAGAACAGAGATTTAAAATGAATAATATTGCTATAAAAATCTGAAAATAAGCACAGGAGAATCTAATGCTAAGCACTGTCAGTTGGTACTCAATTTTCCATTTTTTAACACGCCATTATGAAAATGTATTTATCTGGCATAAATCTATCTTAACAATACAGAGTATTCAAAAGAAAATTATGATTTTATACAATATATATAAAACTGGTTAACCGATGGCTTAGAATCAGGAATCATCATACCCTGGAGTATTCTTTGTTACAGGGCCATTTAGTATTACATAAGAAACTGGAGGCAAAATACCATTCAGCCAACTGTAGTTCCAAGTAATTGTTCAGTTTCAAGCCAGCCTGTCACTGTGTGGAATTAATATTTCTATCTTGAACGTATAAGCAGGGGAATATAACTCCCTCTATTTCCACTTTATAACTGCAGTATATAAAATAAGAAAGATCAATGCTGGGATGCTGTAATCATTTCTACTGTCATTGCTTTAGAAAGGATACTGAGAAAAGATGGAGAAAATGAACTATGTGAATGATTAAAAATTAGTAATAACCTACATTATAATTAGACAACAAAACTACAATCTACGTTTTAAATCCATTAAGAGTTTACAATTGATTTAACTGCCGATAAATGGTGACTAGAATTAAGGTATATATACATATTTGTTTTTTTTTCCTGCTAAGGACAATAAACCACCGAAGTGATTTACTCATATACAGAAGGGATACTCTATTATTTGTAACCCTTAAATTATGACTAGACAACTTTCTGAAAAATATCCTATAGCCCAGACAGAAGCTTTGGGCATAAACTAGAAACTAGTAAACAGCTTTCTGTGACCTCTGCTCAATAGGACAAACCTGATGACTGTTAATGGTCCTATGCTGCTATTAAAATCTATGCATTTTTAAATGGTTCTCCACATTACCGCTTTTTCTAATGTATCTCAAGTTTCAGAGTGATGACTCTTCTCTTAAGACTGCCTTATAGCTCTCACTTATTAAAAAGTCCTTTTTCTTTAAAGGAATTCCATTTTCTTTTGTCAAGGAAAACTCAAGATACATTTTTCACAGTATGCAGTTTATGCTAATCCAGTAATTAAGTCACCAGGGCAACTTCTAAAACCACTTAAGCTTAAAAAAATGTTTCACACATTGTGCCAACAGCAGAACATACATGTGCACGCATTGAGGACTGCCTTCTGCTTTCTAAGCTACATAGGAGCTATGAGAGCATCCATCTGAAGTACCTGGTGAGGTCCATAGCTCCTGCCCATGTAGGTCAGGAGCACTCTCCCACAGATGGTTTTTAATCTCAGTGCAGGGCGGATTCTAGTGGGCTCTAAACACAGTCACAAAATCCATCTGCTGTTTGTTCATGGACTAAAAAACATTCATGGACTAAAAAATCTGGATAGTGAAGTTACTTTTTTCTTAATTTATTTTTAAAGGAAGATTTTGATTTTAAAGAGAGAGAGAAAAGAGAAGCAGATTCCTAAGCAAAACCAAGGGAGCTGCCTGCAGTTTCTTGTATTGCTGGTCTGCCTTCCCTGGTCCTGCCTCCAGCTAAGCCACCCCAGTGTGTGCTCAGGCACAGGGCCAGCACATACATCCCAGTGGATGAGAGCAGCAGTATACAGCATGTACACAGCAGGTGTCCCTGTAACATTAAGGACACATCATTAAACATTCCAATGGGAAATGCTGTAATTGAGTCTTACATACATGTTTTCAGCTGTATCTACTTACATATTTTATTTACAGGCTAGATAAGCTCGCTATTTACAGAATCACACTATAGTTCATATATCAGTTGAAAAACGATGACTCTAATATTGCATCCCTAAATTCCTGAAATTTAGTTTATGTGGAACTATCATTAAATTTTATTGGATCTCTCATAAACTATGGTGAACAGTTCCATCTTCAAAATGACTCCATCGGACCAAATGCATCAAAATAAATTATTTGAGAAATAGCATGTTTTTTAATGCAGGAACAAAATTTGTGCTTAATATGGCAATTCAAATATCTAGATACCTGCTAAAATACTACCTCAGGTTTCTTTTACACTGTAATCAGTAAGCATTAAGTTGCTTACTGACTCACTGCAGTCAGTCAGTTAGCCTTTAAGTGTTGTAATGCGACACCATATCAATATCTGAAATGAAATATATTGCTGTGAACAGTAGCACAATTTCTGTCTAACTGAAACAGAGTTAATGTAATTGTCAAATACTAATAACTACTAAGGCACTGATTTGCTAGGATCTTTTTTCCCTTCCTGGAAACGGCACTTTTATCCATTGCATTTGTGTGATTCTCACAAGTTCCAGTCCTAACAGTTGTTCTTGGCTAGAACTAAGACTTTTTTTCAATGTCAGGAAAAAAAAAAAAAAAAAAAAAAAAAAAAACTTTAAGGGAAAAAAGGAAACAAACAAACAAAAAAGTATATACTGACCAAACAGAAATCCTTATTTAAAGTAAAAAAATGCACACTTCTGCTAATGACTTTTCACAGTTGGTTTGTGTTGGAACAAGGGACAAAGTGGCATATTCTTACCTACATACATGTTGTTTTTTTTCCCATGTATAGTTTCCCTAGTGAAAAGATAAATACTTTCTTCATTAAAGTCTCACCTCAGTACTACTATTATAAAAATCTTAGATTAAAAGACCACAAGGTATAACTACAAGGTGTAACTCACAATGGGTGGTAGGGGAAGTCAGTATCTCTGCAAGGAAGCTTCCTTTAAATGGCACACATACAGAAAAGTTAATTGGTTTAGTATCATAATATAGTCCCATGAATTATACAACACAAAACAATTACTGACTTCTACTCATTTATATGGAACTGTTTAATTTACTGCAGGAAGTTAGAGATAAATTTTTGTCCCTGAAACTAAGGACAGCAGAATGTATCATGAACAGCTTTCCTCTTCAGTAGTGGTATTCCACTTGCTCACCGCTAACCTGTCTATGAGCAGGAATCCAATTTCCCCAGCCCCGGTCAATCAGTCTTTTTATTGCTCCCATTTGCCTTCCAATCAGTTCTATGAGGAAAATTCTGCCTCTTAGAAACTGACCCTGGCAATACAGAGTCATTGACCCACCGAATAACTTATTTTGGGAGTGACCTCACGAGGTCACGTAGCAAAACCCCCACCAGAAAGCAGAGCTAACTTCAAAGTCAGAGCAGGTTGCTCAGGGCTAGGTTCTGGAAATCTCCAAAGATGCAGATTGCACTGCCTCTCTGAGAAACTCATTCCAGTGCAACCCCCACTGCAATTTCTTTTCCCTCTGTAGCAAACATAATTAGTTTCTGTGCTGTCATGCAGCATAGGGTGACTCAGAAAGGGAGATTATTCCTTTTCCTGAGTGTACTGAAGAAGTAATTTTTTTTTCTCAGTCCACCCCAGGGCTTCCATGGTTGCATCTGTCAGAGGGGACATCCCAGCAGTCCCCTCTGACCTCCCATCCAACAGCTGACTGGGTGTTTCATTGACCATTTCAGTCAAAAATAAATGGTTTGGGGAGGGCAGGGGGGAGAAGCTATTAAAACTGCTTATGCAAATCCATACTATTGATTTTTCCATTATTTTCATTTTTGTAGCTCTTTTAGCATAATAATATAAATGCAGTTTTCCTTCATTGTGGTTTCACCTTGACTCTTTGAATAAATGTTTTGTGTATAATTTGCAAAGTTTGAGTAGTTTCATAAGTTACATATTGCTTGGCCACACAAACAATCCACTCAGCTTGATCTCCAAAGAGAGTGTACTTGGGCAAAATATTTTTTTACCAGTGCTCTGGATGTTTAACAGTGTTGCCTGGAAGATCTATTGGAAAATATCACCAGGCTAATCCCCTAGCAGTTAGACAAATAAATCAGCATTCTTTGTAATTATATTCCTTCACTTCGATTTAAGATTTATTCCAGTTCTAGGACCAACTGCTCTTCCCTGGGTACTAGCTTCTATTCTGGGTGTTCACATTCTAGTGATTCTTCTTGAGGCAAAAAATGTACCTCCTATTTTACCAGCTGTTCTCCAAAATGACAATCCAGTTCTCAAGCTGTGCAGAGATCCAAAAAGGATTTCACCGAAGCTCCAGTTGTTATAAGAGGAACATGAATTTACTAGTATTGAAAAATAGATGCTTGCATGAATGCCAGTATTTGAATGAAGTAACATCTGGTCAAGCTGTCCCCAGTACACATAGACACACTGACATCCCTGTCATGGTGCAAAGCAAGATTTGTGGGAGTCTGCCAGCAAACTGTAAGGACAAAAACTCATGGTAGGAGGCATGCTATTCCAAAGATTACTTGCTAGGGCACAAAATAACTCACTTTTTAAAAAGATGTGAGTGGTTGCCAGGTAATACAAGTTAAATGCATTAAAGTTTCTCTGAAGTAATATTCCTATACCAACAAGCCCTCAGGGAGTCATTTGGAAAAACTTATTGTAGGTATAATGAGTGCATAGTATGTGCATGATTCCAACTAATGATACCCAACTCAGTTCTATTAGCACTGACATTAATCTTCTTGCTATCACTCAGAATACAAAATAATACTTACCTCCTTTGAAAAGGATGCTGATTTCCAGGAAACAAAACTACCTTCTCCAACAGACAACTTAAAAGTTAACTACCAGTGGTACTAAGAACTGTATTCTGTCTTGTCCATAAAGCTGTGTTTGGGTACCATCATATAGAGAAACACTGAGGACAGTAAAATACTCCAGAGAATTAAACACAAGCAGTGAAATTCCACTGAATTGAATGGATTTACATCACTGTATACCAAATAGTCTCTGAATAACACTAAAAGGAATTTAAAAATAGAAAAAGTATCCTTGTAAATTATTTAAAAACAAACAAAAAAACCAAACAAACAAAAACAAACAAACAAACAAAAAAAAAAAACACCACTATCTGCTGGGAGCCAAATATTTCTATACATATATGTATAGTTACATATATTACCTGATACTGATATTACATGATATAATACATACACTCGTGGCTGATAGCAGAGATAGTTACACAGATGGAATTTTGAAGTAGGAAAAGTTAAGACCCAAATTAAGTATGCATTTAAGCTGGTATTTATTTTGAATGTATTTGACTTTCACAGGGCTCGAGCCTAGGATGACCTGTTGAGCAATGTTTGCCTGAGTCTCTGTTTCTGTTTTTTCTCTTCTGAATTACAGAAGATTAAAAAATAAAAATAAAAAATAAAAAAAAAAAAATAACCACCCTGTATATATATTATTTAATCACAGTAGAAAGAAGTACTTTATAATGCTCTGATACAGTGCACCTTGGATGACTACTGATTTAATCCAGCATCTGAAGACATGATGACTGCACTAAGCACTGGATCAGGTCCTGGATCAGCAATATCTGTCACAGACTGTCTTTTCCTGGCTTGTTATTAAATATCTACATTTATATAGTAGAGCCATTCCTCTCAGCAGGCTATTCTACTGCTCAAATATTAAGTGCCTACTTTTAATAACTCACCTAAACTATCATTTCTTAGCTTCAGGCTACTGCTTGACTTTTGAAAATGAATAATTATCTTTTTAGATTTTTATATGCTCTACTCTCTGCTAGACTATTTTAATTTAATTTTTTTTTGGTCCCACATGTGTCTTCTTTGAAAAAGCTTGTATAA
The DNA here is from genome assembly GCF_964035555.1 of Netta rufina. Classification (NCBI taxonomy): domain Eukaryota; kingdom Metazoa; phylum Chordata; class Aves; order Anseriformes; family Anatidae; genus Netta; species Netta rufina. Next base: position 49,340,879 of record NC_140125.1, on the reverse strand, counting down.
ATTTTACTTGCTTCCTTGGTGCTTTCTTCAGTTTTCTTTTATTCATTCTTAACTGTGGATACCATAGAATCAATATAATGAAATTAATATGCAGTTTGTTATCTGTTTTATATCTTCCTCTGGCTCCTTGTGTTCTTCGTTGTCTTTTATCACCCATTTTGTAATAATGGAATTTCTTCTGAGGAATAAGAATTGCACCTTGTTAATCAGAATGGAAACCACTCTATTGTTCATTCTGAAATGTAAGTTTTCTCTTTAAGAAAAAAGACAGCCTTTAAATAGCATGAAGGAACGTTTCCACATAGCATTTCAGGTCAAGCTGACACTATCTTAGCCAACTTCTAGAAAGTCTGCTTAAATTAATTTGCATTGAGGAAGTCCATATGGCAAAGCCAATATATTTTAATTGAGATGTCTGTCATTATGATGCAAAGTATCACTTTTTAGGGAACTTATTGTTACCCAAACTCCAAAAGAATATTAAACGGACATAATTGAAATACTGGAAACAGCAGCAAGTGCTTTTTCCCTTTGAAAAGGACAACTTACAAGGCTTTTGATTATCAAAAAAATGGCAAGGAATGTGGTCTTTTAGTTCAGACTTTAATTTTCTTCAGTTGTTATTTTAAGCCTTCTATAGGGCAATCATTATCAGAAAGAATTTTTTTAAAAAAAAAAAAGTTAGTGCCACCTCATGCAAAATCTGCTGTCTTTGTCAGTTCTCTTGCAAGTCCAGTTTATTTATTTTTATGAAATATCCTTAACTCAAAACTTAGATCGGCATCGTAAAGAGAAAGAGCAAACAAAAATCAAGTAAAGGTACTTATTTCAAATTTGTTCAATGTCCATATGGCTACCATTTTCCTAATTGTGAAAATATGGTATGGCAACTGAAAGACTTGTGACTAGCAAAAACAATTTTCAAAGCATTTGCTGATCTGGCTGATAGTCTTTCCACTTGTAATTTCTATCTACACTCGGTCCAAATCAAGATTAAAAAAATGAAGTAATCTTTTGCTTTAGGCACTTTAAAAAGAAATCTTTAGAAAATAAGCCATCAGGGCTGAGGCTGATACTGCAATTGTTCTACCTGCAGAATGAATAGGGACTTTATCAAAAATTGCAGAATTATACAAACTGAAATGGAAACGTAAGGCAATGAGAAACACAAGATCTCAGAACAGAGGGGGGAGGGGTAAATAATCTAAAATCTTTCATTTTAATATACTCCACACTAAAATTTCCATGTGAAGCAATAGCAGTTTGGCATTTAAATTCTTAAGGCCTTAGAATATATTTTTTTGGTGCTGTGCAAAATTCTATTCGCAAAATAAATTCACATATTCCTCACATCTTCTAAGGAAAAGATTTTACATGAAAGGGCTTCCTAGTATGAGAAGACTGGTACACACTCACTAATGAACTGCATGCTTACATGCTGCTTCTCAAATAATGCAGTTATTTTCCTACCATGACTTATTAGTATACCTAGCAACTCATATTACTTCTATATACAATGCACATAGTACATTATCAATTTTAGATCCAATTTATAGAAGCTCTTGGAATTCAAAAATAATGTCTGCTTTTCAAAGAAAGATATCTGCCATTTAGTATGCAATTGAATAGGCCTGGCGTCCAAACATATCAAGTACATCTTCAATGGACAGTTCTGTATTGAGATCACAAATGATGCCAGAAATATTACAAACACTTATCTAGTGTAGGTTTGCCCATTCTACCGATGCAGAAGCACAGAGGAGCTGTGCTACAGGGTAGGTCAATTATACAACAGGATAGGTCAGCATTACAGCCAAGAGGTCACAAAACACCTGCCTCCCAACCATCCAGCAATGTTTTCTTGCACACCATGCTCAAAAACGATGGATGACAGTATGCTATTCAGTGCTGCTTCAAATGTAAACATTTTAAAAATGATTTTGGCTAATACATTCTTGTATTTCCTAACATATAAAAATATTAACATATTTTATGTAACATCTGCAATTTTTCTATTAAGAAAATACAACACTTCTACTTTGGGATTATTTTAAATATAAACTGCGTTTTTAGCTTTCAGGCTCTAGAAAATGTTGCAAGCATAAATTAAACTTTAATTAAATTAATTTAATAGGAATTTTGAGTGTTCTGCATGCACAGTTTAGAATTGTAACAATTTTATAACAAGAGTGAAGTGATCAAATGGCTTGACTTTAATAGTTGCCATCACATTAAGTAGATTTCTAATTACACTATGGGTTCCAGAGAGAAAACCAAAATTAATGAACATGTGACCCAGAGTCTTTCAAATCTACTGAACTGTGGGATGTTTGATATAACATGCCAAATGCTGGTGTGATGGGGAGAGCGCAGTGGGCAGCAGCCTCCTGCATTCAAACAGAATTTTACTTAAGCTGTTAAATCAGCCCCTGTATGGGTTAAAAGACAGAAAACAAAGTAACTGCACCTGTCCTAGGGGGTGCTCAACACTCTATTTTTTACTGTCCTGTTTCTCTTCTTTATGCTTTGCTAAACTTTTAAATCCATAGGCTTACATATTCCATATCTGTTATCTCCTTTAACCTGGCTTATTTTAGAGTTCACTGTGGCAAGCTAAATCACTTCAACAACACCTTACGAAGTAGTTTGCAATTGTGCATTCCTCATTTTTTAGTGCTTGATTTAGATCCCAGAATCTGATTTAAGAAAAGAAAATGTAGGAACAATCACAGCTGCAACTGAATTCAATAGAAGCTGTGCTTTAAATGCATATGGCACTATATGTAACGCTAAGCATTTGTAAAAAATCACCTCAAAATTTAACTAGGCTAGTTTCACAAGGGTTTGTTTTTTACAGACCACTTTAATATATCACCTAATTATCTCTATCCAGAGGATGCTGAAGTATGTTAAAAAAAATAAATCCAGACAAAATGACATGCCCAAAGGACAGAGAAACACAGTATAACAAGGGATCATCTCTAATTGCTCTCTGAAAGTATTACTCTTGGAGAAGAATCCTGACCCATGAGAAGATGACTCACAGTGCACTCAAAGCTCAAAAGCATTCCCATAAGGGAATCTGATGTAGGCAGCTTAATGATCCAGTATGGAAGTCCTGCATTTAGCAGTTTTATTTTTCAATCTCACTGTTTCTAAATGTTTCAAATCATGAAAAATAAAAATGACGCAATTGCCTCAAGTCTGGTAACATGACCTTGAATACTGGGAGAGCAGATGGGTTTCCAAATTTTTCCTCAACTAATGAGTTACTTTCTAGACTTCTTACTAGACTGTAACTTCTTCTTAGACTAGTCTAATGGGAGGTGTCTCTGCCCATGCCAGTGGGGGTGGAACTGGATGATCTTTAAGGTCCTTTCCAACCCAAACCTTTCTGTGATTCTATGACACTTAAGAAATTTTTCAAGAAGGAAAATTGTCACAGAATCACAGAGTGGTCTGGGTTGGAAGGGACTTTAAAGATTTCTAATCAACTTTTTCTAATCTCTTTTTTTCATGTTTAGTTCTTAATCTTACAAATGCACAAATGCTTTTCTTCATATGAGTACTTTCAGCCAAGTGTGTGTTGTTAGAAAAAAGTTCCTAATTTTTTACAATTCTGTTGTTGTTGTTGTTGCTGCTGCTCCTGCTGCTGCTGCTTTTCATCATGGTTATTTCAGTTTTCAAAGGTTCCTGTGCTGGCTTTCCTAGGTAACTGTTACAAACACCTGTTCACTAGTGTGTGCAGGATTGCATAACATTCCAGAAAAAAACATCATAGAGCAAATGCTGCCTTTTTGTAAAAAGCAAAACAAAACAACTGGTTGCATGCCATACATTCAAAACAGAAACTGAATGTAAAAAAGGTAATTAAAATGGCCATTTTTTTCCATGACAAAAGAGAAAAAAATGAAAAATAAATAAATAAATAAAAGACTAAGATATATATAGGCCTTTATGATTCCAAACCCCAAATACTAGATTTTAGGAAAGGAAAACTGACACCATTTTTTCTTTTCTAATCTTACTTTCCCTTAAGTTAGTATTTTCTGCTTGAGAAGATCCTGGGGCATGATTGATTCCCTCTTGGGGAGAATAGACCTTTTTTATCTTCACTGTCATGACATTACAAAACACATACAATGTCAAAAGAAAAACTTTGTGTCTTTGATCTGGGAATCAGAGTAGACATACTGACTATAATACTAATACATGCTGCTTTTTCATTTTCTTTTATGTTCAGAGTAGACTTGCCTGGTTAATGAAAGGCAGTTACAGTCTTGTGTGCTTACTATTTTGACCGAGAGATCCAATGAAGATAAACATCTTTAAAGGACAGAGCCTAGGGTATATGAGACTGGCACACCATAGAGCTTCCTCAAGCTGTACAGTCTTTTTGGAGAAAGGTAGTAATAGATAAGTATTGGATGAAAGGATGAAGCTCACAAAACTCTGCAATGTGATTAATTATTAAGATCTAGTAAGTGGGAAAAGATGGATTTCTCTCATCTTTTGCAAATAAGCATAAAGTTGACCTGACTGAGATAAAGCAAGAGCACTACGCTTCTGCAAACTGATTAAAATTACAGGTATGCAATCAGTAATAAGATGAATTAATATTCTGAAAGTTCACCAAAAAAAAAATAAATCTCAAAACAATGTAAAAGCAATGCCAGCAAAGTCTTGAAATCTGGCATTTCTATTTTAAGAACCGGTGTTGCAGCACAGCTGTAGCATGAAATAGTCTGGTCACTATGGATGTGTTAGAAGACAGTCTGTCACAAACCTTTCAGCTTTTTAAGCATTAATACATATCCATATGCTAGTCAAAGAATTAACATAATTCATGTTCCTAAATACTTGTCAGAATTTGTTGTTAGTGATAAATACTTTGTAAGAGCTATTCACCCAATGTTCCCTGTTCTGCTGCACCTCCAGCCTTTTAGAGACTCAGATAGGTTGAAAATAAACCTGAATCAAAGTTTACATTCTATGATTAATTTTTAGGGAAGCCACCTACTATGGCATGAATGTTGAAAATACTAAGGTGCTGTGATGAGAAAAGAGTACTTTAAAAATGAATATGACATTCTTTGCTACTATTTATAGTCAGGAAAATTAAAGATGTCAGTTTGAGGAAACACGCTATCTTCCTCCTTTGCATTTAATGCAATTGCAGAAATGAATTAGCTTGGGTTCATTCATCAAGACTGACAAAAGGGAACCAATAGCTTATTGAACACATCTAGTAGGTGTTTTATACCATATTTCTGACAAATGTCTTTGTAAATGAAGAAAGGCTTTGACATTCTGACCATAACTAAAATTGAGCTGGTAAAGGGAAATATACTTGGCAATCCAGCTAACTGTTTCTTACTCTCAGTTTTTGCTTTTTGTGTTCAACTCTTGCAAATAGTAACTCCATGAGATACCTACAGTGTAAATAGTAACTGGATTCTACAATTGCCGTGGACAAACCCTAGAAACACCCAAGCTTGAATGAAGGTAGAATTTTCCCTATCAGGACTCTTCCATAAGCTTTCAGACCTCTAAGGTCAGATCTAAGTCTGACCTGTAAATCAGACCAGGAGGTGGATAAGACCTTATTATTGGTGAAGCCATGGAAACAAGGAGAATCTATTACAGGTGAGAGAGGAAAAAATGATTAAAGGATTTACTTCATCCCAGGCCTCATTCTGTTTTGTCCTTTCATGATGCATTTCTGTTGTCAATGGCCACTTCCACCTCTGTCAGCAAGCAAAACAAACACCATATTTCTGGTTTTAGGTAAGAAATGCACCATTTAGAAGCAGGTGAAGAACAATCAGCTTTTCACAAATGCTTCTTAGTGACTGCAATGTAAATAATACTCCTTGCTGTTATTAGCAGAACAATAGTTAGTAATGATGGTGCGTTAGACTTCCTTAGTGGTCCCAGCCCTCCTGTATTAGATGCTGTACAAGTGAATAACTAACACACAAAATTCTTGCCCCAAACAGCATATAACTACATCAACAAAATAGTAAAATAGATTCATATGAAAAACAGACAGTCAGAGAAGTTTTCAAATACAATAATGAGGCAGACATATCCCACGGTTCATTTAGTAAGAGTATTGATTGGTTGAAACCAACAGCAGAGAAACTAAAAGCAGAATATTCAAGCCAGCCCCATGTGTGAGGAAAAAACAAAAAAATAAATAATAAAAAAAAAGACTATGGAAGAGAGAGCACACTTCCCTTCAGTCTGACTTAAAGACAACACAGTGGTATGAGTCTGGGATTGCCAGACTCCACCTAGGAATGACTGCTAGACTCCACCTACGAATGAATGGAGCTCTCAGTAGGCCTGCATTCCCATGAGGAGGGTGTTCTGGCCCTGCTGGGCCCCAAACCTCCCTGCTGTGAGTCTGACTGCCCTAGACTACAGCCGTAGCACAGGAGCAGCTTCTTGAAAGAGAAGGGATTGGAAAAGGCAGGCATCTCCATTCCTTGCAAATCTTGAAGCCTTGAAAATCTTGAAATCTTGAGCCTCTTGAAGCTCAAGACTGCCTTGACATCCCCTGAAACAGTGGATGGCCTGTCCCTTCAGGACACCTTTGCAGTGGCTTTCGGCCACCCTGCCTCTGGAACAGCACAAGGCAGCTCAAAAGTGTGTTTACTCAGAAAACTATAGCAGTGGCCAGGGGCGGAGATAGAGCACATTGTGCTATCTATAGGGCTTGGTGAACAACCTGCCACACGCCTGCAGCCTCTGGTACAGGAGGTGCAAGAGGCCATGGCATGTCTACATCCCACTGAACCCTCTGGACCACATGGGGCATGGAGGGGCAGGCTGCCTACACTTCAAAGAACACCAAAGAGATTTCGATGTTGCAGACACAAACTTGCTTGCTGTAAGTAACGAAGAGATTACAAAGCTGCTAGTATTGTTCGTTCTAACAGAAATCACTGAAATGCTGTATTAAGTTTTGTGGGATAAAATGTTTAAGCTAATCCTTCTGTTTTGGTGGGATTTTTAACTCAGAGTCTAGTTAACTATTTTCTGCATTGCAACACTGTCCACTGTTTTCTTTTTCCACAATATAAAAGGATATTTTTCAGTTCTTGCACAATTCACGATGATACCACAATGACAAAACTATTAAACAAAAAGAGAAATAAAATGTTGTCCTTCATCTAGAATTCAAATTGGGCATAGATTTTATTTTCAATGCATTTCCAAATCACTGGCTGCAGTGGTAGCAAGCTCACATATTTTTAACAGGAATGCTATGTTATATTTTTTCTTTCCTTAAATTTTTGTACACCAGGTAAGTGTGTTAGGTACAGCTTTCATCTCAGCAGTGTTCCATCTACTTCAGAGTAAGATGCTCTTACCATAAGAGGAAGCAACTCATGAATATAAAGTGAATACACAAGTTCTCTGAAGTGCATCTGGACTCAAAAATAAAAAGAGATATAACCCCACAGAACTACAAGCTGTCCTGCATCATTCTCTATTTTCTAAATACAAGGATAAAAGAAAATATATTTGTATTTCAGATCACTTAATTTATATGACGGTGTCACAAATTTCTACGGTTGATTAATACTATCAAGCTAATCGCTAGAACTGTATGCCTACTCTACATTGTCAACATTATCAAGCTGTGGAAGGAGGATAGGAAAATTGCAAAGTTAACTTCTTTAAATAAATATAAAGAATGACCAAAATATTAAGATGCTATAAAAGAGTTTGTTGTGAGTTTATCAACCAAACAGGATTTTACAGAACCTGGATAGATATAAATCTATCCCAGCCCTACTGAGGGTGGCATGCATACCCTGGTACATTGGCACAAAGTGGGGCAGAACTAGCTGGGAACATGAAGTCCTATTTATTTGAAAGTGTAAGCATCTTACCACAAGGTAAGGTTTGATGGGAGAATATGTTTTTTCTGTTGGAAACATCAAAATGAAATCTTTGGGACTTGGACAGCTCCTTCCAAACCAAGGATTTTGTTTCAGTTAACTCAGTTGTAACATTTTGCAAGGGAATGTAGTTTATTCCCTTACCCACAAGCACACATGTTAAGCTTGCTGAAAGAACAAGTCTTACATGATGCATGATCTTAGATGATTTTTTTTTTCTGTTTTCATGATCCATGGAGTCATATAATTCTGAGTAGCTAAGAGGAAATACACTGCAGACTGGGAGACCCAAGCTGAAGAGGAGACTGGGGGCAATGGGATCTCAAACAAGAATTCCCTAGAGGTAAAGTACAACTGTGGAAACAAAGAATTCTACAAACTAACCTGAAGCACATGTATGGTGTTAATTCTACGAGCTAAAATAGAATTCTTCTATGAACTAAAATAGAATTTTTTCAATATTCTGTGATAGCTACGCAGAACAATCCTAGGTTGTTTTAGAACATTAATAGTATTGCTGTTAAAGATGCATTAAATTCAAAAAAAAAAAAGAATCATATACCTATAGATAAGATGACCATTATTGTTTCCACGTACTGTGTCCTATTTTATATAAACTGCTCCTTTAAGAAATTGTTTTCAGTTGAAAAGAAAGTTGAAAAAATAATGCAACTATTATATGTATCAGCAATAGTAAGAGCAACATTAAGGGCAGTTTTTACACTAGATTTGATATTATGGAACAGGAGGAGGAAATACTGTAAGTTGTACAATATGTTGCTGGGTCTTACAAAAATGTGTTCAAGTGTATTAGGTCTAAATGAAAACCCACTTGCACCTGTTGATAGCTGAACAGTTTTATCAGTTACATGGAACATTTCATTTTTGCACAGAAATATCCAAGGTTATTTGCTCTGTTGTAATAAAATAGTAAGCCATATGAAGTGTGAAATCAATCTTGGCATATTCATAAGCTGTGAATCCTATCCAGGACGCCAGCTGCCAATATGGGAAAAGTCAATGATATTTCTGAGTAGCATCAAGTGCGCATTGCTTTTTTGCTCCTCTTCTACTCAATGTATTGCTGTAATATCAAGACCAAAGACAGCTGGGAAGCTGACAGTAATTAAAAACTGTGAAGCCAGAGCTTTCACCTGTAAATCTGAAACAGTCTAGAATCTTATAATTATCTACTCAATATATTGATAGCTTGTTAAAAATCCTCTGTGTTTTCCATACTCATTTTTTCTAATATTGCCAAAAGTTATGCTGCCATCATGGTAAACTGCAAATGGGTTTAATCTGACAGTTACATGGGCTGGGTCCCAGCGCGTGAACTCCCCAGCAGGTCACCGCAGAAGCAGCAGCAGTACTTGGGTGTTATAACACAGCAGCAGCTACAAGCTCTCATCCAGCAATATGCTGAATGAACTGGTCAGCTATTTTAGGATTTCTCAAGCAATTATTCTGTATCTCCTCCAGACAAAAGGCAGCAGGAGACAGGTAAGTATTCTGTGAACTTATTCCAGCAAGCCCTCATTCCAACTCTGCTGACGTAAGAAACTGAAGTAGCATAGCCAATAAAAGAGTTTCTTATGTTTGTTTTTGTTGTTGTTGTTGTTTTTTTGGTTGGTTGTTTTTATTTTGTTTGTTTGTTTGTTTTTGCTTGCTTGTTTGTTTTGTTTTTGTTTTTATGGGTTATGCCCCTTGTTTCCTCCTTCCTCTCAATATTTGCTTATTGAGAAATCATCCTTTTAACCAACATGAGTTATCAGTTTAAGAAGAAAGGCTGTGATAACCATAGTTATTACCATACACACAAGATGATACACATCTGCTAAAATTACCATAATGACCTGCCATGACAGCTCAATTAATTTAACCATAGAATAAATGAGAATGGAAGAGGCTCTTGGAAGTCATCCAGTCTGACCTCATGTAAACATATACAGTCTTTTCAGGATACACCTTGGTCTTCCTCTGCCACTTGGGTGGTTTGTTAGGCTAGAGGGAATGCAGCTGCTTTTTCCTAGAAAAGCTATGAAGACCCCTGGGCTGGAAACCACTCTTCAGAGAAAAGCTGACACTACCCTGTCACATGACAGAGAAAAGGTTGTAAGGGCATTATTGCCTTGTGTACATTGAGTCACAATTTATTCTTGAAGAGATGTTCACTAACAGATACAGATCGAATTTGATATCTCAGAGTTAAAAACCCTCATTTGAAAGAAGTGATGGGTTCTTTAATGGCTAATGCTGGTTGCTGTTTTGTATTTTGCTTCTCTTCTTTAGGACAATTCTGCCAAACATTGAATTTTGTACTAGCATGGTATCAAAGGAGTGATTTCACAGCTGACTCTGAAAAAAATAAATAAATAAATAAAAATTAGCTGACTAAAATAGCTTCTTAGTTTATATTTACATTTTTACAAAATAAGTCTCCACTCAGGATCAGAGTCATGTGATTCAGGCCGTTGTACAATACAGTTCTGCCCAAGACTCATGACAAAATAACTAATAAAGAAAGAATGAGAGTCATGGACTGATTGTCTTATAAGCATTCAGTAGTGCCTCAGAAGGAGCTCTCAGTTCAAGGACTAAAGAGGAAGAACCCTAGTCATTTTAATGACTCCAAATTTTTTTCTATTACAAATCACCTTTATAATAGTATACCTGTGCAGCAGAAAATACACAGTTCAATTTTATTTACATTGCTATTATTCCTATTATCTTACAGATAAAATGAGTAAGTGTGCAAGCACTGTACAGAGCATGTGAATGCTAGCCTCGAATATGCTTTATTAAAGCCTTGTGGCAAAGAGGAGGGAGTCCTGGAGAGTCTGCTCCTCTTGAAAAGTTACCAATCACAATGAACAAACTTATGAATAATGGAGGAATGTGTTGCATCCTTTTTACTGCAAGCTATCATTTGTGAAGCCTTCCAGAGGCACTGTGAATCAGAGGCACAAAGGAGTTCAGGAATTTTTATTTAGGTGAGCAACTTTTCGGAACTCATCATTGCTCTACTTTAAAACACTATTTCTAGTCTAATTTTATTATGCTCGTATTAAACATTCATGTCTAAATTTGATTTTCATTTCACCTCCATAGCTCACAGTCCCTCACTGATACCTATATCAAGCAACTGGCAAACATCCAGAAGGATCAACAATGCAACATGAGTGTCCATGAAAATATATTAACATGCATTTTTCATTGAACTTCCAGGTTAAGGACCGGCACTTATTAATAATAATAGTAATAATAATAATAATAATCACTTCAATTGGTCTTGTTATTCTTATTTCCTCACTTATGTTTTCATTCCTCCATACCTCTTTTTTTTTTTTTTTTTAACTCTTCAAAATATTATTAAAATGCAAATAAAAATTTAATTACATGACCCCTCCCCACAAAAAAAAGAAATTAGATTTTCTTATCTGAAATAGTATTACACTCAGGAATTATTCCCTTCACAGAAGGAAGTTATTGAGTAATGAAATAATTTCCTTTACAGAAGCAAAGCAAAGTTTCTAAAAATCTGAAGAAGTACGACTCATTTCCTCTAAATAAACCCTAAAGTTCAATGGCTAGCATAAGGCCTACCAGAACCGATATTCATGATCTGAAGAACTATTATAATTTGTATTGATTCAGCCAATAAAAAACATTAATGGAATCAAGGGTTCACATAACTAATAAAATCAATAAAAACAGTGATATTAATTCAGACTTGCATCAGTACCTAAAAGCCAATATCATCATCCAAGCCTAGACAAAAGTTGAGTAGCTAATAAAATTTTTTTTTTTTGTTTTGTTTTGTTTTTGCCAGCACTACTCCTAGATGATTTGAACTACAATTACGTTTGCTTTCCTTTTGTGTGCTTTTTCATTATTATAGTCAAGGGAACTGGAAATCAAATGCACAATAGCTTACCATCAATTAATATTTGTAACAATAAAATTGTTTTCAATATAATTCACCCTGAAAGTAACTACTGAAGTGAGATTATTTTATTTATGCCAATGTATATTTTGATTTAGTGATGTTTGCACAGAGGCTTATGTGGGATTAGTAAAATTTGGCATTTATGAACTACTCCACTCATCAACGAAAGTCAGTTCTTTCCAACAGGGATGAAAGTATGAATTAATAAACAGCGCATTTACTTGTATACTCATGGAAAACAACTGCTTGCTTCAGATATCACTATTAAAAAACAGCTTTTTATCTGATTTTATATGGAAGGTATATAGATGATGAATATTTCTTGTTTACAGCCAAATGAAATGGGAAAGAAATAAAATTGTTTGTATTAAGAGCCATAATATTCCAAAAACTTGGGAAACTTTAGGTAAGGGGAGTGAAACTTCAATTATGAGTCAGATTTCCCTGAATTCTCAACTCAGCTAATAATTTGTGATGATAAATATACGTCCAAACAGGATTTGAAGGCTGCCGTATGGGCACACACTGTACGTTTCCTCAGCTTGTTGGAAGTGCAATTCATTTGGGTCTCACTCAGAAATCCTCTTGTGTTTTAGTCAAGTATGATGATGTGACAAAGTAATGATGACAGGGCTTTTGACAGAAATGGAGTGCCTTAACTCCAGTTAGCTATGACCTATAGGATACTGTAAGTTTTCCATCTTTTGTCAGGACAGTAAAATCATTTTTTTTTTTTTTTTTTTTTCCTCTAGCATAATTTAGCAGGAAAGTTAGAACTATTCTTTTTTGATTCACACAAATTCTTTGACACCACTTCAAACACATTCCAACTCCAACATGTATTCTCTCAGGTACCTCTTGTAATCCTTATTTGTTGCAGAGCATTTATAGAATAAAAGCTTCCCAAGTTGAACAGCTGAGTGTACATCCATAGCTTTTTCTACCCCTCCCGGTGCCCTACATGACCATGCTAGCATGAAGTACAGAATATCGATTAGAAGTATGCTATGGATTCCTTGCACTGCAAGTTAAATTACTGTATACTGTACACTTTTAATTTCCCACAAATAACAATAAACATGATTGATTCTTCAATTTCAAAGCATCGTTTTGGCAATTAAGAAAATAAATATTCTTTCCGCACACAGCTCACTTCTTTCTAGGTAAATGTCCGCAGTGTATTAGCTCATGTGTGACAGACAAATAACTACCCTTCTCCCTGTAGGCCTCACACTGTTTTGTGTTTCTTTCTTTTTTATTTATTTAGAACCTGCCATTCATTTTCACACCTGACAGTAAAAACCCCAGGACGTGGTTGTTGTGAAGAGGATTATCTTTCAGATCAATGCTGAAATTGATTCCAAACCACACTATTTATCAGCCTGCAGCTAAAGTACTAGGAGTCAGGAAATATTTCTTCTCCTCCCAAGTCCATTCTTATTCTGCTGCTGGAAATCACAATACTGTGGTCTCCCCTAATACACATCTTTTCTGTTCCTTGTGTATGTGGATTATCAATATCAGATAAACAATGCAATTAGTTCCATTATCAAGTTCTCTTGAAAAACAACTAGAGTGAGAACACAACAGTGTAATTAGTTTTTGCACTACTGCTGAATGGTTGCTGGTGCTAAGACTATAGCCTTACGATGACATCTGACATTTCTGAATCTCATCTGTATTTTAAAATATATTTTATATTTCTATTAGTATGGTATAATGCACATTAAATATCTCTTTTAAAAGCCAAAATTAAGGGTGGTTTTTGTTGCATGCTTTTATCTATTTGAGACCAGAATAACACTGTTAGCTTGTTATGACATGACTTAACTTAATTTTAATGTAGGCCTGAAAGTACAGGACCAAGTTTGTGGTAAAGCTTAATCTAACGTACTGCATAAGCTCCAAATAAATAAAAATTACGGTTTAATTTACAATACATAAACACACACAAAGAGTAAGGAAATTTAAAGTAATGTCTAATAACATTAATGTATGGTTAATATAAAGATGATAATGAGTAGTTAAATTAAGCAACAATGACTTTTTTCCTCACTTCTTTTATCATAGAAAAAACAGCTGTTTGTGACTAAGATTTTTTAAGTTTTATCAGGGAAGTGGTGGAGTCACCATCCCTGGAGGACTTTAAAAGATGTTTAGATGCAGAGCTTAGTGATATGGTTTAGTGGAGGCCTGGTTAGTGTTAGGTCAGAGGTTGGACTAGGTGATCCAACCTAGATGATTCTGTGATTCTGTGATTATTATTATTTAAATTACTCCTATCTCCCAAACAAAATACGAAGAAAATTAAGCTTGGCAAAACATTAACAACCCTTTTAGCTCTGGGCTTTCCACCTTCCATTTTAGTTTTGCATATGCACTACTAATCTCAAAACAGAAGAAAAAGGAAGCCATACTGTTCACAAAATTCTATTCTACCAGAAACATATGCAGCATGTGCGGCCTAGAGCACTTAGTCATATTTAGAACAGCAAAGCACTCAGCAAGACAGAAGATCACAATTTTTTATGATCTGTGTTGAATGCACAAGCATTTATGTCAAGCATGATCAATAGAAATCAAAATTCCTAATATCCCTTTGTGTTACTCATGAATTATTGTGACTTTTCATGGAGAAATGAAAAAAAAAAAATGTTTTCAGAGTTCATGGAAATTCATTTATACCAATGAAAGCAAAATCATATTTAAAAGGGTCTTGTTTCTAGTGGTGAAAAATTATACATCAGATCTATAACTAATACAAAATAAAGTCTTATACATTTATGCAAAATGATTGGAAATTCATATTAAACATTGTAGCATCTCATTTTTGAGGTATACTCAAGAAAGCACATTATAACACTTCATCAGACTATTAAAAATGCACTTATTTCCGTTAAAAATAAAATATGAGTATTTTGTATAGCTGGTTTTGCTTTGGATAGTGCATTTTAACTGTCTTACTCTGTCTTGAGTGTATCAGCAAAGAGCTATTGCCAAAATGCCCTGATTATTGGGAAAGCGTTGGATAAAAATGGCATTATTATTATATAGTAGATTCTTAGTAACAAAACCTTTAAGGAAACAATTCCACTGGTTTACACAATTATGACTAGTGTGCTAGCCTTTTACTTAGGGCATAATAGGCTACTGTTGGTTACTTTTTATCACATTAGGCAATTATTTCCCACTATAATTCTTGACTCATTAGTCTGTCTACTTATTTGTAATAGAGATATAGAGAAACACTACACATATAAATGTGATCTTACAGCTACATATCAAATTTTAACAAATCCCATTAGCCAAGGAAAATGCGTCAGTTAAGAAACTATCAGAGACCCACAATGCCCCTATAGCTTAATTTGAGTTAGGGTCAAATTTCTTCCTCAGGTTTAGAGGGGATAGCTGAAGGCTGAAACTGAGTCCTTAGTTAATGAGTAAAAAACTGTCTTCAGTGCTCATGTATATTTGAGCATATACATGTATTTGTCTATAGGCAGGTATATTTTCAAATCATGATGCAACCTACTGATCAAGACCTTGGACTTGATTTGGGAAATCTGGATCCTACACTTAACTTTGCCACAGTTCTTTTTTGCCATCTATTTCACCCCTCCCACATTTATTTTCTTTCACTTCCCTACCAATACTGCAGGTCCTGATCCCACTAGATGTGGTGACATAGAGTATCATCATATCTAACTTCAAGGCACATGATCTCAAAATGGAATTTACAGTCTAAGGCAGGCATACAAGTGACCTAAACAAGCAGAGCCTAGGGCCTTAAAACAGGAATCAAAACAAACAGGATGTAAACCAAAAATCCACCTGAGATAGACACAAGAAGTGAGTTGTCCTTGTATAATGCAATGCCACGTAGACGTAGGAGGTACCAACAAATGATCCAGCCTTAAAACCAGAAGAAGCTGCATCAGCATGTCAGCTCACCAGAACTGAATAGTCCTGAAAAGTACAGGTTTAACAGGCCTAAGTCTTGAGCTGAGCTCCTGAAGGTATGTCATTTCCAGAATATGAACTAGGATATCTGTATTCAAAGCTGCGCTGGAGCAGGCAGAGTACACAGTGCTGTACTGCGTGACATAGGCAGGTCCAGCAGCAGGGGGAGAGGCTGTTCTTCAAAGTCTAAGTTTCTAAAATAGACATGCAGTGAATGAGGTAAAAAATACATTTGGCTTCTGTTACCCCTGTTTATTTAATGGACTGAAAAATATCCCTCTAGGCGGGGATAGGGACATTTGACAGCACAGTGCTTTTTACAGCAGGTGATGCTCAGCCCTGCTCCTCTCACTTTCCTGTGGTACACTCCTCTCAGCAAAAGTCCTTTTCTGCCTGTGGTTAGAGCAGTTCTGCTCCAGTTTTCAGGAAACAAAAGCCTTTCCTTGAAAACTGCCCTCTCCCTCATACTGCCATATTCCTGATTTTCTTTCTTTCTTTTTTTAAAGAACACCTACAGACAGTGTCCTTTATAAATCAGAAAAAAAAAAAAAAAAAAACAGCAAACGTATTAGTGTTTAACAAGTGAATGTACGTTGTTCTCACCATGATGAAAAAGTCTTGTCTTCTGACATTTACCATTCCATACACACTTTCTCTTTCCTCCACAATTTCGTATTTCTTCCTCAATCTGTTTATCCTCTTCTGTTGTTTTTTGGTTGGTTGTTAGTTGTTTTTTGGTTTTATTTGTTTGTTTGTTTTTGATACACTCATCTTCTTTCATGCCATTACTTTTCTTTAGAACACTTTCTTGTTCTAAAGAACAAGATGAATGAAAGACAGAAGATGACCTCCATCTTTTCACATATTTCTTCTAGAAATATTTCCATACAGGTCTTTCAGATTACTTTTTAAAAAATGAATATCCAGATATCTACAGAGGCTAAATGTTCAGTTTATGATAGGCTATTCAACTGAGTCAAACTTAACTGCAACTTAATTCAACTGCAAGTTAAACTTAGATCAAATGCTGAAGAAGTTGTACTAAGCCTGTTCATTTCTCAAATCAAGTCTCTCAGGTACAGTGCTGATCACATAGAAAATTCTCAGAATATAATTCACCACTCTGAAGCACTTTCCTTATTGCAAGCACTTCTCTTTTCAATAAGCAAAACATAGATAAGAGATTCAACTCACCACTGTATATACCTGTCTATACACTGTATATACCTGTCTGTGTCTTTCAATTGCTTTCAGTGGAGTTATGCTAGAGTAAAACTGAAGCCAACACAGTGCTTGATCAACCCTCAGATATGTCCCTCATGGCTTTTTGCTGTATTCCAGCCCGTTAACAGGGTATCTGGTATGGCAGTGCAAGAAGATCATTACAGCTTAACGAAGTGATTAAAAAGGCAAAATGTGCAGTTGTTGCAAAATATTAGCACGGACTCAAGAAAACACCAGCAATATTTAATATACTAATTTAATGTATTATTTGTGGCTATGAAGTCTTCAAATTTCAATTACATTGTTTTAAATTATCCAAGATACACATATTCCTCATGTTAAAACACTAACTGACACTATTAAATGTGGGCCTAATTTTAGAACTATTTATTGATGTTGTTTTGCTATTATTTTTACGGTGTATTGCTACTTATTATTTTATTGATCTGTGCTTCATGATGTCTAGCATTTAAAGGAAGCACTACAAATAAGGTTATACTGAAACTTCAACTTTGCACAATCTTTAACCTGGTAACAGGTACATCAGAGGTTTCAAAAAATATTTCAAAACCAATGCTTACACTGAAACAAATTCTGAAAATATTAAGCTTGAAGGACAACATTTCCAAAGTTACATAGGTACCTACCCAAATTGAGCAGAAGCCTATAATTTGTCAGACTTTGGTTGATTCAGCTTAATTTAATTTTGCCAGTCTGAAGACTTCTGTGATGTTAATTTCACTGTCCCTGAAGAAAATAGGTGACTATTTCCAATACCTAAATGGACTCAATTACTTCATACATAGGTGTCACTTCATGGAGGAAAAATGTAACAGGCTTAAAACAAACTCCAAAGGCAATTGAGGTAAATTAACAGGGGAAAATATATGCTGTTTAAACAGTCATCTATGAGAGCATGTGATTCATCTATGATGAATCATGTGATTCATCAATGTGATTCATCACATTGATTCATCACATTGATCATGTGATTCATCAATGAATCACATCCCTATAAAATGCAAACTCCCATTTGAATTAATGCTACCTAAATATACAGCAGAACAGACAAAATTATTAGATTTGAGAAAAGTTGAGAATTAATACAAACTCTGTTTGACCTTTAATTAAATGCTTTAAAAAATATCTGCCAGTTTTGTATACATCTTAGACTAATTATTTTTAGTATCTATTATCCATACCCCTAACTCCGTTGCTTTATGATATTTTAGTTATTTCAAAACAAAACAGCAATAATCTCAGTGGGATGACTCTATAATTGTTTACTAAATTATTTAGTCCATCCTCAAATCTGTAGTAGAAAATGTGATAGAAGTGAAAAAGAAGGCTCTAGGCAGAGGATCTGTACTGAAGCAGGGTAAGAAATATTTAGGGAGCAATGAAACCCTCAAACTAGCACATGAAACACTGCATTAAAGTCTGTGTTATTTACACTTGGATAAACAGATACAGAAAGAACACTGCAAAAAATCTAAAGAATTGGATTTCCTGCACGCACATGCTCAGCATCTTCCTGCATATTGTATGCAGGAAGACCAGGCTTTCTGCATGCACAATACTAAGCCATTCTGCACAATGAGATGTGATCCATCTGAATTTAAGAAGCCTGTGGGAAAAAAATACACTGCTCTCATGGAAGCATTTCATATTGCTTTTTCTAAATAGAGCGCAAAACAGTGGATATGCAAAAGCAGATGACATCATTATAATTTTCATATAATGATTTCCAATTTGTTTCATTTCATTTCAAGAGCCATATTACCAAACAATACTGAAACTGCTTGCAAAATTTTAGGAAAATATGAGTGGCTAAAAGACAGAAGCTTCAAGTATGTGGAGATGTTGACTAAAGAATACATGTAACTGATTAAAATTAGTTATTTCAGTTGTATCTGATGTAAGAGTCTGTTTTGTAACTGATTCTATATGCTATATTCCTCAGCAAAAGGTTTCTATATATCTATCACTAAGCATACAGATCCATGAGTTCTTGTTAGTAAAGATTAGGGGCAAAGAACGCACTGACTACCTTGATCGTCTCTCTCTCTGCTGTTACTAAATTGTTCCATTCTTCTCTCTCTGTCCACTGTTACACTTGTGCCATTCAGCAATGGGCCCACATTTTTCTTTGTTCAGCACCTTATTAATACAGCACTAGGAAGTCTTCTTATTGCCTTTGATACCCCTTGCAAGTCTCAAAATCAGCTGAACTTTAGCTTTCTTGATGCCATACCTAAATGCCTAGGCAAACATTGCTAAATTCTTCCTTTGTATCCTGTTCTTGCTTCCACCTCCATTTTTACATTGGAGGTCCATCATGAGTGATCTCCACAGCTAGTCTCCTGATACATTTACTTCTCTTCCTAAGCAGGGACAGGGGGCACCATTCTTATGCCTGAAGGATGCTGTCCTGCCAGTTTCCTGAGTTCATTTACCCTTCAGAGCTGCTTGGCCCACCACCAAGTATTGTATCAAGAAGTTATCCCCAGGACTTACCAGAAGACTTCACAGCCAGAACAATCAAATCTCTTGTGAAGTGAGAATATGGGAAGTAAACAGGGAGGATCAGTCAACAGTGATGCTGAACAAGCCACACTTCTAGAAAATCAGTTTAATTAGCAACATTGATAAACTTAACCTACTGTTTCCAATAGAAGAGAAAAGCATACAATCTCTTAGCTCTACTATGTACACTGTGGATTCAAATGTTATGCAGACAATATATTGTATGCTTATACACAATTGCAACATTAAGAGGCAGCTTAGTAGTACTAAACCACAAATGAAAGGGATATAAAATATAAATTGGGTCTTTCAAAACAGAATTCAACAGGCAAGCTATCAAATTATCACTTTTTATGGCCACATGCAGGTCATAATCCAATGTTTTAGTGAACAAATTCACAATTCACACCACTTTTTCAGAAGTGACCTCAGAAACTATTCTACAGAAACACTGGATATGCATATCCCCTAAATAGAAAGACAAAGGACCCAGTGGCCCAGTCAAAACTTCTCCCCTCCTACTCTAAGAATTTATTGCCCTCTCTCTGTTAGATAAGCAGCATCTGTATTTTACATACAGAAAACTGTGTTTATGTGATGATAATTAAAAGGTTCTTTCACACATGAAATATTTCGAATAACATACAAGAAAACAAAATTTATTTCTCCTATATTGTATGTGTTCCCCCAACATTATGAAGCCAAATTAAAAATAAATAAATAAAGTAATTCTGGAGGGAATTTTAGAGCAGATTTACATATCCCTTAGTTTTATAACAAAAGTGCTGATGTATGTCTTTGGCATCACAGAAGCAAAGCTATGTTTGCCTGTCACTTTTAAAATATATATTTCCAAAACCTTAACAGGTCTATTTTATTGCTATTTACCATATTCTCCTTTCAAAGAAAAAATAATTACTTATCTATCAGTAAGATATATATATCTTCTTTTTTATGATCTGTGACTACTATATTCTAAAATGCAAATACAGAATATTGAACATCTCATGTTCACTTGAAGCAGTGGTATCATAATTTCTCCACAACTCTTGAAAGTGACCTGAATTAACTTGGTAGGCATCTCAACAGAGTAAAGATAGACTGATACTAGGAAATGGTTTTATTTGTTGGTCAAGAATGAAATATAAGATTAGAAGGACTAGAAAATGTGTGTTATCTTATTTTTTTTAGTCAGGTAAGTTTAATGGCATATGTAACAGGCCAGTGGATGCTAATAATTTCAGATATAGATAGCAATACAAAAATTAGTAGTTTTTCAGGAAAAACTTTGCTTACCACTGTATTATATATGCCCTGAGATTCTTACTTTAACATCCCTCCTGACCTCAGCTAAAGGCTTACAGCAGAAGATGGAATACTGTCAGTTTGAAAAGTCCCAGATCATTTCATTTTATAAATAAAAACATGAAGTTCACTCAGAAAGGTAAATAGAACATTAAGAATATATGGTAGCAGAATATTAAGAATATGTGGTAGGCTATAGTGTCTGTCTAATTATTACACACTGTATATTCTGTTCTTAATATAGCTCATGTCAAATGCTTAGTACAAGTTTAAATATTTGGAGGTCTGTATGCAAATGCAAAGACCTCCATATTCTGATTTCATACCACTTTCTTACTGCTACTCCTTTGCTACTCTTTTAACCAGATGTTAAACCAGCTGTGTGACAACTCAAGTTCTAGGCATGGGGAGAAGAGCAGATGAAAGTCAGTAGGTGTGAGATGCTATTAGTGCTTTTGAAAAGCTCCCCCAGTGTTAGAGACACAGCCTAACAGACAGACTTGATTTGTCCGCTGCTGGTTTGCCTACTTGAAATTTGAGAATAAGTCACCTGAAGAGTCACACTTTCATCCATACCTCAGTGAGAAACATATGCACCTGAACCAGTATCCAATGAGGCAGAAATATATGGAAACCATACAGATCTGGAATACTCAAGGCATCAAAAAGTACTTTATCCCCCTTGACTTAAGAAAGCTTTTATAGACTTGGGAACTAGACAAAATTTGTAACACCTCTTTCATTGTGTCAGATGGCATAGTCCTTCCAAAATCAACAAACTGCTTGATACATATCAGCAGAGAACCAGCTGTTTCTGGTAAAGGTGTCTCCTTTATCAGTAAAGCGTTATTAATCCTCTCAGCATTTCATATCTAATATACACATAATCAAAGCATCCCTTATGCCTGATGCTTAAGGGAAAAACAAAACAAAACAAAACAAAAACTTGCTTTGTGTGTTTATGTAGAGATTTGTTTGTTTGTTTGTTTGTTTTTCCAGAAAGCACTGCTGATGTCTTAAAAGCTATAATGATGTATGCTGTATTAGTAACAACTATCACAGTACTAGATCTTAGAAAACATATACTCTAGAACTTTTGGACCACAAATAAGATTTCTCCTTGAACTTATAAATTTATCAAAGTTAAGGCAGGCTTAAAAAAAATATAGCACATTAAAATGAAATAAAGGCTGTTTTATTATTATTTTAAAAGGCTACAGTAATTTATTACCCACAGTGTGTTCATCAGGACTAGAACCTGACAGACCCATGGATGCTTTCATCCCTAATAGATCAAGCTAATCATAAAACACATACTATTTTCTGCCTAGCTCCCTTCTGTTAATCTACTTGCTAGCATTAAATCCTAAACACCAATGCTAATTCTAAGCATGTCAGAGCCATAAAAATTATTTACATGACCTGGCATACTTGTTTACTTAATTTTTCTATTTTTCTAAATAAACAGAATTTATTTATGGAAAAAAAAAATACAAGCCACTGACAATTGTAGATACAATATTGAAAATGAAGAGTGATTTAATACTTAACTACATTATAGAAATAAATGGAATAAAACTCAAGAGCAAACAAGAGCTGTGGAATTTCTTTTAACTATGATTCAGGGACAAACAATCGTAAACTATGCAGTCTGATTGCCATTATCTTTAAATATGAGAACTTACATGCAGTGTAAATGGGGATTTAAAAAAAAAAAAAAAAAAAAAAAAAGCAGCATTTCTAAATTCACATTTAAAGCTATTAACTTTAAAAGCAAAGTGGCTTCACTGAAATCTAAAGAGTTCATTTTTTCTTTGGGTTTAATGGGCAACATAAGTTGATTCAGGGAAAAATAAAGTCCTTTTTTTTCCCACTCTTACAAAATTAAGTTTCAGTGGGCTCTTACGGCCTTATCTTATTCACCCTAAAGCAGAATGAAGACTAATGAATTACAAGGAGAGGAAGCATATAGCCGGAGGTGTTACAAAGTACCAGACCATCGCTTTCTCAAGCATCCTGGTCTTAGATCAACTTAGATCGTATATATTGCTTTTAGTATAAGCCATATATGGTTTGATGACAATGGAGAGAGAAAAGTTGAACACATCCAGGATATGTCTGCATTTGGATTGTTGGCCATTTTGAATTTATGCATAGTTCTACTGCACCAGTTTATTTCATTTTGTTCACCTGTTTATTGTTCCTGTTCATTTGTTTGCACTCAATGAATGCTTGGTTAAATTTTCATAGCACTGTGTTTCATCACAAAATCTGGATGAACGATCTTCATTTACCAGCCTCAACACTGGTAGCTGAGACACGGAGCAAGATAAAACTACTTAAATTTGTTTTCATTACAGTACAGCTCTTGTTTTTTTTTGTTTGTTTGTTTGTTTGTTTTTTATTGATCTATAGCATAATCAGAGCTTTGTGTTACTTTCAGAATAAGATACCTCTTGAATTCAGTATGACAATTAGGCACACTGGATATATATGAAATAAATACATATGTTCTATCACCTAAATGGAGGTGAAATATTGTGGAATATTGCAATATTATGAATTAAAATATTCAGAAAATATTGCAATAAACAGAAATACAGAATGTGGATTCTATTTTTAGGAAAAAAGATGTAGGTTTTCCAAGAATTTAAGGGAAGCATAATAAGAATATGAACAAACTTTTCTCCTTTTAAAAAAAGTAGAAGAAACGGTGTCCAGCCTTAGTAGCCTGTCATTTCACTGATTGAAGGCTTCTTCAAAAAAAATTCTGCAGAAAGTGGTGGACAGGTTTTCCTACAAATGTTATTATTATTATTATCATTATTATTATTATTATTAAGATACCTAAGACTTGAATGACATTGTGTCAGATTGTTCCTGGGCTACCTCTGCTGATTAGCACAGGTTGAGATTCATGTTGTGTTCTGTATCAAACCTATTAGCATCCTTATAAAATTAAAATTAAGATTTTTTTTAAATTCCTCATGGGTAGGACAAAAAAAAAAAAATCACTTTCTTATTTTTAAAGCAAAAATCATATTTTGGTGTGATTGCAACCCCTTTGAAGCCATGTGCTGTATTAACATACAAACAATTTCTCTGAAGAATTCTTGTTATCATAAATTCACCAAAATACTGACAGGAGCCAAGTGCTCAGAAGATAAGGAAATATGTCTTCAAATATCTAGTATGGAATGAAGGTTAGCATTCATCATTGAAAAAGACTGGACACAGTCTTCTACTCTCAAAGAAAAAAGTTTGAAATCAAATTTGCAATCACAATGGAATGACGGATGTGAAAAATCAGTTGAGCACAATGAATTCTGATGAATATTATCTAATTACTAAACATCTGAATTTTATAGAATAACTTTTCAGCACATAGGCACTAAGAGCACTAAAAAGCATATTTCAAAAACTACTCCCATAACTGAAATACCTTGTGTTTGTCCTTATGATTCTTTAATGTCAAATGACCTTTCAAACTGTAAACAGTATTGCAGTGGTGATTATATATGCTTAGCATTTAGCCTTTCAGAAAGATATGTTGGAAAAAGTAGGTAAATTTTGAATTCTGAAACACAACTTGACAAGCAAAACAGTCTAATAATAAACACTGCATGCTATCATACTTAGAAACTGAGTAGCGTTACTCCAAGTTTTACTTTTGTTGTTGCCGTTCTATGTGCTTTCCTTGTTGCCTCAAGATGTTCAGATGTCTTTTTCATTTTTTTTATGCAGGAGAACACAGTTGCTGTGAAAATAGTAATATATTGCTTCCTGAACTACACGATAGTCAAAGTATCTTAGTGGCTATGGTCTACTAAACAAAAAAATAAATCTTGCCTACTGATTACATAACTTTCTGGTTTTTTTATTCTTATAGTTTGATGTGAAGGATATTAAATTGAGAAATCTGGAGACTCCTCCATGCCTGTAAACAGAGTCAGAACTGGCAGAACAGATTTCTTTATACCAGTCTGCCTGTTAAAAATCTGAAGAACAGCTTACTCAGCATGACAGTAATTCACACTCCGTCCTTATTTATATCTCTCTGCTTTTTATTCAGACTGTCACCAAGGCAGTGTAATCAGGTGGTGCTATCTGTAAAGGATGTGCTTGTTATTTTCTGTTTTTGTTTGTTTGTTTTAATCAGAAACCCTAAAAGCATCTGCTTTACTCAGATACAGTAAATGCTAAGTGCTTTTGGATGAAATTTTAGCCCATCATATATCCAGACTTATTTAAAAATGACAGGAAAGATTATTCTTGCTTTCATTCGTCCACTCCAAGAAGTGTAATTACCAATTTCCTGTGCAACTTCTTTCTGGATCTTCACTCAGTAAACACATCATCCAAGACCAGTGTAAATCAACAGAGCTTTAATTAAAGCCATTGAAGCAAGTGATATAACCTGACTCAGAAGTCCAACTTAGTGAACAGACAGCTCAGTGTCATTTACAAGCATGGGTATGTTAATAAACCTACTATGTAAGAAAGGCCAGATCTCCACGGTTGAAGAATCTTATCCTTTCATCCATCCAATCAGGGAGGCATAACTCTCAAATCAAATTTCCTCACACTACTATGCTCATAAACATAACTGTTTCTGTTCTACGCCAGCAATCTAAAGGGTAAAAAGCCACAAAGTGTGCTGTACTCAGAAGCCAACAAAGGCTGTGCCAGAGTCCTCTGAAAAGGTACAGATGTACAAAGGACATAGATTCTGTGCTGAAAGTCTAGAAAAGCCAGATACAGTTGAAAGCATAGGGAAGACAAAGGTAGAACCTGGAAAAAAAAAAAAAAAAAAAAAAAAAAAAGCAGGAGATAAAGCACAAGACTGAGGAGCACTGCACTGAGCAGATGCATTCTGCTTGCCTCGGTCTTACACATATTCATGACATTATTTTTTTTTTAAAGAGTTAGTGAAAGGTGACTTAATGATTGCAGCATTTAATGATCCCTGTTGAGTCTTAGCATAAAAGATGGGGGGGAAAAAGTCTACAAGACATTTGAATGCATCTGTTGTAGCACTAACCTGAGAGACAGAACTGAGCACTTTGGGCTCACAGCTGTACTAACATGTATGATATCTTATTCATCTTCTACAGCTGGAGCTGTTCTGAATCAAGTTCCTACATATCTTCAGCAGTTGGTACAGGTTCTCAAGAATCTTTCCCAAAAAGCAGCAGCTATCTCATGCTTTTGCCTCCATTTCAATTCTTCTACTATTCCATTGGTCATGTCAATAGGATGGCAGCCAAGATTTTTCACATTTAATAGAGAAAGTTACCTATTAAAGGTCTGTATCACTTAAACCATGAATGCTTTGCTATTAGTGTCACTGAGCAGAATGAAGCACAGACTGATTCAGTGGATTGTAACTGTCTACTACTAATCTAAACTATAATCAATAGACTGAAAGTGACAACTTTTATAAACTATCGCCTGTCTATAATTTGCCAAGTTTTAATTTTGAGAATAATACTGAATAAAGTAGGAGCACCAATTCAGCAGTAGCATTTCCACCTTAACACTTATTTCAGTTATCTGCTCCACTGAACAAAATGTGGTATATAATTTCAGCATGCATTTTTGTGTAACAATGATGCCAGTTTTCACTGAGAGCATTTCAGAGTTTAAAAAAAGGCAAGTCAGAATGTGTTTTTCCATTTTCAATCCTTTTTGAAAGGATACGTATTCAGAGAATATGTATCTACTTTTATTTCCTTTCAGAGCAATTCAAATAATTGATTATATTTGAATGAGAAACGTATACTATATAAAATAAATAAATAATAATAATAATAAAAAAGAACGACAACAAAAAAATCTAACGTGCTTTCAGAATAAGGGAGTATATCACTTCTGAGATATTTCAATACTTACAACCCTACAGAACACCAATTCATTGTTTTGGCAGTTCCATTATATTATTGGAATATTATATATTTATATATATATTATTAATATATTAGCTGCCATATGCGAATCAATGCTCTTTGACACTGACATAGACAATACTACACTGAAATTTTGTATTAGCCTTTTCTACTAGGATTGCAAACATCAAAATCAGGAAAAGGTTTTGAAGAACAAATAAAATATTCCCTTTATATAATTTAGGGAATTTTATTTTAACAGAATTTATTTTCATTTGTTTCATTAGGCGTTATTAAATGTTCAATAGGATGCTTGTATCCAGAATTCCAAAAATCTCAGGTAAAAATACTAGTTCTATACTGAAGACTTTATGAGGATGTGAAGAATTTCAGGCATGAACATGTCATCCTAGTCAACACCGTAACACAATGCTGTTATGTTTGACTGACTCCTCTCTACTGCCTATTTGTGAAAGTACTTTTCGCAAGACATTTGATAAAGCCATATAATGCAATCTATCTGATTTGGACTCTGAAACCATTATCACAGAAACATTGAATCATCTAGATTAGAAAAGACCATTAAGACCGCCAGGTGCAACTTAACTTACCAAATCATCAAATCACCAAACCAATCAATCATCACTAAACCATGTCTCTTTGTTCCACAAAACCATGGTCACCATTATGATTGCCTCCTGTACTCAAAATTTACTTAAAGAAATTCTCATTTAGCTTAAAGAATAAAATGAAATCTTAAGCACTTTTTTTCAGGGAAGGATTTCATGGTGCTTCCTATATAAAGGATTCCACAATATATTTTAGAAGTTTCTAGTTATAAAGTAGTTGTTTGTTTTTAATAAATTCCATATGAATTCTTTGCTCATACCTAAAACAACATCACAGTCAGATAACAGTACTATTACCTTAATTGTATTATTCAAATGGACATAACCATAAACCTGTATTTTTATGTATATACATTTGAGAGAATGAAGAGCTGCACATCTTTTACCTACATGTATTTATACAGTTAATGTCACTTTATAGAAAGCTGTCTCATTTCAAAATCATTTACCATATAGAATCTACTATTTCTATCCTGCTACATTATTTTTAATAGAGTATGTTCTGATCATCGTAAAAGTATTCTATCATTAACTTCAATCAATGTAAGAGTGCAAGTATATTTGCTATGTGAACTGTTCACCATCATCTGGAGGTGTACAATGTGTTGCAGTATGATATAAAACTTTTTTGAAATTATCTGAGAAAGAAAAGCAAACAGTGTAATTAATTATCACCCTTCCCTGTGATGTCTGATTAATGAAGGGAGACAGTGCCTCCAGAGACCTAGAAGTAGTTTTTGCGGTTGTAATGTAACTTGCTCTAGATAGTTTACTTATAGCTTTTCTTATAGTTTTCTTCCTGCATTTCCTTACAGATTACATTTTGTTATGAGGAATCTGCAGCACTTCCTTAAAATCCAAACAAAACTGTTGATCAAAATACTAACTTTACCTCTAGCTGTATATTCAATAGCTCAAAATATTTGTACTTCTCTCACCAAATGCAGATGAATTTGGTTTGTTTGTAATCATAACTGACAAACACATGCTATCAAGAGTTTTAAGTAAAACAGATTTAATTATACATAGAGACTCAGTAAAACAATTCATCTCAGATATGGATATCCAGTTTGAATGTCATACCAATTTCTGTTGGTACAGACTTTTTTTGATTCATGTTTTCAGTTACAGTATTAAAATAATATCAGTCTATTTTCTCTGAGGTTTTAGAATACAATCAGAGAGGAAGTTAAGACAGTTGTGGCTGTAACCAAAGCCTATAAACAGGTCTATTACTTGCATACAAGTACTTGACAAGTAGGTTTTTTAGACTGTAAACTCTTTGGACAGCAACTGATGATTACACTATTCTGTGTCATCCTCACCCACGAGTGCAACCTCTTTGTCTACCACAAAGCAACAGCAAAATCAGGATGCTTCTACAGGCAACAAGATTTACAGATATTCTTTCAGAAAAGTAGCATGTTCCCTTTACTCCTAACACAATGAAAATCAAGAGGTCTTTTCCAATAAAAATATATCACATCACAAAAACTATTTCTATAACTGTATTTGAATTAGAACTGGTCTATTTATTACAAATATATATCTATATCTATATATGTATATTATTTTTTCCTGGTTAGAAGAATGAAAGGACATCAATATAATGTTAATTGGCCCCAAATAGATTTAGTTAGCTTTTATTTCTCAGTTAAAGAGTAAATCTAAGGCTGCAATCACTATTTTTTATTTAGCATTTCAATCATTCAAAATTCTAAAGTATTTTGGTTGCTATATGACTATTATGTCCAGTCAGAAGTATTCACACTCCTGATGCATCAGCACATTAAGCAAAACTAATCACAGAGATGGGCAAAGGAATTTACAGAATGAAGTGCGTTACAAACATAGATGAGACATATTTGTATCTAAATCTATCTATCACATTTGTATCTAAAGATATCTAGGATATCTGTAGCTAAAGTTTGTTCTCATTTTAAAACTTTCATTATTTAATCCCCCTATAAAAAGTCACAAACACCTACTCTAATTCTGCTAACAATAACAACATTGAATGCCTGCTACTTTTGGCCACTGTTAGGCTTTCTCCTGTTCCTTCTCATGTCTGGAAAACCATTGTGGCTGGAAATCACAGTTTTACGCTCTGTTAAATTTTTCTTTAAACCTTTTTCTTTACAGCAATCTCTTACAAAGGACTGGTGTGTGTCAGTGGCTGAATAGACAGGGAGCTGAAGTGTTGATCCTCAGTTTTAACATATCTATATTTCCATTTGTTTATCAAACATGCCTGCATTCCTTCTCTAACTTACTTCCACCTGGTGTGTCCTTTTGTCCTGCAAATGGCAAAGAGAGATTGGTGCTCTCTCCCTCTCCCCCACCTCTCTCATTGTAGTTTACCCACAGTCAGGCAAAAAATTAATTCCAGCTTTGGTTCCCATGTTCTCCCTAATAACGCATTATTAGCAGGAGTAGCAGTAACAGTGATGATAATGGAAAAAGCAAATATGCTGCACTATAGGACAGCTAACAAGAGCAAAATGTTTTACAAATAAATAAATAAGTCTTTAAATAGAGGTTATAAGTAAAACATAAAACTAAAATGCTCTTCTCAACCACATACCCAGAGAGAAAACTAAATCATCTTTTGATTTTCTTCAGACATATTCCTTTGTTTCTCCTCACTCTTCGCTTCTTCCCTTCTCTAGTATGCAACCTCTTTTTGTAAAGGAAAAATAATTCATTTTTCCATGTGTTTTTTTTTTTGTTTGTTTTGTTTTCCTCTACCAGACAGATATATTATTATAAAGAAAATCTAGCTTTTTTGTTGGAGTACCTCCTATGTTTTTGGGACAAGGCTTTAATTCTATCTTTGTCACCATTCATTCATTCACCACATCACCACATACATAATTATACATATATGTGTAAACACTACAAGCATGCAGATATTTGTTGTGCAAATAAATATTCTGGACCATATATCTTCCTATCAGTATTATCTGTCTTCTGCTATTAATAGAAAAGTCATAGAAATTATTTAATTCCACACATTCAATAAATCACACACACAAAAATGATTCTTGCTTCTTCTTTCAGAATCAAGAGGTTTTACTGGAAATGTCCAGAATATAAACTTTTAAATAAAATGAAATGTATGGCTCAAACCAGTACCAAGTATTTCCGTATTCATTCATTAGTCATTTTATACGATTGTAGGTACTATTAGCACAGTGCAATTTAATTTCAATATGCGTCTCCACATGTTTTCAGGAGGTTTTTTTGTATAGAAAACTGAGGGTTGATTGGGCTGATTTTCACATTTGCAACTCTACAATAACATTTATCAAGTAAATTGTAAGCTTCATCCAATGTCTAAGAAATACTTTATGCAAGTTGCTTTTTTATTTACAATAATCTTACTACCTATAAAAACATTCAATTATCTCACATATTTTATTACCCAAGTCCTGATAAATTAGTTATATTCTCTTGAGAAAGAGGATAATAGTCAGATTTATTTCCATATATTTGTGATATTCAGAAAGGCTATACAAAGAAACCCCAACGGTTGCAATATTTTAGATTTTTTTTCCTCATAGCATTTTTACAATTCTTATAATAAATGATCATGTGGCCTCTAAATTAGAGCTTGTAGTTTTTAAACAAAACTGTTTAGTAGATTAATTTTGAAACACAAAATATTTCATTTCATAAATATAGCTTTCTATTTTATTACATTTTTCATCCAGTGCCAAGTAGCACATCCTTCAGACTTCTAACAGAATCTAATGACCACCTGGAAACTGTGCAACTGCTCAGGGCCTATCATCTTTTCTGGATTAAGTATGAAGATTTTTCTCAACATATTTCTATCATGACAAATGTTTTAAATTACTTTTCAGTCTGTATTACCTTAAAGCTACTGCAGAGGTATGGGATTCACAAAGCAGAAGAGTAGCTTACATTTTATCATTGTTTCTTATTGCCCTTATTGTAATGAAGTCACCTGACAATGACCTATGCTTGCATATTATCTCCAGTGAAAGCATATTTATTTTTTGGACATTATACTTTTACCATTTATATTGCCATTTAGTAACAATCAGCAGATATCACAATCACCTAAAATTCCAGAATTTGATTCTAAAATTGTGCAAAGGTTATCTTATAATTCAAATCTTGAAATGATAGCTGCAATACACAGACTTTTATCACTAGTAAATGACAGCATACTAGAAACAAGCCTAAAATTATACTTCATCAGGTCTCCTGCTATATAAAATCAGATGCAAGAATGAAATTACACCATCTTTTCTGTCTGGAAGAGAAAACACAGCCAAAAAATAACCAAAGCATTATGACATATTTATATTAATTTTTAAATTACCTTTTCATTCAGTATCAAATACACTGCATAAATAAAATCATAATAGTAACTTAATTAGATGAAAGAACTTGTCTGTAACAACTTTTTGGCAGAAAAGTAAATAATGCATAATGCCTGACCATATGGTCTTTTTGTCCTGTTGACTAATTACCTACAAATCGCTGTACCAATTTTACTGCTGCTGGTTATTATTAACTGGAGTATGTTTTCTCCTGAGAATTTCTTTTTCACATCTTTTTAATTTCACCAGAAAATGCTTTTAGCATTCACAATGTTTAATGGGCTGAACTACAAATGATAACTACAATCAAATTCTGTAAAGAGACACATCTCAAACAAAAAGAGGATTGAACAAAAGCTAGAGTCATATACATTGTGCTGCTTTAAAACTAGAAGCTGAAATTCTTGAAAACAGTCATATTTGCATTAGGATTTTCTTGTGCTGTGTAAAAATAACGTAGCCCTGGGCATATACTCTGACAAGCATTAAAATGATGCAATAATGACTTTTGATATAGAAAGCAATTAGCATTTTTTAATGATCTATTCTGTAGAAGCCATGTCTAATTTAGGGCATCTGCTTCTAACAATACTTCACCATCCGTGTATTAGAGTTTAAATCTTAATTATTGCTTTTGCAATATAAGAACACTAACATAACTATCAATTATGGAAACTACAATCACTTGCAGAATACAGCTGAGACATTCCTGCCAAGCAGACAAAACTAAAAGAATCAGTAAAATCCTTTTTAAACCACCCTGCAGCCCAGAAGATCCTTGAAGTTCCACTCTTTGATTAACAACTAATTATGCAAATTCAGGTCTACAATTCCAATAGCTAAGAATAAAGGACTTTGCTGGGCTTATTTATATCACACATATACTTTACTTTTCTCCTTCATATGTTTGTATTGTTCAAGAAACAAATCAGTTTTCCAAGATCAATAATTATTCAGATATCCCTCTAGTAGCAGCCCTATAAATATCATCGCAATAAAAGAAGAAAACCTGAAACAAAACAAACAAACAAACAAACAACCCTCCTTCTTCTCTCTTTTCTAGCACTAAAAAGCCCAGAAACAGTTTTGATGTACTGTTAAACAAATGTTCAGCAGTCGGTTTTCCAGGTTTAGCTTGCCAGAAGTGCTAACTAGAAGACAATTTCCATACTTTACACCAAATGTACATGTCTAAAAAGATATATGTATTATTCTTTTCCTTTGGATATATGCATACATCAGAATGTTTCTCTACTGTAAGATACTTCATATATAAAAGTATAACTAATGCATCTTTATTATGAAAACACTTGGCTTCCAGAAAAAAAAACAATAATCATTTAATTTAACTTTTCCTCATTTTTATTAAATGTACTTATTGGAAAGTTAAAAATAAATTAAATATCAGCAACTTTATACATATTTTTTTTTCTTTTTATTTATCATTTTAAGCTATCAGTTCACTCATAACAATTGTCTGATGATGTTCATCTTTGTATAAATAAACAAATAAATGCTAGGGCTAAGTAAGGAATGCAAATTACCATGACAAAATTACAAATTATACTTCTACCTACTTATCACAGTGAGTAGTGGATTTTATGTTTTTTTTCTCCATCTTATGTTCAGTATGGAGATACTTCAGTCAAGCCTTACTTAGTTTCAGTAAGGCTTTTGACAATGTCTCTCACAGATTCTCACAGGGTAGCTGATAAACTGGCTGGATGAAATGACAGAGACATGGACTGAAAACTGCCTGAATGGCCAGTCCTAGGAGGTGGTGATCAGTCATTCAAAATCCAGTTGGCGGCCAGTACCAGCGGTGTACATCAAGGTTCAACACTGGGTCCAGTCCTATTTTTGATCTGGATGATGGGACAGAGTGTATCCAAGTATTTGAGTATTCAAGAGAGTATTCAAGCATTTTGCTGGTAACACAAAGTTGAAAGGAGTTAATGATACACCAGACAGTTTTGGTGCCATCCAGAGGGACGTAGACAGGCTGGATATAACATAAGACATGAACCTCATGAAGTTCAACAAAAGGAAGTGCATAGTCCTCCAGACAATAACCCCAGGCACCAGTACATGCTGGGGATAATCCAGCAAATGATAACAAAGATGATTAATGGACTGGAGCATCTCTCATCTGAGGAGAAGCTGACATAGCTGGATTAGCCTAGAGAAGCTGTTCAGCCTAGAGAAGAGGACCTTTTGGGGAGGTCTCATCAATGTGCCTAAGTACCTGAAAAGAAGATGTAAAGAAGACAGAGGCAGATTCTTATTGGTCACATCCTGTGAAAGGATGATAGGTAACTGGCATGAATTGAAACATCATATTCCATTTGAACTCAGGGAAAACGTTTTTACTGTGCGGGTGACTGAGCACTGTCATAAGTTGCCCACAGAGGCTGTGGAGGTTTCATCCTTGGATATCTTCAAAAGGATCTTGTCTTCTGGAAAAGGTCCTGGGCAACCTGCTCTAGGTGTCCCTGCTTGAGTAGCAGGTTGGACCAGATGATCTCCGGAGGTCTCTTCTAACCTCAGTGCAATTACAACTGCATCTCTTTCACAGCTCTCCAAATATCACTTCCATAAACTTCACATCACCTTTCACATTGAGTTCTTTTACTTTACAATCTTCTTAATGACAGAGCTCACCTTCTTTTCAGCTATTCTGGCTTATTTTGTCTACTGTCTCTAATGCCTACTGTTTACCAGAGCTGAACAGGAGACAGATTTTTTTTATCTCACAGAACTCTGAGATTCTCCAAGAAGTCTAAGATTTCCAAAAGTATTCTGCTCCAGATTTTCAGACTGGATAAATAGGGAAGTAGAAAACAAACACAAGCAACTACCTGAAAGTTTACATATGTATTTGGTATAGAAAATTCTAACAATATTTTGCAGTGTGCAAGAGGTAGAAAAGGAAATATTAGGTTAAGGGTCATTCTGGGGTAGGGCTATCATTTCCCTTCATATTTTGACAGAAATTGCAAAAGAGCTTAGGAAGATCTATTTTGATGAAAGTGTTATTAAAATTCAACTAGCAAATGATTTCTGACAAAAAGACATCTGCACAGAATATTCCCAACCAGCTGTTCCCTAGTCCTCTTTTCTCCTCCCATATTGCAGCCTCCTTAGTGTTGGCCCTTTTTTCTATACACATTCCCTTTCCTTAACATCAGTGAAAAAATATTTTATTCCAGCTAATTTTTCACAAACCTGTGGAAAATTGTAACCTGACAAAATGTGCTTATGAACTTGGAATACCTTCCTGACATCTGTTTTATTTCAGGTATTTACATGGCTCCCAACAACAAAATATGTAGTACCAAAATATTAGGTACCTTTTCCCCATCAACTTCCAGTCTAGGTGCTGGGAAAATCTTTAAGAATAAAAACATATGATGGGGTGCAGGTAAAGACTTTTACTGATTAAAAGCATACATCTGTGGATGAGCAGAGCAAAGAATCCAGATAATACATTTCTACTCCCAGCATCCTAGCCTCTAGATCAGTTACAGCTTTCTTCTTTTACACACTTTTTTTTTTTTTTCCCCACTTATTGTTTTAGTGTCTTAGGAGAGTTCAGAAATGCCAGTTCAAATTGGTCAAGTCTGACTTCATTGAAACAAGGCCTTCTGTGGCATAAGCCAATTAATGAGGAAGCATTATCTTTCTCATATCTGTTTTACTTCTTTCCCACAGCATGACCAAAATTAGGTTAATTAGCAGTGTGCTGGGGGAAATAAACCCACTTTATTTAGATTAACAGTTTGGGGATGGCCTCGTTATAAGGTATGGAACTATTAATAAAAATTAGAAAATCACAATCCAGATTTAAGTTTTCAAATAAATTCTCTTTCAAATAGCTAATAAACTTGAATCAGAGTCTTTTTGTATTACATTTATATATAAATCAATGATTTAAGATGCATGTAAGATTTACATGCATGATAAAAGCTATTTAAAAAATGGAAGTAAAGCAAGATCAGCCACCCACCTGGGAAGCTGAAAATATTGCATGAGTAGATTAAAAAAGACTAAATGTACAGTTTCACTACAGCTATCTGAAATAATTTCCATGAGAGCTTTCACTTCCTGAGTTAACCTAGCTCAGGAGAGAGCAGTCACCATCAAATGACACACTGCACAGACTGTATTAGCAGCACTAAGCAGCTATTGTGTTCCGATCTCTACCAACAGTACTGAAACTCCTATTCAAGGCATCACTAATCCTGAGCTCTGAATTTTAGACATGGAATAAATTCAGATGACTGAATTGCTGAATTACACCTCCAGTTAATAATGCAGTGAATACTAGCCTTCGAAATGAAAATGTCATTTTCTTATGTGCTGTAAAACAGCAGAAGCCCCTTCATGTCAGCATGCCTGTGTCATTTTACATTATTGAAGGTTCTGCCTAAAGACTACAAACAGCTTTAATGACCTGTTGAGAAAGGTTTTAAAGTAGGTATGCTGGAGAAAGCTTATCAACATCTAAAACAGTGGTATGGGGCAGTGAGGAAGAAACCAGTGGATAACATGATTAGGGAGGTTCTCACACTCCAATTTTTGAAAGCAGCATGACTGAGGGTCCATCTCAAGTGCCTGTATGTGAATACATGCAGCCCAGGGAAAAAACAAGAGGGATGAGAAACCTGTGCACAGTTGTAGAGTTAGGATTCCATTGGTATTAGAGAGATGTGCAGGAATATCTTATGACTGGAGTACTGAAGCAGATGGATACAGCCTCTTCAGGAAAGATAAGCTGAGAAGATGAGGATGTGGAGTTGTCATCAACAAGCAATTGTTGAGATGGCATGGCACAGCTGAGATGAAGTGGCAACAAGCACACAATATGCTGTAGGGCCAGGCTGCTGGACCTCATGAAGTTGGTGAAATGGTCTTACAAGAATCTCACAAAGATCGAGAAAAAACCCTGAATCTGGGATGGAAAAACACAATTATAGTAAGGGTTGTGAGAAAACTGGCTAGCAAGAACCTGGGGGTTCTAATGCACAGTAAATTGTACATGAATCAGCAGTATGCTCTTGCAGCCCATAAACCCACTGGTCTAGTGGCCTGCAACAGCAACACTAGCCAGCAGGTAGAAAGGTGATTATTTCCCTGTCTTCAGCACTTGTGAGAATGCATCAGAATCCTGTAACCAGTTTTGGATTTCCCGGTCTAGGAAAGACTTGACATACAAGAGCAAGCCCAGCAGAAGACACTACATACAAGCGTATAGTGCTGAGATCACTGGCTCTGACCAGCTTTGGAGACAACTGAGAAAAAATGTTGTTCTCTTTTCAGCTTCCCAATGGAAGAGCACAGAGACAATGCAGCCAGACTCTTGCCAGCGATTGATGGGAAAAAAGTCAGTAAGTTGGAAGACTGAAAGTTCTAATTAGGTACAGGGAAAATATTTACACCATGAGGGTGCTCAAACAGTGGAACAAGGTTGCCAAGAGGGGCTGTGCAGTTTCTACTCTGGAGAGATTTAAAACTTGACTGGGTGTCTCTCTGAGCAACCTGACTCTGTTTTGAAGACTGAGTTGACCAGGTGATCTCCAAAGGTCCCTTCCAAGCTAAATTATTCTTCCTAAGCAGAAAATCAGGCTATAACTTAAAACAGGAACTAACATTTGTTTCATTGGGAAACCTTGAGTTTTACAGTTGCAATAAAGATTTTTTTTATATTGCTCCCTGTTTTGTTGTGTCATGTGTCTGTCCTCCCATTGCCACATCCTTTCTTCTCATTTTCTTATTCTGTGAGGAGGAAAATTAGACTTCATAAGACTTAAATCAAGTGTAGTAATAGTGGCCCTCTAGGGATAAACCCATAAATACAATTACAAATGCATTTCTTGAAAAAGGCATACATAGGACTACAGAACTAACATTTTGAGTTTATGGATGATTCTTGGCTGGCAGCAATGTCATGTTTATGTTATATATCAAACACATTTGGGCAATACAGCTTTCTATTATGCTTTTATTTTATTATTAACGTTTCTCTATTTTACTTAACAAAATAGTATTTGTTTTCTTCACTCTTCTGTGGAAATGTTTAGCTTCTATTTGGTTGGCACTCAGTGCATTCTGCTGTCTTTGTGATTTATGAGTTTGCTGATTCTCAGTTGTACTACTGAAAATAAAATCCTCTACATAAAAAAATAAGTTGCATTTGCTTAATATGCCCTGATGAATGTGCTAATTATTTTACAGAAGCAGATTTGCTGTCACCTTTCATTGTTGAAAGCAATACACTCATGGCAGGCTTTAGTGATACAGAAATAAACACAATAACTGTTTAATATATGAAAATGTTATTGACCATGCGCAATGAGTGATTTAATTTCTTCACCATTCAGTACATTTGCACAAGTCTTTTCCATGATTTATAGCACAGACTATCTTATGGCTTGTAATTTGTCATATTCTTAAGGATCTTGGAATACAATTTTATGAAAAGTTACATATAAACTTCAGGGAAATCCACACACACACAAAAAAAAAAAAAAAAAAAAAAAAAGGAAATCGGTTTTTATTCTTTTTAAGATACTCCACAGAGCAGTTTGAGAACTAGCTTGAAAATATTCAATATTGATTCATTCAAATATTACCCTTACCTTATGATTGCAAATATATTATTTCAGAGGATCTGACACAGTGCAGAGTATTTGAACTGTTGATAACACTTGTGTCTATTTTGTAAAGAGCATACTACAATATTCTGGGCAGCTGCTTTGTCTGTAAGCCAGACCTATAATTCCAATGAGTCTGACCTCTGATTGTTTTCAGTGTAAAGTTTAATTATGTGTTGATGGCCATGAATGTCTAACGTATGCTTTTCATTGCTTGTTTCCTTGATTTTCTTTAGATACTTAAACTATAAAGCCTTTTCATTGATAAAATATAATCACTTGTTAAAAGTGACACCTCAGCAGTCTTACTTTATGTCTTCAAACTTACGTATATTTTTTGCTCATCATGTTTGCAGCTCTACATGCCCACCCCAAACCAAAGCAGTTTCTAGTGGAAAAACAACTAGTGCAGTACAACATCTACCTAAATAATAGTTATGCAATGTTAAATGTATCTCAAGATAGATGTTAGCTTTTAAGGCTTAGACTTTATTTGCTCCTTGTATTCACCTGCAGGAGCATGAATGAATTTTTAGGAGCATGAATGTGATTATTTTTTTCCAGATTTAGATACAAGTTAAGAATGCAGTGCACCTTCGTACTGAATAAATTCAATTACTGATTAATTCACTCTAGTGATCTAAGTGTTAGAAGTTCATTTCAACTCAATTTTTCATATAACTGTTATCCTCAGAAACACAGCACTTCTCACTCAAGCCAAGCATTTCACAGATATCTAGACTGAATTACACTGCTTGTACATTTTGTTTAACAAGAACATCTCTACTGAAGACAGGATGTCAATGTACACTTAAATATTTTCCTGACATTATGTAGTTTCTGTAAATTGAGAGGTAACCCCAGTAACTCAAAGAAAAAGAGCAGGTGCAGGTAGGTCTGAAACTCATATCCATATCCATCACTGGGGATAAATGTGTCCAGCAGACACATTGGATAAAGCATTAGGCTACTGTATTATTCTGTATGAAACTTTCACAGTGAGCTTTCAAGAGTTCCTCAAAGGTGTACTTCCAGTAAATTGAAGCCCATGTTCACTGTAAATATATATATATATACACACACATATATAGTAAGACATGGTATTACAGGGCACCCTCCAATACAGTTTTTTTCTGTCTTACTAAGACACGGGTACTTTGGCTATTCTTTCCAGTCTCCAACTGTACCAAAATGTCTCTGGGGGGACTTCTGAATGCTATCTCCTCCCCTTTTTTCCTTCAAGCACAATAACCTGTGGCTCTGTACTACTATTAAAAATATAATTTTCATGACTGTATGATGTATGATTCAAAGAAAGAGCAATTTGAAATGTCCAGAGCAGTCTCTGAAGAACTTGGTGAGAAGATACACAACAAACAAAATAAGTAAGCTTGCTTTTGCCATATTTATTATTCATTACCTAGAATGCAGACAATCATTGCGAGAAAAAAAAAAAAAAAAAAAAAAAAAAAAAACAGAACTAAGAGATCTGCAGATTTGAAAAAATATTAATCAAAATAATTTTGCAATAACCTACAATCCAATTTACCATACTGCAAAATAATATTGTGAAAGAAGAGTTTAAGGCCTACTCCCAGCTGGTACCAGCTGCAATATGAATGATCAAGGTAACATTTGTTTGTCAATTGCCTCCCTGAAAACTTTACGTTCATCAGTTTGAAAAGATTCGTACATCATATTACTTACAGCAGTTCCTATATTTAGCAAATACAAAGACCTACCAACTTAACAGTGTTTACATTTGTGAGCCAGATTCTCTGCAGGGATGGAAAGAAAGAAACATTTGAATAGCCGCTTCCAGGAGGTTATAAGCAGGCTGCTTTCCTACTGTGCTTCTCACATAGCACACACACAGCAGCTACTGGTCAAAGTCATCACCCTTCTGGTGTAATGCATTCATACTTAAATTATTAAATCTGTATTTATGAAGACTATATCCATAAAAACAAAGTCTTACATTTTCTAGAGTATGGTGCTCAATAGCATGAGTAGCCTTTTGACTTCAAAAAAATCATGTGACAGCACTCCAAGCCAAGTATTTTACTGTTAAAAGTATTTGAAAACTATGTAAAAAGTACTAGATCTCAAATACTTTTGAGACTGTGATGATTACAGCTTTTGTGGTGTAAGACCTGTTTCTTTGTCTTAAAATACTTCCCCTAGCCCCAGCCTTCCAACACACAGAAGACATACTTTTTCAGAGTAATCAATTTAGAAACCAACACAAGATTGTTCCACTGAATTAATCGAAAGTACTTTTAAAATGATTTCCCTAGACTCATACAATTGTCATCTGTAGAAACAAGATCTGATACAAGTTCCACGTACTGGGATGGATCCAACCCAGCAAAGGTGAGACCCAGCTCCCACTCATCATTCAGCTTCTTCAGCTGAGCACGTTGAATCTGAGAATCAGCTTAGTGATGCCTATGAGCTTCCATCTAACAGAATGCTGCCTATGTAGACACCTTGACAGTGATAGCCATCCTCCAACTATAACACTGAACCATTCAGAACATGCACACATCATTTCACTCATTTCTACAATAGTCTTGCCGTGTCTGCTTCATACAAAATCACACTGACTAAACATGGTATATATACAAAAAATAAAAATAAATCAGGACGTGACCATTACACAAGTTATTTGAATCAGTCCTAATATCTTAGTTATAATATCCCAAGACTGACATCCTATGTCCTTTTTATATTTAAAATTATTATATTAAAGTTTGAGCTAAAAATGGCTTCTACTTTAAATTGGGGAGAGGCAGGTGTTCATCGTATGATTTGAGGTTTCATTTTGATGCAGTACTTTACTGCAATACAATTTTAAAAGTCTGAGAAAAATCTAAGACTCAAAATATATTAAGGAAAAATTGTGAAGCTGAACTGAGAGTGCATTCACTAGCCCACCTCAGCTATTCAAAAGGAAACACTTTTATTATAATCATTTTTAAATTAAAAATATACTACATAATGACAAGCGAGTAAGGAGAAACTCATACACATTCTCATCACTGAGTATTTTTCAGAGTAAATATTTAATAGCCAAATTCACAATTTCCAAAACATGCAACAAACATTAAGATATAATTATAAACATGTAACATTTCACCCAATTAAATTGTCAGTTCCATTGCACATAGAAGAAATATTTAAATGCTTAATAGCATTACAAGAAGCTGCATTTCAAAGTAAGGGGAATAGAAATCACTTTAATTTGATGTGGGCAGAAATAAAAAACATCTATCATGCGCACCTGAAAATTTACTTTCTTGAAGTATTAATATCCTCCATCTCCAAGTATTAATATCCATAACGTTGTTACAAGAAAATGTGTGCACTGCTCTGGGGCAACAGCAGTTCTGGCAGTCATTGGCAGCAAAGCTCATGCCCTGAGATTTTTTCCGAGTACAGTTCCCATAAAAGGTGTTTTATTTTACTAAGTAACAGATTGTGTTAGCAATATTTCAGAGGGGGAAAAAAAAAAAAAAAGAAGTATTTTTTTCCATATTACAGAGCACAGGAATTTTCCTTATATGAATAATTTGAGATTTCTACACTACTTTCCACCCCCCCTAAAAAATATAGTACTTTACACCTCGTAATAATAATGCTTATAATTTAATTTATTACAACATTAAGTCATCCATAGCTAAAATACAATTATTTTTTTTATTCTCAGACATATTCAAAAATAATTAAATATTCCACTACTTGATGGGGCACTAAAACAAAAACAAATCCAAAGCAAACAGATTTCAGGTAGTCTACATGGCCTTGTTAGATAATTTTGTCACAAGGTCACAGCAATGCCGTGCGTTTCAATTCACTGCAGAAGAACAGCTCTTGGTTTTGAAAAATTCCACAGTAACTATTAAAAAAAAAAAACACACAGATTAATTCAATCCAGCTGAAGAAAGAGATCAAAATTTAGTTTGTGTTTCACAATTGTCTCAGTAAAGTGAATTTGTATTAAATGAGTACTACTTTGCATATTCTGTTCTTATGGATGCAAAGTTAACAAGGTCTCAATAGCCAATTTATGTCTACTAAATGCCCATCAAGAATAATTTTCAAAGATAACAAAAGGTTCTTCTCCTTTATTTCAAATTTTTATATATTGCTTCCTAGTACTAATAAATGATACTTTAATATTTGCTCTGAAGAACTCCTATTTTCTCAGATTCATTTTTGTCAACTGATCCCTCACATTGACTTGTGTTGAGCGGGCAGACTGCAGTTCTGTGCAGTTACACAAGGTATATGAATGGGAAGTATTCACTGTGAAACTCATGAAATGTCATGTTCTTTCCCTCTCATGACAGACAGGGCTAGACCACACTGACTTTAAAAGTTGCATAGACTATGACTCAAGAATTTCCAATTCAGAACAGAGTTGCCTTTGAGGCAACCTTAAGAGTCTCTAAGGGTGAACCAGTTGCACAGTTCTATAAAATTTTGAGGACCTTTAAATGACACCTAATTTTAAGAACTGCAAATATACAGAGTATAGTTGATAGTGTTTCCCATAGCTTGAGCTGTAGTAGATTATTATTATTTGTCCAAATGTCAAATCCACAATTTTTTATTTTATTCATATTTTATTATTATTTTTTTAGTCAGACCCAATTAGCAAAGTGAAGCTAAATCTTTTCCTAGTTAGAATGCTTTCATATTTAATTTGTGTCTAAGGAAATTTTACTAACATAGAGGCCCTGGGATAAAAAATTTAATTTTATGGTTATAATAGAAAACAGGGGAATTAAAGAAGCCCCTTTGGAGTTCAGTCACAAGAAGGAAAGATTCAATTACTTTGAAAATCTTTAGAACCACAAGACAGAAATATTGGAAATGATGAGCCAGACTGGGGGTCATCATCAACTGTAATCCCCAATGGCACTTATTCCTTAGCTTGTATTATTATTCATTTAGAAACATAATGAACTGCAAACCGCTAAAAACACGAGGAGATAACTGCACTTAAGGAAAGTAAGCTCTCCCATAATTATTAATTAATTGAATAAAAGCAAATGTTAACCACAGTAATATTTTCAGTGTCTGCCTCATGTTCAGTGACAAAATTGAACTTTCGGAAAAATTATAGTTTCTGAGTATGTCTATTTATGTAAGATCCCTAATGGCAATATGTTATTACAGAGCAAATATGCAAATAACAGTGCTTAAAATGCATTTTAATTTGGTAAAGGTTAATAAATCTATAGTAAAATACTGTGATGAAAATATATTTAAGATTATCTACACTTCCATGGAATGAACCTGACTCACCATCTTATACCACTACTGCTCTATTAATTTCAGTCAGTTACTCCTAATGCAAATACGAGTACAGTGCAAAAATGAATACTATGCAAATATGAGCCACATTAAGCTGTTTATGTACATATCTTCCAAAATAGGCATAGGAAAAGTGAATTATTAACAGGCAGACACTTCTTT
This sequence comes from Netta rufina, assembly GCF_964035555.1. Classification (NCBI taxonomy): domain Eukaryota; kingdom Metazoa; phylum Chordata; class Aves; order Anseriformes; family Anatidae; genus Netta; species Netta rufina. The sequence goes on along the minus strand of NC_140125.1, from coordinate 49,296,999 downwards.
CAAGTATTTATGTAAATTGGTAGTATCATACAAAACAGTAAGAGTGTGGCAAAATGAATTAGAAAAATTTTGAAAACAGTATTGTAGTATGAACTGTTTCATTTGAGGTTGGACATTACAGTTGGACATTCAACCTATGTTGCAATCCAAATCAGTTTATCTTTCTGGGAAGCCTCAGAACTCAAGATGACAGCCTTTAACATTACCTCGAATAAGACTTACATATAAACTACTAATACCAAACTACTGATTGTTCCTTTTTAAATACTATGTTGTGTGACACAGAACTCCCTGTTTATTGCTGAAGTACATGCGGTACCTAAAATTGCTTTTCATACTTGCATCTCCAGATAATTTTTCTGAGTGATAAACATATAGTGAACTTCGATTACAGTAGCTAGATAGCACAAAGATTATGCTTTCTTTGTGGATTGCTTCTGACTATTTTTTTGGGGTGTTCCATTTTTTTTCCTACTTTATATCAGAGAATTCCAATATTAATTTTCACACAAAATATGGGCTAATACCAAGGGAATTTCACACAAGGCCAATACCAAGGGAAAACCTTTTTTTCCTTCCTTTTTTCCTTCCTTTTTTTTTTTTTTTTTTTTTTTTGAGTTAAAGTTTTCACTATCCTAAATGACCTATTATTTATTTTCATGGTCCTGCTTGTTATAGCCAAAATAATAATTCTACTTTCTTAGTTATTCAGATCCTTATGTATATGTGTGTAGTGTGAAAATTAGCCCTAAGCACCTGAGGCCATCATAATTACTACTCCAAAACTGGAGTTGTAATATATATATATAGTATAATACTGCAAAGACTAAAAAGTCCACAGATTTATGAATTAGCATGAATTATATTAATACAGTAAGATTACAGACTCTGAACTACCTGTGCAATGACTATGACTTCATGTCTGAAAAATGAAAACTTATTTGATAAGAATAATGTTGGCATTTCATTTCCATGATTTAGTGTGTAATGCTTGAAATCATCTTTTGAACTTCATTGACCAGTAAACTACCAACAAATTCAGTAATTTCCAACTCCTTATATATGAATTTTCTACTTCAGATATCTTTTTCAGAGAGAAAAAGGAACAATAAATCAAAGAACATCAGTGTACTGTCAATTGATGCATCATTGTCTATAAATCATTTAAGGTATTACTTCAAGGTATTTAATTAATCCATTAACAACTAGTGACTTATCTGTTATAAATTGATTTCTCTTGTACACTTAACTGATACTGTCATTGATCTTTCATCCTGCCCCCAGATGATTTCAAATTAAGATCTTCATTGCACACACTACTGTTTAGGACTCCTAGTATAGAATTTTAAGACATCTAACTTAATGAAAGCATCTTGAAGATTCCCTAGACATAAGCCTCTGGACAAAGAAATGCTAATAAACTAGAAAAATAATACATAATGGAAAACATTTGATCCATATCGTGTTCTTTTCCTTTGGTGACAGTGTTTTAATATTTTTTTTTTCTAAAACTGTAGGCTTTGTCAACTGCTGTGTTTTTTGTTTGTTTGTTTGTTTGTTTTTAAGTTTTACATGGATGTGCTGCATTAAATGAGGTGGCTGTAATTCCTTGCTCTACTTAAAAGAGCTCAGTAGTAAGAACATGCTGGGTGGCAAATACCAAATCCTTTTTTATGTTCTGCTCTAATCACTGAGATTGCTATTATTATTATTATTTCTTTTCCTTTTTTTTAAAAAAAAAAAAAAAAACTCCTAATAGAACACATTATCAGGATAACTGAACAGGATTTTAGTTCTGTACTGTGATGAGTTATCTCTCTGAGCTCCTTGGCACTCTTGGAAGCAATGTATTCAAATGGAACTGATGATGCTGAGTATTTCATATGCTGTAGCATGGCTAGGTTTACCTGCAGTAACTAAGAGGTCAAAAATCGTAAGTTTTGCAAGTTGAAGTAAAGTTAAATTGGAAAAAAATAAAATTTTCAGTGATAAACACTGTAATTTTCACAAACTGACGCTAATCAAATAAATGTTCCCAATGCTAATTGCTAACAGCCGCTTGTTTTCGTTTCTCTATTTATTCAGTTGAAGAAGATTATTTTAATAGGTTTAATTTTATTACTGTTTTACTAAGTTTCATCCATCTCTATTTTTCCCCTATTTAATTTACAAAACAGCTGTTACCTTTGCACATATATAAATATTCTAGGACTCCATATACCTTCTGGATTGTTAGGTAGTAAAACAATCATTCCCACTCTTTCCAACATTACACAAAATAAATAAATAAATAAATACATAAATTAAGAATGCCCAGGCTCAAATAGCTGAGAAGTGATTTTAACTAGCTGGTTGTGTTGTTGAACAGAAATAAAAATCACATAAAAAAAAAAAAAAAAAAAAAAAAAACAGTATTATACTTGTTATACCTTAACCTTTACTGATACATGTAATACAGACTAATTTCCCAAGGTTTCATTGTGGAGTTCAGGATCATCAGATATGGGATGCTCTGTCTTTCTCTCTTATCGTTTGTACCCAATGTTCAGTTTCTTGAGCATAAACTGTTAAATTGTTTAAAATCCAGTCATATTTACGATTTCTATTTAAAAATTCTATGCTTCTGCTTAAAATCTCTTCATCACCTCCACAGTTTCATTACCTTTTTTTTCATTTCTATTCTTGCTATCAAGCTTTCCTTACCTCTGCCCTAGTTTACCCCTAGTTACAGTGAACAGCCTTTGCCTCCTTGTATTTCAGATAACAACAGTCTTCCCGTCAATCAATTCTTTCATTATCTACACATAGGTTCAAAAGGCAATTAGATAAAGTACAAGGAAAAAGATCTATCCGTGCTTAGTAGACAAAGGTGCAGCTTCAAACTCTAGCTCAGAAAATTCCGAAACTGCAAGGAAAGGCTGAGGAATACATCACTGGCTGTTTACCTTGACCTTACATCCTCTCAAACTGTTGTCTGGCTGGACTCCACAGTAAGAATCAGCTGCAGCCTGTCCTGAAAACATAATATGCTCTTAGAAATAGGCAAGGGGCAGAACTGACAATGTAACTACAGTGGATTAAAAAAAAAAAAAAAAAAAAAAAAAACCACTAGAATGAGAAGAATACCATCAACTTTTTGTTGATTTATATTCTCAATATATACTTACTATCAGCTATTTTACAAGGGCCAAACAAGGAAGATGTTTGGAACACACATATGTCCTATGTCCATGTCCTATGTCATCTCTGTCAAATAATCAATTGTCCTAGAAGCAATAATTGAACTTTCTACCTGGGTGGGTAGAGAACATACAAACTTTTGGCTTCACACATCTAACCCTTTCTGTTTTCATGCATTTCTGAAGTGCTGACAATCCAGCATCTGAAGAGACTGGCCTAAGAGTTGTGCAATCTCCATTCTTGGAGTTTATCAAGACTTATCAAGCAAGGCCCTTACTACCTAGTCTGAATTGACACAGAGCAAAGGGTTTGGACTCTAGATGACCATCTGAGCTCCCTTCCAATCTGAGTTAATCAGATGAATGAAGTATGAAATAGGCATTACAGGGGCACATGAAAAAAAAAAAAAAAAAAAGTACTCAGTGTTTAACGGACCTCAAATACTTTTAGTCCTTCCTTCAAAGGTTAAGGGGAAAGGGGAAGGGGAAAAAAATGCTTCTTATATTAAGGTAAATTAAGTAACAGATAAAAAAAAAAGGAAAAAAAAAAAAGCATGCCAGGACAGAGACAAAACAACAAAACTCTACTGATTAACTCCATATTAACCTAGAGTAAAACATACAATAAGAAAAACAACAGATAAAACTGCTAAAGCTCCTTTAGCTGAGGCACCCTACAGAAATGAAGGACTGAAATCTGTCCATTTCTGCAAGTCAAGAAACTTACTAAGCTCCTTCAGTGTTTTTCTCCTCTTTCTTCCCCTCCCTCTCTCACTAAAATTCCAAAGTAGTTAGAGGACATTTCTCCAACTGCTTCTAACAGGATTTTATGTAGCCTTTTTTAATACATAGAAACTTTATCAATGAAAACAATTTTTGTTTGTTAGAAAAGCATTGTAAATGTCCATAAAGCAATGCCACTTTCTGGATTTTTATCATGTGAGTTATTTCAATTTGTAAATAAAAAGACAAAATGATCAATGGATAATATTTTTGCAGTATCCTTTAAAAAAGCCCAAAGTGGCTTTATTAGTCTTCATATCTCATTTAAAAGGACAACTACAAAAATGTTCAAATGTCTGTTTGCCAAAAATGTGAATTTTGTCAAGCCTATGACGTGATTTGGCCAGCACCTTTTTAGAACCCATTTTTGCCATGCTTAACAATCCACTTTGAATAACAAGAATTAATCTACAAATGTGATCCGGGAAATGCATTAAGCAGAATCCTCCTAACCGTTGCATCAACAAATACTGTTTTAGTGGGAATGTTTCCCAAAGCTCTTCCAAACCATTATCAGTTCCTGTAAGCAACCCCAGTCTTGTACTACTGAAAACAATGATGAATTTAACACAGTTGACTGTATCAGAGAGCAACCATGAAACTACCTTCATTGACAGTGAAAGAGCTTATCAAAGAGCTATAGAGCAAGACAATTACTCAGAATATAAACTTTTTATAGGACATCCTCATAAAAACCTTTCATGGATCCTGAAATACTGGCGGTCCTCTCCAATCTTTCCTGATGTTTTTTCCCAGCCATCAGGACTTGCACCCTTATGCTGCTTTTGAAATTCTTTGTCCTACATCTACAAAAAAAAGCAGTTCTGATTATCAGCTCCCAGTGAGATCATTTCCATGGAAGTGATTGAGCTGCTGGAGTAACCTGATCAGAGTATATTGATTCATATGAAAAGTTAAAAACAAGTCACATATAGTAAGCATTTAGGAAAAGAAGAAGAAAAAAAAAAAAAAAAGGTTTAGTCCAGTGCTCTGCAGATGTAAATTAGCAGAGCTTTCTTGAACCATTGCAAAAGGTCCACCAATATTTGTCTTTAAATTCTACTTCTAGTAACACAGTAGTATGCAATTTCATGTGTGTATGAAATTTAT